>NC_045553.1:44744919-45044919 GCF_009769535.1 Thamnophis elegans
TCTCCTTGTCTCTTTATCAATCTTTTTTCTCTCTTGTGTTGCTTCTCTCTCTCTTTCTCTCTCTCTCTCTCTCTCTCTCTCTCTCTGTGTGTGTGTGTGTGCGCGCTTGGTTTCTGAAGTCAGGGCATTAGTGGGAGGAAATGTCCTGCCACACTCGGATAGCATCAAAGACGAAAATGTTTGCCTTGTGAGACTTTTAGATGAAAACTTTCTTTTTTGATCTGCCTGCTTTCTACACAGCCATCGCCTACGTCCTGCATCGGAATCAGCTTCCTTCCCCACAGCTTTCGCCATGCACCCAGGTTAATAGCTTCACTGTTCCTTTCAGACCCCTCAATCAATGCTTATTAGCATCATCCCTACATCCCCCCCCACCCCACCCCCGGCTAAAAACAGAGCGACCAGCAGGCAATCCTTGACTTACAACCATTCATTTAAGAACCATTCAACAGCACTGAAAAAAGGGACATGTGACCGGGGATCACACTTACGACCGTTGCCACACCCTGTGCTCTCGTGATCAAAATTCAAAGGCTTGGCAACTGGCATGTACTCCTGACAGTTGCACTGTCCCGGCTGGGATCACCTGATCCCCATTTGGAGCCAGCTTCCAACAACTAATGGGAGAAGCCGAATTCGCTTAACAACCACATGACTCGCTTAACCCTTGTGGCGATTCGCTCAACAACGGTGGCCCCATATAAAAGGTTATAAAATGGGACGACACTCATTGAACCCTGGAAATTTGGGGCTCAGTTGACGTTGTGAGGTGAGGACTAACAGTTCCTGGTCTCGCAGCCGGGGCGGGAAGGATAAACCGATTCCGTGTGTTTCGGTTTGAAAACGCCCACGAGATTCAGTGATGCCCCCACCAGGTTGGCAAAGGGGGACTTGGGATGCTCGACTTACCTGGAGCGGCTGAGAAAGGCACTCATTAATCCAGGCCAGGTGGGGAGATCCAACAATTGTAGCAGGAAACACTTCCCAGCAGGATCCTCCTCCTCCTCCCTGGAGTTAAATCCCTGGCAGAGAGGAGAGGATTCCCATCTGGGCAGGAACAAAGAGATCCCTGGAGGGTACAGAGTTTTCTGCCCGTAAGCAATGCTGAAAGGGATCCGCTGAAGCCACTGGCTGGTGCTTGGAAGAGAGAAGGAATCTCTTAACATCCAGGCAGAGATCCACCTTTCGCAGCCCAGAACAACCTTCACGCATAACAGCTCTTCGTTGGATTAACCCTCAGTTGACTGTGGGAAGCAAAGCAGTGCAGCCAGTCTCCTCTGTTCTAGCTGGGGTGTGTGGGTGAGAGAGAGAGAGAGAGAAAGAGGGAGAGAGGGAGGGAGGGAGAGTGTGGGAAAGAGGGAGAGAAATAGAGAGAGGAAGAGGGGCAGAGAGGGAAGGATGGAGGGAGGGGAGAGGAAGAGAGTGAGAGAGAGCTGGAGAGAGGGAGAGAAATAGAGAGAGGGAGAGAGGGTGGGAAAGGGAGGGAGGGGAGAGGAAGAGAGGGTGAGAAAGATGGAGAGAGGGAGAGAAATAGAGAGAGGGAGAGAGGGGAGAGGGAGAGAGGGAGAGAGGGAGAGAGGGATAGAGAGCTGGAGAGAGGGAGAGAAATAGAGAGGAGAGGGAGAGAGAGTGAAAGAGAGGGGGAGTGTGAGGGAGAGGGGGAGAAGAAGAGAAGGGAGAGGAAGAGAGGGAGGGAGAGAACTAGAGAGAGGGAGAGGGAGAGGGAGGGAGGAGGAGAGGGGAGAGGAAGAGAGAGCTGGAGAGAGGGAGAGAAATAGAGAGAGGGAGGGAGAGAGGGAGTGAAAGAGAGGGGGAGTGGGAGGAGAGGGGGAGAGGAAAAGAAGGGAGAGGAATAGAGGGAGAGGGAGAGGAATAGAGAGAGGGAGAGGGAGGGAAGAAGAGAGGAAGAGAGAGCTGGAGAGAGGGAGAGAAATAGAGAGGGAGGGAGAGGGGGAGTGAAAGAGAGGGGAGAGGGAGGGAGGGGGAGAGGAAGAGGAGAGAGAGGGAGAGAAATAGAGAAATGGAGAGAGAGGGGCAGAGAGAGAGGGAGAGAGTGGGAGAGGAAGTGGGAGAGGGAGGAAGGGAGAGAAAAGAAAGAGAGAGAGAGAAAGAGAAATGTGTGTGGGGTTGGGGGTCCCTGCGTCTTCCCAACCTCTGGAGATCGACTTCTAATCCACCTCCCTAAATGTCTTGTCCTTCCAGGATGCCACGGCTTTTGAGAAACCCGATCCGAGGAAACAAAACCTTTGGGGGGAGGAGATGTAAAGTGGATTTTGCGAGTTTGGAGCCCGGCGGCATCTCCCTGGAACAAGCCTGATAAGCTTGGAGTGGGAAGCTATTCTTAGAAAGATGCAGCCTAGGGAAGCCAAACTTCCATCCGCCTATCTAAGGGAGGAGGGTGGAGGAAACACAAGGGAGGAGAAGAAGAGGGGGGAGGGGGGAAAGAGGCCGCCGTCCTGAATTATGACAGGAGTGGGTGTTAGCACAACACAACAATCAGAACAGATTCTTCGGCCAAAAAAGTCCACTTGGTTCCAATGGCTGAAAGAGAATCACATTTCGGGTGTTTACGGGATGACGACGCATAACTGCCTCCAGGAAGAAGGAAACAGTCATTGGATTTATGGGCTAAATGCAAAAGAAAAATTAAAAAAGAAAAGGTGTACTAATTTGTTTTTCTTCTCTTATTCAGTTCTCATTATTGTTTTGGGAACTTTTCACATGGTCTGTGGAGTCATGGTTATCCCAACGGTGCTTTTTTCAAAAGGCAACTGGACTTCCTTGGTTTTCACACCTTAAAAAGCTTTTGCTTCTCACCCCGGAAGCTTCTTCCGTTCGTGAAAAAGCTTCTTGGAAGAGAAGCGAAACCAGAGGTGAGTTGCTCCCAGTTCGGCTGAACCGGGAGTGACAGCGGCAGGACGCTCCACCACCGGCCCGGAGGCTTCTACACATACACAGAAGTGCTGCGTGAGATTGCACGCGGTAGTAAACTGCTTAGCAACCCACCACTGAGCGAAACGTTTTCAAGGGAAAGAACAACAAAGCCCAGTTGTCTTTCGGAGAAACACCTTTGCGACCAGCATTCCAAGATATGAAAGGCTAGAAAAGGTTTGTGGCAGGGGTGGGTTCCTGCCAATTCTAACCTCTTCTGTAGAAGAGGTTCCACTTACGGCTTCCGTAAAAACCCCCAGGGGTGTTCAAACTTGACAGCTTTAAGACTTGTGGACTTCAACTCCTATAATTCCTCCTCCAGTCATATTGGCTCAGAAACTCTGGCATTGAAGTGTGCAAGTCTTAAAGCTGTCAAGTTTGAACACCCCTGTGGTTTTTTTTTCTAAAGGGTTAGGGGTGCGGGGGTCTTGTCACTTGACAGCTTTAAGACTTGCACACTTCAATGCCAGAGTTTCTGAGCCAATATGACTGGAGGAGGAATTATAGGAGTTGAAGTCCACAAGTCTTAAAGCTGTCAAGTTTGAACACCCCTGGGGGTTTTTTTTCCTAAAGGGTTAGGGGTGCAAGGGTCTTGTAACTTGACAGCTTTAAGACTTGCGGGCTTCAAATGCCAGAGTTTCTGAGCCAACATTTTGGTTGCTAAGCAAGAGCGTTGTTAAGTGAGTTTCACCACATTTTACAAATTGGCCACACCCACCTGGTCACATGGCCAGCAAGCCACTCCCACAAAGCAGGCCACACCTACAGAAGAGGTTCTAAAAAAGTTTGAAACCTACCACTGGTTTGTGGGAAGAAAACTTTAACTGGTTCTTTGTCTTGTGTCCTGGGGCTTCAGAAATCACGGAAGCTCCATCACTGGATGTTTTTAAGAAGAGACTAGACCAGTGTTTCTCAACCTTGTCAACTTGAAGATGTCTGGACTTTAACTCCCAGAATTCCCCAGCCAGCAATTCTCTGGCTGGGGAATTCTGGGAGTTGAAGTCCAGACAAAAATTGAGAAGAGACTAGACCAGTGTTTCTCAACCTTGTCAACTTGAAGATGTCTGGACTTTAACTCCCAGAATTCCCCAGCCAGCATTCGCTGGCTGGGGAATTCTAGGAGTTGAAGTCCAGACATCTTCAAGTTGACAAGGTTGAGAAACACTGGACTAGACAGTCACTTAGCTGAAATAGTATAGTTCTCATGCTTGAGCAGGGGGCTGGACTAGAAGACCTCCAAGAAGAAATCTTGCCAACAGAGTCCATTATGCATTCCTTAATTATGCTGAAGAAAAGACCAGAAACACAAGTTTATTCCTTCGGGATTAAATAGCAGATGCTCTGAGTTTATTCCAGAAGAATGGAAGACTTTTGCCTGCAACCTGGAAGGAGGAAAAGGAAGCAGCGCAAACCGAATAACCCATTTATTTCAATATTTTATGCCATTTTTTTTTCTCTTGAGAAGGGAACATAACAAGGTATGTTTTCCGACCCTATTAGGATCACCTCCCATGTAGGTTAGCTGAGACTCTGCCCACGATGCCATTACTCACTTTCGGCTAAATGGCCTTCAATTTCTGACTTTTAAGCGCAGGAGGTCTGATTCAACAGGAAACGTGGTTTTTCTTTCTGTTCCAGACTAACGTACAACTCAAAAATAAACACACAGCATCTCGTTTCTCTGTCTGGGTAATGATTGGCATCAGATGGGGTGCCAGGCTTTGAGAAAATAGATAGCCTTTTCTTGCACAGTTATAAATATAACTTACACAAAACATGCCATTTTTTTTTAGCAGTTTGGGATTCAGACCCTTTTACTAGCCCCTTGGAAGGATAGATATGTTCATGTGTGTTCAGGAGCGTTTTCTTCCAGAAGCCAACGATAAACAAGAAGGAAAGATAAAATCAAGGCTTGAGGGACATAGCTGGGGGCAGAGGGTTAAAACGGGGCGTGACTTCATTTGAAAAATATCCCAGAAAGTAAAATGATCTTGAGAGGTAGTCCTCTACTTAATGTTCTGTCCTAGGCTTCCTAAGAAAGCATAAATCACAATCTTAGTCCCCAAAACCCTCTTTTATTTAGACGGCTGTGAATTATGATCATTCCCAGTCCCTCAAGGCTTCACAAACAGTCTGTGAAGATTCCGACAGATGTCTGCTCGAGTTGCCACAGTCTTTCAAGGGAATGTTGATAAACACCCACCTTATCTCCCTTGGAACGCTGCCAGAGACCTAATTGCCAATTAGTTTGCAAGGCCAAACTTAGCACAGAGTCAAACAGGACTTCTCAGAGCTTGAACCAACCAGATGAACTAATTGCTTCCTGCAAAAGCTCACATCCATTTCGCTCCGCTTTTATGTATTATGGGAAGGGCCAATCACCTCCAAGCCTTACTCCTGAGTCGACCCTGTTTTCTTAATTATTCTTGCCTTCTGGCAGCTCTGCGCATACGCACACTGGGAACAGGCTCCCACTGTTCTTCTGCCTCACTGATATCAGTCTCTGGAGGCTCCAGAGGCAGCAAATAACTCCCAGATGGCCCTGCCCCTCTCTCTCTGGCTCCGACGCAGAGCCCTCATCAGAGCCTTCCCCAGTCCAGGAACTGGCCCGTGTTCCTCCTCAACTTCCTCACTGTCTAACTCTGCTGCCAGCTCCCCAGGTCACCGGCAGACCACAACACTTACAACCAGAATTGGGAACAGCACTTTGCTGCAGTGATCAAAGAGGCACTAAAGGTTAACCAGTATTATACCTAGATAGAGGAAAGAATCATAATATTTGGTCAGGAGAACCTTGGTTCTAAAGTCCTGCATCTGATGGTCTATGAGTTGCGGTGGCAGACTGGTTAAAGTGCAGTACTGCAGGCTACTTCTGCTGACTGACTGCAATTTGGCAGTTCGAATCTCACCAGGTTCAAGGTTGACTCAGCCTTTCATCCTTCCAAGGTGGGTAAAATGAGGACCCAGATTGTTGGAGACAAGAAGCTGTAAACCGCTTAGAGAGTGCTGTAAAAGCAATATAAAGCTGTATATAAATCTAAATACTATTGCTATTTCTTCCTTTTTTCCTTGCCTTCCTCCTTGTCCGTCCAATGTTCCCCTCCTTCCCATTCTCTTCCTCTTCAACTTCCTCTCTCTCTACCCTGTCCCCCTTCTCCCCTTCCTTCCTTCCTTCCTTCCTTCCTTCCTTCCTTCCTTCCCTTATTCTTATTTCTCTTTAGCTTCCAGTCCCCTAACCCTCCTGGTTGCTCTTCTCTGCACTCTTTCTAGAGCACGGATGTCAAACTCGAGTCATAATAGCAGTTTACACTATCAAGGGGAAATTGCGAATAGAAGTCTAGGGCTCACTCTGGGGAAAATCCAATCTTGCAATGCACTGGGGCTACCTTTCTGCATTTTAAAAAATCAGTGAAATAAAGCACATTATTATCTAAAGACACGGCCTCCAACCAAGCATTAACCTCATTACGTCTGGAGTTCAAAATCATTTCTGTACCCCACAACAGAAGATTATAGTCAAGGCAACCTAGAGGAGATGATTACGGCTTCGGTGTCAACGTTTTAAAATAAAGTCAGATATAATCAGAGAACGTCAATCAGCACGAGGGTTGCAGAAAGAGATACAGCTTGTTTCCTCATTCACCTTTAATGTGACCAGCCTCACCAGAGGTGGTTTCCTACCAGTTCGGCTGAATCGGTAGTGGTTTGGTGGCCTGAGTCACTGGAACCGGCAGCAACCCAGGCTGGCCACGCCCCTGAACTGGTTTTCCTTCAGGGCCGCCATCTTGATTTTCAGTTCTGCGAATGCGCAGAGCAATTGTAATTGCACAAATTTAATTTTTTAATGTTTTTCGCGTGCACAGAACTATTTTTGTGCAAATGCGCACGTCCGAAGCAAGCACACGGGTACAAAATTTGTGCGTGCACTGAACCGGCAGTAATGCTGGGAACAACCCACCCCTGAATGTCACTACTAGGAGGAGCCGAGGTGGCGCAGTGGTTAGAGTGCAGTACTGCAGGCCACTTCAGCTGACTGCTATCTGCAGTTCAACGGTTCAAATCTCACCGGCTCAAGGTTGACTCAGCCTTCCATCCTTCTGAGGTGGGTGAAATGAGGACCCAGACTGTGGGGGCAATATGCCGACTCTGTAAACCGCTTAGAGAGGGCTGAAAGCCCCATGAAGCGGTATATAAGTCTAACTGCTATTGCTATATTGCTACTTTCTCCAGACCTCCTCCATCTTCCTAAATTCCACCTGCTAGATGGAGGGAATGGAAGCAATGGCGATTCCTCTGGTGACATCCTGCAGGTGACAGCCAGAAAAACTAATTAGCAGTAAATCCAATTAGATCTGCTGTCTAGATACTAATTATTATCTAGATGCTAATTAGCATTAGTACTTTACTAATGGATGTTATGGCTACTGGCTTAGAAGGACTTAAAGTGGGATTCAACAAATTGCCCCTAGAGAAAGAAAAGAAAGAAAGGGTGTATGGAGGGTTGAAGTGGTATATTGGTTTTGTATTTTGGGGAGTAATTTTGACAAGGATGGCTGTGTTTATTGCCCAATGTTATATGGCCCCAATCATGCACAGTATATATGTGATTGTATGAAATGAAAATGAAAAAATGAAAATAAAACATTTGAATACAAAAAACAAATTGCCCCTAAAGGGTAAAGATGTGCTCATCAGTCCCGACTCTAGGGGGCGCTGCTCATCTCCATTTCAAAAGCCGAAGAGCCAGCGCTGTCTGAAAATGTCTCCATGGTCATGTGGTTGGCATGACTCAACGCCAAGGGCTGCTTCTGCTGGCTGCAGGCTGCCTGCAATTTGGCAGTTCGACTCTAACTAGGCTCAAAATGGACTCCGCCTCCCATCCTTCCTAGGTGGGTAAAATGAGGACCCAGCTTGTTGGGGGGCAAGAGGCTGACTCTGTAAACCACTTAGGGGGGGCTGGAAAGTGGTATATGTCTAAGTGCTATTGCTGTTGCTATTTCTCTTCCTTTTCTCCTTCCTTCCTTCCTTCCTTCCTTCCTACTTACCTACCTACCTACCTACCTACTATTACAGGCATATTGCAGGCAAACTTTGCCAACTGCCAGCAGTTGCCAGCAGTTCGATCCTGACTGGCTCACAGTTGACTCAGCCTCCCATCCTTCCAAGGTGGGTAAAATGAGGACCCAGATTGTTGGGGGCAATTTGCTGACTGTGTAAACCGAGAGAGAGAGCTGTAAAAAGCACTGTGAAGTGGTATATAAGTCTAAATGCTATTACTGTTTCTTCCTTTCTTCCTTCCCTTTCTCCTCCCATCCTCCCTTCCTTTCCCTCTCTCCTTCCTCTTCCACTTCTTCTCTCTCTCTCTTCCCCTTCTTCCTTTCCCCTTCTTCATCCTCTTCTTTCCCCCTTCTTCCTTCTCCCCTCTGTTCCTCCCTTCCCTCTCTCTCCCCTTCGCTTTCTCCTTCTCCTTTCTCTTCCACTTCTTCTTCCTCTTCCTTTCCCACTTCCAATTTCTGGTGGTGAGGTGTCACAGGGTTAGACTGTCGTATTGCAGGCAAACTCTTCCCACAGCCAGGAGTTCGATTCTGACCGGCTCAAGGTTGACTCAGCCATCTATCCTTCCAAGGTCGGTTAAATGAAGACTCCGATTGTTGGGGGCGAATATGATGTCTCTGTAAACTTCTTAGAGAGGACTGTAAAAGCACTGTGAAGCGGTATATAAGTCTAACTGCTATTGCTAAGAAGGAAGGAAGGAAGGAGGGAGGGAGGGAGGGAGAGAAGGAAGGAAGGAAGGAAGGAAGGAAGGAAGGAAGGAAGGAAGGAAGAACTGTGGTGACACAGTGGTTACTGTGTTGCAGGCTGACTCTGCCTACTGCCAGCAGTTCGATCCAGATCAGCCCAAATTGACTCAACCTTCCACCCTTCCGAGGTTGGTAAAATGAGGAGCCAGATTATTGGGGGAAAGATATTGACTCTGTAAACTGGTTAGAGAGGGCTGTAAAAGCACTGTGAAGCAGTATATAAGTCTAACTGCTATTGCTAAGAAGGAAGGAAGGAGGGAGGGAGGGAGGGAGGGAAGGAAGGAAGGAAGGAAGGAAGGAAGGAAGGAAGGAAGGAAGGAAGAGCTGTGGTGACACAGTAGTTACTGTGTTGCAGGCTGACTCTGCCTACCGCCAGAAGTTCGATCCAGATCAGCCCAAATTGACTCAGCCTTCCACCCTTCCGAGGTTGGTAAAATGAGGAGCCAGATTATTGGGGGGAAAGATGCTGACTCTGTAAACTGGTTAGAGGGGGCTGTAAAAGCACTGTGAAGCAGTATATAAATCTAAGTGCTATTTCTAGTGCTATTAAAGCTTACTGGCATTCATTTTAGGAGCAAGGCTCTACCAAAGATTCATACCTTCCATCCTTCTTCCTTCTTCAAAGGTCAAAGCTATTCAGTACAAGCAGACAACCTTTTTCAAAATCCAATTATTTTGAAAGGCAGGGAAGAGATCTCTTTCGCAGTGGGACACAGGATACAGAGTGCACTTCAATGCAAACTGATTCTTGTTCATTTTTACTCAACAAAATGATTTCAATATCAGAGGACCTATTGCCACTAAGTGGCTGCTGGCATTTCCTGCCTGTTCACTAGTGCTTTGTCACTTACACAAGCATGAAAGGGAGATTGGGGACACACACACACACACACTCACACACACACCAGGGAAAACTTTGCCGGGGGAGTGTGATTGGTCTTCTCTGTGCATTTTAACACAGTGTCTCTTCCTAATTTATTTTACAGACCATAAAACCTGATAAAACCTGACATCGATAGAAAGTGCTAATTGGCTCTGTTCGGTATTCTTATCCCCAAGTATCAGCGTGTGTCATCGTATTCTGTCATCCTCCACAAGGAATTAGGAAAGAAAAGGAGGGGGGAAAACAATTACATCTGAAGCCATATCCCTGCCAACTGTTATGTTCTTTTTAGTTTAGTTAGTTTAGTTTTATTTTATTTATATGCCGCCCTATTCCCTATAGGGACTCAAGGCGGCGAACAACTCAAACGGGAAAGGGAACATACAAATACAAACAAGCATTTAAAATAACCAACAGCCACACCTGTCGAGAGGGGAAGGGAGCTCATCAACCCCAGGCCTGCCGACACAGCCAGGTCTTAATGGCTTTTCGGAAGGCCAGGAGAGAGGTGAGGGTCCGAATCTCCGCGGGGAGTTCGTTCCAAAGGGCCGGAGCTGCAACAGAGAAGGCCCTCCCCCGGGTGGTAGCCAGGTGGCATTGGCTGGTAGACGGAACCCGGAGGAGGCCGACCCTGTGCGATCTAATGGGTCTTTGGGAGGTAATTGGCAGCAGGCGGTCTCTCAAGTACCCAGGTCCAATACCATGAAGGGCCAGGTGTCAGGGTAGCAGGATTACTGAAAATGGATGTCAGGGTTCCAAATAGCACCCAAAAGTAAATCAGAGTCCGAGGCAAAGTATTGCTCAAAGTTCCAATTTATTAAGAGAGCCATGTTGGCACATCTGGGAAACCCCAAATCTGAAGGCTTCTCAGTTTTCCCCACCCAGTTGAAAGTTCAAGATCTTGCTCCCACACCCACAAGTCCATCACATGGTCCAATCTCCCCCTGCCATGCTGGCAGTTCCACCCATCCAGGTCCGGTCAGGTGCAGAGACAAAGGATGACCTTGGCTTTCTAGAAAGCATTTTGTTATGGCTACATAGCATCTCACTCCGTACAATCCAGTGGTGGGTTTCAAAAATTGTTCGAACCTACTCTGTGGGTGTGGCCTCCTTTGTGGGAGTGGCTTGCCGCCCATGTGACCGGATGGGAGTGGCTTGCCGCCCATGTGACTGGATATGAAGATGCCGACGACGCTTGTCAGAACCACCTTAAATTACCTCGCACACAGCACTGGCCTGCATAAGAATATGATGTAAACTTGTTTTTTAAAAGGCATCTTTGGTTTGCGTTACAACAACTTCAACACACACAATGTTCTGATTGCACCACAAACGCAGTAGTCATCCTTACCTTTCACAGAGGTACTGAGTTTTATAAATATGAGCATGATAGTGTAGAATAATCCTATCC
The DNA here is from genome assembly GCF_009769535.1 of Thamnophis elegans. Taxonomy (NCBI): domain Eukaryota; kingdom Metazoa; phylum Chordata; class Lepidosauria; order Squamata; family Natricidae; genus Thamnophis; species Thamnophis elegans. The sequence continues at coordinate 44,755,946 of NC_045553.1, forward strand.
AAGGACCAGTGGTGGGTTTCAAAAAATTTTGGAAGCTCTTCTGTAGGTGTGGCCTGCTTTCCAGGTCCACTGGTGGAACCCCTTCTAACCAGTTCGGTAGATTTGATGAACCAGTTCTACCGAATAGGTGCAAACTGGTAGGAACCCACCTCTGATACAATCCCCCCTCCCATTTTCCCACAACAGAAAATTCATAGTAGAATATTAGAAAATGTGGCAGGCCAAAAATCCACAAGAAAAATGGCTGCAGGTCTGACAATGGAAGGATGGGAGAACGTAGATGTTACTGCTAGAAGGAATAGAATAGAATAACAGAGTTGGAAGGGACCTTGGAGGTCTTCTAGTCCAACCCCCTGCTTAGGCAGGAAACCCTACACCACTTCAGACAAATGGTCCAAATCTCTTCTTAAAAACTTCCAGTGTTGGAGCATTCACAATTTCTGAAGCCAAGTCGTTCCACTGATGAATTTTTTCTCACTGTCAGGAAATTTCCACAGAAACAGGAAGCTCACGTTCAGAGCCCAGAGAGGGTATAAACAACCCTTACCCCATCCTTGGTGGTTCTGCTTCACCATTAAACCATCTTTCCAGTCAGCCTCCATGTTTCCAGTGTCTTTCTCCCAGTGGTGGGATTCAGCCGGTTCGCACCTATTCCGGAGAACCAGTTGTTAACTTTCTAAGCAGCTCGGAGAACCGGTTGTTGGAAGAAATCTCATTTTGTTTTTTCCCCACTTTACAGGGCTAATCCTGTAAGGAAGGTAGGAAGGAAACATTCTGGTGTTGTTTCTAGCCTCATCTTAATCGCCCTGCTTACAGAAACTGCCTCTCCGGTTAACCCTGATTACATTGTCACAGCTAAGCTGAAGCGCCCATCGGCGTGAGTGACATTGAGTTGGCCACGCCCACCCAGTCACATGATCACCAAGCCGCCACCTATCCAGCTGGTCATTAGGGCAGAGAACTGGTTGTTAAATTATTTGAATCCCACCACTTTCTCCTCTCTTGGAACTGAACCCGATGGATATTTCTTCCAACACTAATTTAGTGCTGATTGTTAGTTGACCAGGTACTTGTGTATCGACTGCGATAATAAACCTCCTGTGCTTGGACTTAATGAACGATCCCAGTTCTTTGTGCCCGACAATGTTCAAAGTTAGAACTGCACTGAAAAAAATGACTTGCATTCCCAAGGTCACATAACCAAGTTTCATAATGTTGTGCCAGATGAACCACAGGTGAGTCAGAGGTTCAAAAGCTGAGCAATGGTCTTGCCGTTGTTCAGAACCTTGGATGAGTCAATTTGAAAGTCAAGCATGCACAAAAAAGACCAGTTGGTGAAATTTAGGATACAGAATTGAGGGTATTATTTCTTTTGAATGATATTTGTGTATGTTTTTTCCTTCTTGCTTCACACAGCTGCATTCCTAGGTAGTTATGAACAGAAAGTCATTATGAATCAGTAGCTTTGCTTCCTCTCAAAACAATAATTTAAAAAGAGAGAGTGAGAGAGAGAGAGGGGGAGAAAGGGATAGCGATGTGTAAAAGAGGGAGAAACGAGATGGTGTATAAATTAGTTTCCAGAAGACAAAACAATTCTGATAGACTCGCAGAATTTCAAGGGTGGGAAACAGATGCTTGATAATCAAACATATTTTTCTCCCAAATTAAGCCAGCTACTGCACAACATGGTAATGTTGTGCGTAGCCATGCATTTGCATAAAGTAGGTAGGAGGAGGCTTAAACATTCTGCAAAACGAGCAAATTATGTTCACAAAACAGCCCCATTTTTTAAAAAATGAGGAAGGCGTTGATCATGCGTGAAACTCCCGTTTTGGTATCTAAACTCTTCCGTTTGGTTTCTTTTGAGAAAGCAAGTTTTTAGCCTTTTCGGAATGCAAATGGGGACACACACACACACACACACACACACAAACACAAGGCTCAAGAGAACTAGCGGGATTTTCTGAGGCCGAGGCACAGATTTTCAGAAGGCTGTGTCTTCCCTGTTTCACAGAGCCCAGGAAAACTAAATCATGATGATAAAGATCTGGGCTTAATTCCCCAAAATTGTAGTTTCATCAAAGATCCTTACACAATTAGTGTGATGAGTGTAGAAGGGAGAGAATAGAATAGAATAGAACAGAACAGAACAGAACAAAACAGAACAGAACAGAACAGAACAGAACAGAATAGAATAGAATAGAATAGAATAGAATAGAATAACAGTTGGGAAGGACCTTGGAGGTCTTCTAGTCCAACCCCCTGCCTAGGCAAGAAACCCTGTACCACTTCAGACAAATGGTTATCCAACATCTTCTTGGGGCATTCACAACCTCTGGAAGCAAGTTGTACCATTGATTAATTGTTCTCACTGTCAGGAAATTTCTCCTTAGTTCTAAGTTGCTTCTCCCCTTGATTAGTTTCCACCCATTGCTTCTTGTTCTACCCTCAGATGCTTTGGAGAATAGCTTCATTCACTCTTCTTTGTGGCAGTCCCTGATATATTGGAAGACAGATATCATGTCTCCCCTAGTCCTTCTTTTCATCAGATTACAGACACCCAGTTCCTGCATCCGTTCTTCATATGTTTTAGCCTCCAGTCCCCTAGTCATCCTTGTTGCTCTTCTCTGCTCTCTTTCTAGAGTCTCCGCATCTTTTCTACATCGTGGCGAGCAAAATTGGCTGCAGTATTCCAAGTGTGGCCTTACCAAGGCCTTATAAAGTGTTATTAACCCATCACGTGATCTTGATTCTATCCCTCTGTTTATGCAGCCTAGAACTGTGTTGGCTTTTTTTTAGTGTAGTGATGAAGATGGGAGCACAAGAAATGAGGAAAATTCATGTTGTATAGGATGGACTCCAGCAAGAATCCGTAAGCTGGAAAGACTAAAGGTTTATTAGATTTATATGCCCCCTTCCCTGATTTGAATTGTGAGCCGCCCTGAGTCCCCTTCGGGGGAAAAGGGCAGCATATAAATATAATAAAATCAATCAAAAATCAAATCAAAACCTCCGGTCCCGGTGGTTGACCCAAATTGTATTTTGCAACATTATCCTGGAACATGTCTGTTTGCCTTCGTTTCTAATCTAAAAAATAAACCCAGGTTTGAACCAAGCAGCGCCCAAATATTCAGCTAACTGTGGTTCATTTAAACCTAGAAACTGAACCCGTGCTATTGTCTGGGATGACACAACTCAGTAAAGTAGAAATAAGACAGATTAAGTCTAAACTAGGAGATGGAAAACATACCAATATCGCGTTTACAGACACATTTAAAACATGCAGGAAAGATCTTGGCGTGGCAAGTCCACCATCTGGTGGGCCCATCTGGCATTTTTCATGCAACAGATGAAGGAATTTACTCTTTATATTGTCCCTTTTTAGGGTTATTTTCCTCTGGCAAATAGCATAATATTTAAAGATGGCTTAGGTTTAGGTTTATTAGATTTATATGCTGCCCTTCTCCCAAGGACTCAGGGCAGCGTACAGCATTAAAAGAAACACATAATACAAAAGTTAGAAAAATTTAAATAGAATATCCCAAACTCAATTAAAATTGACAATGACTTTTTTTTAAAAAAAAAATCGAATTAAAATTAACAATGATCAATCATTTATCTTGTTTTGTTCAGGCCAGGCTGGCTTGCTGGAAAAGCCAACTTTTTAGGGCGCGTCAGAAGGACCGGAGGTTGGGGATTATACGAAGCTCCGAGGGCAGCTCATTCCAGAGGGAAGGGGCTCCCACAGAGAAGGCTCTCCCCCTGGGGGTCGCTAGCCGACACTGTCTGGCCGACGGCACCCTGAGGAGGCCAACTCTGTGGGATGGCACTGGACGATGGGAGGCTACCGGTGGCAGTAGGTGGTCTCGCAGGTACCCTGGGCCTAAGCCATGGAGCGCTTTAAAGGTCATAATTAGTACCTTGAGAATGGAGAATGGAGAAATGTATGATCCTCCATTGTTCCAACTCAAAAGCCATTTCTTAAAGTTGGAAGCCTAGCCTACACACATTTCATTTATTTATTACAATTTTTTGGGGGGGGGAGGGCACAATCACAGTGAAGAAAATGCAACAGCTGGCAACAGCATATGGGGATGACTGCAAAGAAGCTGTGATTCTCCCACCCCCCACCCCCCATTTTTGTCTCTCACATAGAAGTAGGATTCTCCGTTGGCTTTCTCTGGATCATGGGTCTCCAAACTTTGCCAATATAAGGCTTGTGGACTTCAACTCCCAGAATTCCCCAGCCAGAGTGGATAGGTAGAATCCTATCCAACTGGGCCTTCACAAAACCAATTTCAACAGAAGAAGAAAAAATACAGACATGAAAATTCTGAACTGAAAAGGACTAGAAACTTAGGTTGTTGAAGTTTCTAAGTGCTGTGATCCAAGATTGACAACTATAGCTAATCTTTGACTTACAATGACAGTTGTAAGTTACTAAGCAAGACCGTTGTTGAGTCCCCCCCCCAATTTTACGACCTTTCTTGCCACAGTTGCTAAGCGAATCATTGCAGTTTTTAAATAAGTAACACAGTTGTCCAGTGAACATGGCTTCCCCGTTGACTTTATCTGTCATAAAATCACAAAAGGAGATCACATGACACTGGGATTGTCATAAATATATGTGTTTCCCTAAAAATAAGACCAGGCCTCATATTAATTTTGCTCCAAAACACACATTAGGTCTTATTTTCCAGTTAGATCTTATTTGGGGGAAAATATGGTACTAAATGCATCAAACGATCTTAACTGGGGCTGATTTTTAGGAGTAGGGCTTATATTACGAATATCCTGAAAAATCATGCTTATTTTCCGATTGGGTCTTGTTTTGGGGGAAACACAGATACATGTCAGTTGCCAAGCATCCAAATTTAATCACATGATCATGGGGATCCTGCCCACAGTTAGAAATGTGAAAAAGTCACTTTTTTGTAACTTTTTGTTGTAACTTTGAACCATCATCAGCAAATGGTTGTGAGTCAGGCCTGCAGTTATATTCCTTTTAGGATCTTTGGCCTGCCACACTCTCTCTCTCTTTCTTTACTATGCTGTTCATTAGTGGGGAATTGGGAGGGAGGAATAGTAAGGAGTAGAATGTGTTTGTTTTCAAAATAAATAAAAAATCCTTTCTAGAAATCAAGGTCATTCTTTGTCTCTGCACCTCTGCATCTGACCGGAACTAGATGGGTGGAAATGCCAGTGTGGCAGAGGAAGATTGGACCATGTGATGAACTTGTGGGTGTGGGGGGCAAGATCATGAACTTTCAACTGGGTGGAAACCCAGGAAGCCTTCAGATTCGGGTTTCCACAGTTTGTACCAACATGTCTGTCTTATTAAATTGGAACTTTGATGAAAGTTATGTCTTGAACTCTGATTTAATGCTGGATGATATTTGGAATGCTGACAGCCTACTTGTATTCCAGTACCTTGGACAGCACCGGTCCCATTGGGAAGAAACCACAGCTCATACAGATGCTACAACAAATTCCAGTTCAACTGTCAATTTGGCTCATTTCTAAAAGCAATACGGGCTAAGGAGAGCCGATAGTTTTCTTCCGTATCTGCAGTTTCTATATTTATCTTGTTTTGCGGGACAAGAAAAACACAATGCAAGCAATCTGGCAGCGGCTGGCAAATCTCTTCTGATCCCTTCTGATCTTTAGGCCATGACTGAGTACTATGATCCCGAAAATTTCTCCCAATTTTCTGTAGTTCCCTGCTGAGGTTTCCTTGTTATTGTTGGTTTCTCTAATGTGTCCCACAAGCCCCTCTGTCTTAGAAGTACAACAGGAAATGGGCCAATGCATCAACATTTGACAGTATGATAGGATAAGCAACCTGCAGAATTAAATGAAAACCTTTCTAGATGTTCCACAATCAACCGGGAAAATCAGGAAATCATCAGAAATGCATAGTCCTGCTCGCATTCTGCAACAATCCACTGATAAGGTAAAGGTTAAGGTTCCCCTAACACATATGTGCTAGTTGTTCCTGACTTTAGGGGGCGGTGCTCATCTCCATTTCTAAGCCGAAGAGCCAGCACTATCCGAAGACACCTCCATGGTCATGTGGCCGGCATGACTAAACACCAAAGCAGAGGTGGGTTCCTACCAGTTCGTACCAGTTCAGTAAAACTGGTTCGTCAAATCTACCGAACCGGTTAGAAGAGGTTCCACCACTGGACCCGGAAAGCAGGCCACACCTACAGAAGAGGTTCCAAACTTTTTTGAAACCCACCACTGGCAAGGATCTTGTAACTTGACAGCTTTAAGACTTGCATGCTTCAATGCCAGAGTTCCTGAGCCAATGTGACTGGAGGAGGAATTCTGGGAGTTGAAGTCCACAAGTCTTAAAGCTGTCAGGTTTGAAGACACCTAGGTTTTTTTTTCTAAAGTGTTAGGCGTGCAAGGATCTTGTAACTTGATAGCTTTAAGACTTGCATGCTTCAATGCCAGAGTTTCTGAATAGCTACTTGGACCGACCTAAGTACTAATTCATAATTTCATATTCGGTCACATGGGCGGCAAGCTACTCCCATTCGGTCACATGGGTGGCAAGCCACTCCCAAAGGAGGCCACACCCACAGAGTAGGTTCCAACAATTTTTGAAACCCACCACTGCACCAAAGGTGCACAGAATGTTTTTACCTTCCCACCAAAGGTGGTCCCTAATTTTCTGCTTGCATTTTTATATGCTTTCAAACTTCTAGGTTGGCAGAAGCTGGGACAAGTAACGGGAGCTCACTCCGTTACGCGGTGCTAGGGATTCAAACTGCCGAAATGCCTACCGTTCTGATCGACAAGCTCAGCATCTTAGCCACTGAGCCACTGCATCCAATTTACAACAACCCCCTGAATGGTATTACAATTTGCTGTGGTTGTTTTATTCCCCTCAAATTAGTCCAATTGCTTTTTAAAGAGAAAATCCATAGCTGAGCTATACAATCCCCAAGAAAGCCCCTGCTGGTATCAGCTCTGAATCTCACATCCATCACTTTAATCACATGATTCCAAGCTGAATCGGGTCCGATTTTGTGTTATAAATCTCCAGTCTGTGAAACTCCTTTCAGCTCCAAAGCCAGCCCTATTTTTCAGCCTAAGCAATACTCCCTTCGTATTTCCCATATTTCTTCCAGAGTTGTTGTTGTGGGGGGAAAATAGGAGAAAGGCTTGATGGACATGTTTGCTGCGTTGAGTTTATTTGTGAAAAATAAAATAAACGAAAGGCAGGATAGGAGTGGAATGGAATGGAATGAAGTGGAGTGGAGTGGAATGGAATGGAATAGGATAAAATAGAATAGAATGAGAAAGAATAGAATAGAATAGAATTAGAAAGAATGGAATGAATAGAATAGAATAGAATTAGAAAGAATGGTATGGAATGAATAGAATAGAATAGAATAATAGAATAAAATAGATTAGAATGAGAAGGAATGGAATAGAATAGAATGAGAAAAAATGGAATGGAATAGAATAGAATAGAATAGAATAGAATGAGAATAGAATGAGAAAGAATGGAATAGAATAGAATAGAATAGAATAGAATAGAATAGAATAGAATAGAATAGAATAGAATAGAATAGAAGTTGGAAGGAACTTTGGTGGTCTTCTAGTCCAGCCCCCTGCTCAAGCACATACTATTTCAGACAGGTGTGTGTCCAGTCTCTTCCTAAAAACCTCCAGTGATGGAGCTACAACTTCTGAAGATAAGTTGTTCCACTGGTTCATTGTCCTCACTGTTAGGAAGTTTCTCCTTAATTCCAAGTTGCTTCTCTCCTTGATCAGTTTCCAACCATTGTTTCTTGTCCTTCCTTCAGGTGCTTTGGAGAATCATTTCACTCCCCCTCTTCTCCTTTGTGGCAGCGCCTCAAGTACTGGAACACTGCTATCCAGTCACCCCTAATTCTTCTTTTCTTTAGCCTAGCCAGACTTGCACTTACAAAAAACACTTTCACACAACTGAAGCGAACTGGTTTTTCCCCACCGAGGAGCTGAACATTCTAACGTCTCCTTTGTCAAAAGAAAACCACCAGAGGGCGCTCTAATGCACGTGGACCTTTCAGCCAGGGGGTGGCCTGGTTAAAAAGAAGAAGAAGAAAAATTTCCCCTTGCCCTGGAATGCTTTGCAGCTTATTGATCCAGAGAAATCATTCCAGTCTGTTTTGCTTGTGGGTTTCCAAATGCAGAGGGAGGGACGGGGGAGGGAGGGGGGAGGGAGGGGGAGAGGGAGAAAATTGTCGCGGTCATTAGAGACAAAAGCACAGAGGAGGTGCTTTTGAAGGTCAGACACGGATGGCCCAGAAAGTGTCAAACACCCACCCACCCCCCGCCGCCATTCTCTGCTGGGGATTGTCCTTGTGCCAACTGCTATGTTAAACAAGGAAGGAGAGTGCCCCATTTTAAATAGGGGTGTCTGGGCCTGGAAAGATTCTAATCCCCCCACCTTTGCATGGCTTGGAGTCCAGAGGTGGATTCCTACCAGTTCAGCCCAGTTCGGACGAGTAGGTAGTAACTCAGCTGGCCATGCCCTCGAACTGGTTGTATCGGCAGTGCTGTAGCTGGCACCATCTTGTTTTTTGCTTCTGCAAAAAACACAGAAGCATTTTTTTGGTTATTTTTTATTTTATTTTTTCATTTTCATAACATATAATCACATGTATGCTATTACAAAGCCAACATCATTTTGTATTATTAAATGTTTAAATCAATTCAGCTTACCATAAAACACAATTATTAGCTCTTCTGCTCTCCATACACCATATTTGTACCTTATCCATCACTTTCTTCTCCCTCTCTCTCCTCCTCCCTACCTCCTTTCTTCCCTCTGTCGTCCTTCCCTTCTCTCCTTCCTCTTCCTCTCTCCTTCTCCTCTCCCTCCTTTCCACTCCTCCTTTCTCTCCTCCTCTTCTCCCCCTCCTTGCCCTCTCTCCTATCCCTCTCTTCTTCCCTCTCTCTCTCCTCTATTTCTCACTCTTCATCTCATTTACTTGGTGTATTTCAGCTTCTGAGCAAGCTCCGTTTTATATTGATGGTATTTATACGTAGTTCCTTTTCGATATACATATTTAATTTTGACATCCTTTCTTAAAAAAACAAAACAGAACAAAAAGTATACATATATATGCACAGAAGCATTTTTAACCTACTGCGCATGTGTGCATAGCATGCATTGTGCATGCACACCTGAAGCACGTCCCGGAGTCAACCATCAGTAGAAGAAGCCGGAAGCCACCTCTGTTGGAGTCCCATAGCAAATTGGAGTTTTCTGGATGTCAATATGTTGCAAGGGTGGGCGACTGAGGAGTGGAATGTATACCGGCGGTCCTTGTTTAGCGACTGCCTCATTTAGCATCCATTTGCAGTCACAGTGGTGATGAAAAAAAGCTGGCTTTGCAACCAGTTCTGGCATGTATGGCATTCGCAGGTCTGTCAAGCAAAGGAAAACTGAAGTCGGGTCGTAAAATGGTGATGTTCTGTTTAGAGACTGCTTTGCTTAATGGCCAAGTTGCCGGTCCCAATTAGGATTGCTGAATGCTAGGTCTCTTATCATCCATTTCAGCCAATTTTCTCTGAAATTATCGGGAAGGAGGGAGGGAAAATGAAAGGAAGGAAGGAAAAATGGGAGGGAGGGAAAAAGGAAGGGAGAGAGGAAGGGAGGAAGAAAGGAAAAAAGGAAGGAAAAATGGAAGGGAGGAAGGGAAAATGGAAGGGAGGGAGAGAGGGAGGAAGGAAGGAAAATGGAAGGGAGGGAGAGAAATGGAAGAGAGGAAGAGAGGGAGGGAGGGAGGAAGAAGGAAGGAAGAAAGGAAGGAAAAATGGAAGGGAGGGAAAATGGAAGGGAGGGAGAGAGGGAGGGAGAAGGGAGGGAGGGAGGAAGGAAGGAAAATGGAAGAGAGGAAGGGAAATGGAAGGGAGGAAGAAGGAAGGAAGGAAGAAAGGAAGGAAAAATGGAAGGGAGAGAAAATGGAAGGGAGAGAGGGAGGGAGAAGGAAGGGAGGGAGGGAGGAAGGAAAATGGAAGGGAGGGAGGGAAATGAAGGGAGGGAGAGAGGGAGGGAGGGAGGAAGAAGGAAGGAAGAAAGGAAGGAAAAATGGAAGGGAGGGAAAATGGAAGGGAGGGAGAGAGAGGGAGGGAGGAAGAAGGAAGGAAGGAAAGTATTGCAATTAATGTTGCTATTTATAAAAAATGAGCTAATAGCAGTGAGAACAAGTGTACAATTCGGTGTACAATCAAGGGATGTCAAACAAATAAACTGAATATCACATCTCCCCAGTGTTTTATCTTGAAAGGCATCTCAACTGCTGAATAAACAGAAGCATAAAATGCACGTGTTCGCTTTCAGGCATGAGGTTATATTTACAGGCATTCATTCTGGGCATCTTGAACTAGAGATATACTTCGGAATAATTCCGCTTGCCGTCTTAGGCGAACTTAATTGTCATTATCTCTCCCAGAGAGAAGGGGTAGCATTGCCAGCTGGAAACTAAGAACCCTGAACAGGGTTTAAGCCGTCGCAAACTATAATTCCCAGAATTCTTGATAAAAAAAATGAAGCTTAAGACACAATGGGAATTAATAGCTTAGCGGGAAAAGCAAAACGGCTTCTCTTATCTCCTTTCTGCCTAACCCACAAAATCAAGTCTCGGCCACTTCTCACGAAAATCTCAGCGGCTCCATTGTTCCCTGATTCCTACACCTCCATTTTTTCCATCTGTAAGGCAGGTGACAGACAACCTTAATTTCGCACCAATCCTCCCTCTTCCACCACCCCCACCCCAGTGAGAGTCACATCTTCACCAAAACACACCCTCCTTCACGCGCATAATGTATGGGAATTATGAACTTCTAACACCTAGAGAGGCCCAGCTTAGAGGCGTGGGTGGAGAGAGGAGATGTAAATTATTCATATGCTAGCATGTTTGGGGGGAGGGGGTTTCCCCCCCTTCATTCCTTTTGTGGCTGACTCGGAAAAATCGCAACTGTCTGCTTCGTTATCTGCTAGCAACCTGAAATAATTTTGTGCAACCTAAAATCTCTGTGATGCGAATGGATTTTTTTTTTCTTCTCCCTGTGGACAAACCAACATTCCATGGCCCTTAAGTACCACGTAAATTATAAGCTGGGTGAAACCAGGCTTAATAGCAGTAACTGTGAGAGGGATTTTGGAGTCTTATTGGGCAACCACTTAACTATGAGTCAGCAGTGTGAGGCAGCAGCCAAAAAAGCCAATGCAATCCTAAACTGCATTAACAGAGGGATACGGTCAAGATCAAGGGAGGTGCTAACACCACTCTATAAAGCTTTAGTAAGACCACACCTAGAGTACTGCATCCAGTTTTGGTCACCACACTATAAAAAAGAAGTTGAGACTCTAGAAAGAGTGCAGAGAAGAGCATCCAAGATGATTTTAGGGGACTGGAGGCTAAAACATACGATGAACGGTTGCAGGAACTGGGCATGGCTAGTCTAGTGAAGAGACGGATCAGGGGAGACAGGAGAGCAGTCTTCCAATATTTGGAGGGGCTGCCACAGAGAGGAGTTAGGGGGTCAAGCTATTTTCCAAAGCACCAGAAGGCCAGACAAGGAATAATGGGTGGAAACTGAACAAGGAGAGATTCAACCTGGAAATAAGGAGGAACTTTCTGACAGGACAATCAACCCATGGAACAGAAGTTCCCTTCAGAAGTTGTGGGAGCTTCATCACTGGCGGCTTTCAAGAAGAAGAGACTGGACTGCCATTTGTCAGAAATGGTGTAGGGCAGGGGTCAGCAAACTGCAGCTCTGGAGCCGCATGTGGCTCTTTCATCCCTCTGCTGTGGCTCCCTGTTGCCAGTCGGCACCACAATTTTTAGAGGAGCTTCCGGTTTGGAGGGGGGAAGTAGGGTGCATCAGCAGGAGACTCTATGGCAAGGGGCAGGTTTTCTGGTCAGCTTCACAATTGATAGGGCTTTCCGTTAGGACAGGTAGAGGAAAAAGGACACTGCACTAGGAGGAAACTCTATGGTGGGGAAACCAGACTTCTGGTCGGCTCCAGAATTGAACAGGGGGCTTCCGGTTAGGGCCTTTGTGGCTCTTTGAGTATTTAAGATTGCTGACCCCTGGTGTAGGGTCTCCTGCTTAGGCGGAAGATGGGGTTGGACTAGATGACCTACAAGTCTGTTAATCTGTATTTGTATCTAAATCATGCAATATGAAGCTTCATTGAGTCTTTAAGAGAAGAAACGAATGAAGAAACACCGGAGTCAAAATCCTGGCTCTGTATAAACAAGCCATGACTCAAGCAACTACAATAACCAGATGGCAGGATAGTTTTTGTGAATCATGGGTAGGGACATCTGTGGAGGGTGGGGTCAAAGAGAAGCAAATATGAGTGTCAGCATCATGCAATCAACACCCCACCCCTTTTTAAGTGAAAAGAAATAGGGCTTTGATCAATGGCCTCTTTACACCTATTTCTTCAAACTTCATTTTCCTTCTCGTGTCCTTACCACTTTCTAGAGGGACGATCGAGAGCAGTGGTGGGATTCAAATAATTTAACAACCGGTTCTCTGCCCTAATGACCATCTGGGTAGGTGGGGCTCAGTAGTCATGGGACTGGGTGGGCTTGGCCAACTCAAGGTCACTCAGGTTGATGGGCGCTTCGCCTTAGCTGTGACAATGTAATAAGGGTCAACGGGAGAGGCAGTTTCTGTAAGCAGGTCAATAAAGATTAGGCTAGAAACAACACCAGAATGTTTCCTTCCTGCCTTTCCTTACAGGATTAGCCCTGTAAAGTGGGAAAAAACAAAAGGAGATTTCTTCCAACAATCAGTTCTCTGAACTACTTAGAAAGTTACCAACCGGTTCTCCTGAATAGGTGCGAACTGGCTGAATCCCACCACTGATTGAGAGCATCCTGCCATATGGCATTACTCTCTGTCTTGGAAGCATTCCTGCTTCATACAGGAAGATGGAGCAGAGAGTGGTGAGGACAGCAAAAAAGACTATTGGTAGTTCACTTCCTTCTATCCAGACGTGGCATATAAGCGATGCTTAAGCAGAGTCCGGATGATTGTCTGGGACACTACACATCCTCTTCACAACCTGTTTTCCTTGTTACCTTCTTGGAGAACGCTTCGTGGTGTCCAAAGCAGAACATCTAGATTCAGTCACAGTTTTGATTCATATAGTATCAACCTTGGAAACTCTCAAGTTTCCTCTTTCCAGTACGTATTCAAAATTGATGGATAGATTAATCGATGGATCGATGGATCAATGGATAGATGGATAGATGGATAGATGGATAGATGGATAGATGGATAGATGGATAGATGGATAGATGGATAGATGGATAGATGGATAGATGGATAGATGGATAGATGGATAGATGGATAGATGGATAGATGGATAGATGGATAGATGGATAGATGGATAGATGGATAGATGGATAGATGGATAGATGGATAGATGGATAGATGATGGATAGATGGATAGGGATAGGGATATACACTTTCTCTTGCCAACAGGCAACAGAATTTCATTTTAATGGGGTCAGTGTAAAATAGCAATAAAGTTATCTTAGATTCAGGGCTAGATTACAAAGGAAAAATCAAGTGATTGAATGCCCTTCTCTAAACCATCATGAAAACAGAAGCATCTAACTAAAGACGAACTCTTGTAACAAAAACAACACCAGTTCTTTTCAAGTTCATTCAAAACATTTCAGATACTCTGATCAATTCAGATCCTATTGCCTTAATGGAATAATTGGCGGGAAAGGGGCAGCATAAGCCAGCAGAAAATGAAATACCGTCATTAGTTTGCGCTCGATAAAGTGATTTTTCTGAACATTAATAGAGCAGCGAATACTCTTCCCTTGCGCAGACCACATTTGCTGGAGGCTTGCTGGGGAATGGAAAGCTTCGCACTCACATTTTTCAGCAAGTTGTTTAATTTTAACCCCAAACACAATGGTGCCGTGGGCCCAAGTTGCATATTTGCATCTTTCTTTCTTTTTTCAAAAAAAAAATCTGGGTTGTTTTGCTTCTTTTTCTCTCTCTCTCTCTGCCCCCATAAAGGTCAGCAGTGAATAATTCAAAAGAAGTGGTGATATTATTCACTGAAGGAGAAACAGCAATGAGTTACACACCAGCAGAAATAAGCAAAGCTTATGTGTTGGTGCACAGCCCTAGATGCATTGGCCTCTTTTGAAAAAGGGAGGACTGCAAAAGCTGTCAAATGGAGGCTTTCTTGAGGATTAACCTGCTATGTTCCTCTCCTTCCAGGATACAATCATCGGCTGAGGGGGGCAGCATGTCAGCCCTGGAATCCACCTTTAGCTTCGGTCTTCAGGGCTGCCACATTTAGAGTGTGGGGAAATTGGGAGCGGGGAGGGTTATGCGGCGTTGGTTGGAGATATCTAACCATAACAACATTCCTTTCTCTGGGAGTCAAGGACGTTCGATTTTGCAACTCCAAACCTTTATCAGGCTTGGAGAGTTGCCAGGCCAATATCTTCCAAACGCCACTCTGTAGCAGAAATTACTTGGCAAGAAGTCAGGAACAGATGTTCACTCTAATGAATTGAACTAATTGCCTCCTGCAAACTCCACTCCCCTTTCACTCCTCTTCATTCCCTATGGGAGGGGCCATTCACCATCCACCTGTGGCTTTACTCCCAAGTCGGCCCTTGTTCCTTAGCTGTTCCCTACTCCTGACAGCTCTGCACATGCACACACTGGGAATAGGCTCCAGCTGTTCTTCTGCCCCACTGCTGTCTGACTCCTCCCCCTCCTCCTTCCTCCTCCCCCTCCTTCTTCCTCTTCCCCTTCTCCTCCTCCTTCCTTTTCCTCCTCTTCTTCTTCTTGTTCTTCTTCCCCTTCTCCTCCTCCTTCCTCCTCCTCTTCTCATTCTCCTCCTCCTTCCTTCCTCCTCCTCCTCTTCTTCTTCCTTCCCTTCCTCTTCTTCCTATTTCTTCTCTTTTTCTTCTAATTCTAATCCTCCTCCTTCCTCTTCCTCTTCTTCTCCTCCTTCCTTCATTCCTTCCTTCCTCCTCCTCATCTTCTCTTTTCTCCTCTTCCTCCTCTTCCTTCTCTTTTTCTTTTTCTTCTAATTCTAATCCTCCTCCTTCCTTCCTCCTCCTCATGTTCTTCCCCTCCTCTTCTTCCTATTTCTTCTTTTTTTCTTCTAATTCTAATCCTTCTCCTCCTCCTCCTCCCACTCATGTGCAAACTTCATTTCAGCTTCTGTTTGGCCTCGGTGGGAAGAGCATGGTGAACCTCATAGCCTTTGGCTTCATCCAGCTTCTCATTTCTTTTTGCAAAATATTCTTTAAAAGGGGACCTCCGGAGACCACCTCTCTAAAAGCAGGGCCAGCAGCTGTGCCCTTCAGCCATGGCTGAAGGCGGGGGTAATTAAAAGTCATTTTATGCTGAGAGGTTACAAGCGTAGCAGACAAGACTCATATGGTTATCACTCTGCAATCTGTTCCTGGGGAGTCTTGTGAATTCTCACAGTAACACGTTGTGACGACCTGTTTAAAGATCACTGAAAGATTTAAAAGGAAAAGGGGAAGAAGGGAAACATTTAACTAGGCAGGGATGGGGTAGACTGGAGCAAAGGGGGAAGGAAGGAAGGAAGGAAGGAAGGAAGGAAGGAAGGAAGGAAGGAAGGAAGGAAGGAAGGAAGGAAGGAAGGAAGGAAAAGGAATCTACATTTTCAAGTCCAAACGTGGAAAATACGCTGGGAATAAACACAGTTCAAATATTGTTATTTCAGCTCAGTTAAAACCTTTCTGCCTCCTCACTGGTTCTGAACATCAGGGTACCAGCAGATCCTGCCTTAGCGGCATTTATATTTTATGCAAGCGAAAGGAAAGTACATTCCATGCCTCTAGATTATTCTTAGCCCCCAAGCATGCATTTAGGGGGTCTCCTGCATAATAAATTGACTCCACGCTTCCCTAAAGAGAAAGCACTGATTTTATTCTTTCCATAACAGAAGTGCAAGTGTTTTGCCTCCTTCGGCGTGATGATCTGATATAAATTCTCAAGATCCTTCCTGACTTTCCAGCATGCTGATTTTATGAAAGGCTTTCAAACTGAATGAACTTTATTAAAACTCACGAACTTTCATTCAAACATATTGAGATGAACAAAAATGATCTGATTCAGAATGTTTCTTTTCAATACGCTTGGGGTTTTTTTTTCCGAAGAAAGGAAACGAACATGGAAGCCAGGAGCCATGATTTATTTTAAATACATTCATTTGCTCTGAGTGGACACATAAAATTGTCAGTTTCTCTCCAGATACAATCCAAGATGGAGCTACTGTGATACTCCACATAGCTCAGCAATATTAATTCCAAAATAGGGACTATTGTTTGTTATTATTAGCAATAGCCCTCTCTAAGCGGTTTACAGAATCAGCATATTTGCTCCCAATAATTGGGGTCCTCATTTTACCCACCTCAGAAGGATGGAAGGCTGAGTCAACCTTCAGCTGGTCAGGATCGAACTGCTGGCAGTGGGCAGATTTAGCCTGCAAAACTGCATTCTAACCACTGAGAAGGGAGGGAGGGAAGGAAGGAAGGAAGGAAGGAAGGAAGGAAGGAAGGGAGGGAGGGAGGAAGGAAAATAGCAATAGCACTTAGACTTGTATACCGCTTCACAGTGCTTTTATAGCCTTCTCTAAGCAATTTACAGAGTTAGCATCTTTCCCCCAACAATCTGGCTCCTCGTTTTACCCACCTCAGAAGGATGGAAGGCTGAGTCAATCTTGAGCCTGGTGGGATTCGAACTGCCAAATTGCAGGCAGTCAACAGAAGTAGCCTGCAGTACTGCATTCTCAGCACTGTATCACCGCAGCTGATCTTTATTATTAATACTATTTCCCTGAAAACTAGCTCAAAAACTAATGATCATAGTTGGAGAACCATCACTGACTTGACCATTTATTCCAAGAATTAAGTCCAATTAGTTCTCATTCAACAACTGCAATGGGAACTGGCAACTTGTTTATTAAGTGAAGCGGCAGCTAAGTGAAACTGCTACTGTGCTTACCATTTGACTTCAGTTTTCCTTCGCTTTACAAATCTGCTAGGGTCATAAATGCGAGGACTGTTGAAAAAGCTGTTTTTTTCATTCCCATCATAACTGCAA
Source organism: Thamnophis elegans (assembly GCF_009769535.1). Lineage (NCBI taxonomy): Eukaryota > Metazoa > Chordata > Lepidosauria > Squamata > Natricidae > Thamnophis > Thamnophis elegans. Next base: position 44,773,088 of record NC_045553.1, read on the forward strand.
ATGGTTGATGTATGAAGTAGTCACTAAACAAGGACTACTTGAATAACCATTTGATAGGTTGTTTATATCTGTTTATATCTTTCAGGTCCAAGAACAAAGAACCTCTTTTAAAATATATGTGATTTCTCCTCCTAAGTAGATTTTTAAAAATTATTTTCTTGGATGTGGGCAACCTGTCAATGGTTTGATGTAATGATGGGAGGTGTAGAAGTTACTCTTCTGTAAGAATATCATTTCCTACATGAGTAGCCGCAAAGCGAATATTCTTAATGTTTTTCCATCAAGAAGTATTTATAACTAGCCGATAAACTGGTGTTGGCCGGGTATTTATTTATAGGGGGGAATGTCTGGACCAAATATAAATTCTAATGTTGGGTTTTCCCCCTTACCAGAGGGAGCCCCTTGTGGAGTACTGTGAAGCTGTTACCATGGCAACTGCACTGCGCTGCACAGTAGAAGCCTTTTTATGGCAGTACAGTAGAATCCATTTTAAGGCACAACAGGCTATATCTTAACAGGACACACATCCTGAAGGGTTTTAGAGGTGCCTTACCCCCACAGTATTTGTTTCCAGAGAGTAAGTCATCTGTGTATCAAGTTTGGTTGAAGTTGCTTGAGGCATTCCAGAGTTATGCTGGGGGACACAAATGCACACACACGGACACAAGTTTAGATATAGATATAGATGTGTTTTTTTAATTTGTGCTGATAAATAAATAAATAAAGGGAGACTAGTATAGATCTGTTTCAAGCTATTTAGCTCTCATCAGCTAGCCATACCCTTACTGGGATTTGACTGGGGTATGGCTAGCTGATGAGAGCTAAATAGCTTGAAATAGATCTATACTAGCCTCCCTTTATTTATTTATCAGCACAAATGAAAAAAACACAAATATAACAAAGGCAACAGTAAAAATATTGGGTTTCTGTCATGATGGACTCTTGCGACGAGCCGATTGACAGATGATGGAAGCCGTTAGCTTCCTCCCATAATTGGGGCTTACCAGGGGTTGTAAAAATCTAATAGATATAGATATCTCTACTCCTATTTCGTATCAAGCAATGTAAAGGGTTAATTAATATTTGTTTTGAGAAGAGGAATTAAGTTTTGGGACAAGCTTCAGGTGTCACAATGGCAGCGTAATAAAAAAAAATATAACGAACCATATCTCTTCGTCTGACAGATTCAAAATTAAGCTTTCATTGTCTATCACATCTGCCCTTTTTGGAATGATGTGACTTTCTCAGTTGTGGCAATGCGGCTTGGCTTCCTTTTGAGTAGAAGGCTTCATGTCCCTGTCAGCCAAAGTTTAGAGAAGCATTTACAAAAGTTGCAAAAGTCTTGACTCTCGCCACTCGGATTCTGCTGGGGATGCAGAATGTCCCCGGCGTCTTTCATTTTTAATCTCAGAGTCAAGCTAGTGGAAGAGATCAGCGTTAAGTCAAGTCATTTGGAAGTAGAACTCACAAAGGCTCTGTCTTCCTTGCCAGGTGAAAACAAAGAATAGTCCTTACAATAGATAAATGGACACACCGTCCAGTCGCACTGAGTGATGGAAGACGCAGCTGAAGGAGCGGCGGCAAATGGAAGCTATGGTGGCAGGACCACCATAGCTTCCCAAGGAAGAGGCGGCACATTGCAACGGAGACCCCCCAAGACAAGAGACTGTGCAGTCCTGAAGTATATTTGTGCTGTGGCCTTCCAGCAGCCAGCAGATTCGGACAGTGAGTAGGTTGGGAGGAATATGGGCCAGTCCTGGAGTCTTGGGAAGGCTCTGATGAGGGCTCTGTGTCAGAGGCAGAGGGGGGGGCTGATGCCGCCTGGCAGTTATCAGCTGCCTTCAGAGTCAGACATCAGTGAGGCAGAAGAACAGCTGGAGCCTGTTCCCAGTGTGCACATGTACAGAGTTGCCAGACAAAGGGAGCAGCTAAAGAACAGGGATCGACTTGGGGGTAAGGCCACAGGTGGACGATGAATGGCCCCTCCCAGAGGAGATAAAAGAGGAGCGAAAGGGGAGTGGAGTTTACAGTAGACAATTTGTTCGCTTCATTGGTTCATGACTCTCTGAGACTCCTTGCCAAGTTTTGCAGATATCAGCCTGGCAGCTCTCCAAGCCAGATAAGGTCTGTGACTGTAAATCCTCCTTTGAAAGTCTTTGAAACGACTGTGAATGAGCAGAATTCACAATAAATTAATAAAAGGGGTTTTTGCCGGGACAAGAAGTTTGTTTTATGCTCTTGGGAAGCCTTGGTCAGAACAATTACTACTGCTTTATAAAGCCTTAGTAAGGCCACACTTGGAATACGGCATCTAGTTTTGGTCACCACATTACAAAGAAGATGTTGAAACTTTAGAAAAAGTGCAAAGAAGAGCAACTAAGATGATTAAAGGGGTGGAGACTAAAACATACGAAGAAGGTTGCAGGATTTGGGTTTGGCTCGTCTAGAGAAAGGGAGGTCTGGGTGGGGGACAGGATAGCAGTATTCCAATATTTGAGAGGATGCCACAAAGAAGAGGTGGTTAATTTATTTTCCAAAGCACCAATGAGCAAGGCAAGAAACAATGGATAGAACTAAGCAAGGAGAAATAAGGAGGAATTTCCTGACAGTGAGAACAGTAAATCAGAGGAACGGCTGGCCTTCAGATCTTGTAGGAGCTTCATTATTGTAGGTTTTTAAGAAGAGACTGGACAGTCACTTGTCTGAAATGGATCTGCTGATTCAGCAAGGAGCTAGACTAGAAGACCTCCAAGGTCCCTTCCAGATGTATTCTGATTTTAGAGGGAGGAGGAGAGGGACAAGATTCATGGTAGCCACATTCAAGAGCAGAGGTGTCCATCCTTGGCCACTTTTAAGACCTGTGGACTTTAACTCTCAGAATTCCCCAGCCAACCATGTTGGATTTAAAATGGCCAAGGTTGGACAGCACCACCCTAAGATCTTTCATGGTATATCTCTTAGGTTAGACGTTTATAGCTTTAGTCTGGCAAGATTCTGTCAGGTATAAACAAGTAAAGAACTGAATTTGATTGGAACTCAACTATGTTATTTTTGAGTTTTTGGTCTGACATTCTGTTTCTAATAGGCCAAATATTAATTTCAGCTCCTGTTGGACAAGGTTCTTTCCATTCTATATACCAACTGATAATACAAAGTCAAGATATATTTGGTGCAACCAGCCACCATATCCTCTCGCTTTGCAGGATGTACCTTCCACAGCTCTTCATGTTCTTGACTTATCATATGGCACTCCCAATAATATTTGGCATATACCAGATAGAAAAATTAGCATAATAGCATACCATTCTATCCATAGATTATGGCATTTGTCAATAACTGAAGTCCATCTTGAATTGGCCCAAAGTAAACATGGGGTTAACATTTAATAACGAAATAATTACGTGTAAAATAGATTTGATGTAATAGATATGCAATTGTGCATTTTATTTTTTTTGTCTTTCAGGATTACATTTAGACAATTTTTTTCCCCATATATCTCTCTCCAGTTGAAGCATCAACTGATGGAACAGAAGTTGCCTTCAGAAGTTGTGGGAGCCTCATCCCTCAAGAAGAGACTGGACTGCCATCTTTCAGAAATGGTGTAGGGTCTCCTGCTTGGGTGGCGGGTAGGACTAGATGACCTACAAGGTCCCTTCCAACTCTGTTAATCTCTCTCTCTTTTTTATCTCTTTGTGTCTCTCTCTCTCTCTTTCTCCCTCTCTCTCCCTTTCTTTATCTCTCTAGCTCTCTTTTTATCTCCCCCCTCTCTCTCTACACACACACACACACACACACAGAGAGAGAGAGAGAGAGAGAGAGAACAGACATATTTCAAAGAAAATAAATGAGACTATATCACATCGCATGACTGAGAAGGTCGGGAAAAGTAATCGTAATAAACAGAAACAGGATTTTCCGCAGGTCCTTCTCCTTTCCCGGTTTCAGCCCACATTCAATATATAAAAAAAAAGAGATGGCTGGGCTGAAAAATCTCATTTCTCTCTTAAAACAGGAGATTGATTCAAAATCTCGGGAAGGGAAAGTTTCCAAGCTGTAATGGAAAAGTTGTAAGCCTCCAGCTGTTGCTCAGCTACAGCTGGCATCCGCTTCAGGCAGCCTGACTAATGTTGAATGGAGATGCTCAGGAAGGCACTCGATTTCACAATCCTTCAAAGTCCCTTCTTCTTCTTTTCCTCTTGTTCGGCAGGTTTGCACCGTGAGTGATATAATTCAGAGCAGCTCATTAATGGAGAAGCTTCGCATTTGGCTGCTGTCACAAAGGCGGCGCTTCAAACTAATCTGTCTTCCCACGGCAGTGCTTACCTCTTTTAAAGAATAAAAAGCTCTCTGTGTCGTGGCCCGGAGCTAAAACTCAAGAGACGCCACTTTCCTACCTCACTGCAAAATTTTCTCGCTTCTCAAACACTTTCATTAAATTTTCTGGCCTGTTGCTAGAACCATTATTCAGCCAGGATGTCTTGTATTCGAGCATTGGAATGGAATGGAATGGAATGGAATAGAATAGAGAAAATGAATGGAATGGAATAGAATAGGACAGAACAGAACAGAACAAATTAGAGAAAATGAATGGAATGGAATAAAAGAGAAGAGGAGAGAAAAGAAGAGAGAAAATGAATGGAATGGAATAGAATGGAATAGAATGGAATAGAATGGAAAAAATGAATGGAATGGAATGGAATAGAATAGAACAAAACAGAACAAATTAGAGAAAATGAATGGAATGGAATAAAAGAGAAGAGGAGAGAAAAGAAGAGAGAAAATGAATGGAATAGAATGGAATAGAATAGAAAAATGGATGGAATGGAATAGAATAGAACAGAACAGAACAAATTAGAGAAAATGAATGGAATGGAATAGAATAAAAGAGAAGGGAAGGGAAGGGAAGAGAGAAAATGAAAGGAATGGAATGGAATAGAATAGAATAGAATAGAACAGAACAAATTAGAGAAAGTGAATGAAATGGAATAGACTAGAAAACACAGTTCCATTGGTGTGGCAGAAACAGCGCTTGCACAAATGAAGCTGGGTGTAAGCATGCTCTTGCCCACTGTTTCCACGGCCCAGTTCTGAACAGGTCCCTGGCCTGTGTAAACCATACACCCCAGAAAAAAAAGAGAGTATTTTTGCACCCCAGGTCCTAAGTATTCTAGGTATTCACCTACAAGGATGATGCTGTCCCATTTGGACTTCACTGCGGGGAGGACGAAGAAATCATGAGTATCTCTTGCACGCAAATAACATTATAGTTACTCCTCACACAAAGCAACCTCAAGATTTTCTTTACAAAACCTTTTTCGTTCCCAATACAGTTTTTTTGAGGGAGTTTTTTCTTCTTCTGTCAATTGGAGGGAAGGGATTGTTTCACCTCAGCTAAGAATAGACGATGCTGTTGAGAGCGAAGGAATTAACATGAGGTGTAAAGATGATAGCTGAAGTGAAACTCATTCAAGCCTCTTCTTTCGTCTTTCGTTCCCTTCTTTCTTAAAGTGAACAGGAAGCTTAAAAAGGAGCAGGGGAAGAGAAACTCTTCAGAGCAAGACATTTTTCAGAGCAGGAACATCCAATTCTCAGAACTTTTCCTTGTGTTCCTTTCTTTGAAGCGCTTTATATAATCTGTGTCCCTTCCCGGCACACCAGTGGTGGGTTCCTACTGGTCCAGACTGGTTTGGCAGAACCAATAGTGGTTTGGCGGCCTGGGCTACTGGAACCAGCAGCAACCCAGGCCTGCCACGCCCCCGAACCGTCCTCCTACGGGGGCGCCATCTTGTTTTTGGGTTCTGCCCATGTGCAGAAAATTTTTCATTGCACAAATTTAATTTCGTTTTTCGTTTTTTTAACATTTTGGGCATGCGCAGGCCTGTTTATGTGCAAATGGGCGCAAAATAGCGAGCGAGTGGAAAATTGCAAGCGTGCGCAACATTGAGAGACCACATGCAAAATTGCAAGCATGCACGTGCAAAATTGTGAGTGTGCATGCACAGAATTGTGAACGCAAGCACGCACGCACAAAATTGCACACACATCATGTTCAGCTGAGGGGGGCATTAGTTATCTTGACCAAAGAAATGGATGTTATATTGCAATGTATACATTATAAAAAAGATGATGACACTCTAGAAAGAGTGCAGAGAAGAGCAACCAGGATGATTAGGGGACTGGAAGCTGAAACATATCATGAACTTTAATGCTTCTGCAGCTGCCAAGCATTGATACATATTTCATCTCCCATCCTGAAGTTCTTGGTGGATGCAGATATTTAAAGGAATTCCCTACCCATTCACACACCCCTCCTCCATCTCTCTTCTTGGAGGGTCCTCCAATGCTTCCCAAAGTGGCACTTAGCTGAAAGCGAGGCGCAACCTTTTAAAGCACCAGATCTCTCCCGTTACATCAATCATTCGGCACAGGGGAAGGGATAACGCTGCCAGTGTTAATTTCATCAGACCGGAAGCTCACTTCCTTTGGGGGTTACTGCAAAAAAAATAGCAAAACATTTTTTTCTTTCTTCTTCTGTGCCATGACAGAAATTGCCTACAACGGGAGCGTTCTGGAAAAAGGCGGGGGAAACGAGGGCAGCTGGTAGATAGCCAAAGCTGACATCTCTGGGTGTTCGATTGTATGTGAATGCCTTTGGAAGAAAGAAGAAATGGTCAAGAAATGGGTAGATTTGGAACAGAAGGTTTGTGACGGTGCTCAAGGATATGAGCAGCCACGCGTTACTATTGTTGTCTGTTTGCAACTGTGTGAAGTTTTGTAGCCGGGGTTAGCATTGGGTTCTCCCCAAGAAATGTGGATGATGCAATGTGTCAGGGTTCCAAGGAACACCCCCAACGAAAGAAGACTCCGAGGCTCGAGGTTCCTCAAAGCTCCATTTTATTAGAGATGTCCTATTGGCACATCTGGGAAAACCCGAATCTGAAAGCTTCCAGGTTTTCCCCACCCAAATGAAAGTTCAAGTCCCAGCCCAGCACCCACATGTCCATCACACAGTCCAATCAAGCATCGTCCCAACTGGTGATGCTTCCCAGTCACACCACTCCAGGTGCAGGGCAAAGCGTCCTTGACTCTCTGAGAAAGGAATGTTATTTTGATTATATATCTCCCATATTCTATATAATCCCCCCACTTGTTTTCCCAGAGCATTAGGTGTGGCAGGCCACACTTAAATTCCACATCTTAATATTTTCTAATCTTCTTCAACTCTCTGCCTACTATCTACTGCTCTATTATCTCCAGCTCTCTGATCACAACACAAGTTATTGAAGGATGGAAGGCTGCATCAACCCTGTTCTGGTGAGAATTGAACTGTCAAACTGCTGTCAGCTGTCAGTCAGCAGAAGTATCTTTCCTTCCTTCCTTCCTTCTTTCCTTCCTTCCTCTCATTTTTCCTTCCTCTCCTTCCTTCCTTCCCTCCTTCCTCTCATTTTTCCTTCCTTCCTCTCATTTTTCCTTCCTTCCTCTCAATTTTCCTCCTTCCTTCCTTCCTTCCTTCCTTCCTTCTTTCCTCTCATTTTTCCTTCCTCTCCTTCCTTCCTTCCCTCCTTCCTCTCCTTTTTCCTTCCTTCCTCTCATTTTTCCTCCTCTCAATTTTCCTCCTTCCTTCTTTCCTTCCTTCCTCTCATTTTTCCTTCCTCTCCTTCCTTCCTTCCCTCCTTCCTCTCATTTTTCCTTCCTCTCATTTTCCTTCCTTCCTCTCATTTTCCTTCCTTCCTTCCTTCCTTCCCACTTTGCAATAGCACTTAGACCAGGGATGGGTTCCGGCAAGCACTACTGCTGGTCCTCTCATGCGTGCACCAGATGCCTAGTACAATTAAACTTGTTCTGTGCATGCGCAGAACCGAAAAACAAGATGCAGAACTGGTTTGGGGGCATGGCGGGCCTGGGTCGTTGCCAATTCCAAGCCACCAGACCACTACAGTTTCAGCCGAACCAGTCTGAACTGCTAGGAATCCACCACGGATATAGACTTATATACCACTTCACAGTGCTTTACAGCCCTCTCTAAGCGGTTTATAAAGTCAGCCTATTGCCCCCGACAATCTGGGTCCTCATTTTCTCATCTCAGGATAGAAGGCTGAGTCAAACTTGAGCCTGGTGAGATGCCAAATTGCTGGCCGCCAGCAGTCAGCAGAAGTAGCCTGCAGTACCGCATTCTAACCACCGTGGCACCCCGGCTCAGCAGGATGGAAGGCTAAGCTAACTTTAAGCCGGTCAGGATCGAACTGCAGGCGGAATGCAGAGAATCCCATTGACTTTCCAGTTACACAGCTCTAACGTCTCTCCGCATCCATTGAAAAATAAGCTTCATTAAGTTCAGCAAGGCTAAAGCAAGCCCAGGCCAACAAACAGGGAGTCGAATTTCTGCCTTACATGAACCTCTCGGGATTTCAAGGGACACTGGAGGGAGCATGGCTTCCTTCGGCTCCTGACACATCGATTCTATTAAAGCCATGAAGCATTTGGGGAGCATTGATGACAGAGCTTGAAGTTTCATCCGTCGGAGCCCTAATGCGGCACGACACGCTTGGTGTTTCTAGAATCCGAGGGAGGGGGAGGGATGCAACACATATTTTTTTCCCTCCATGGATTTGTCACATACCTGGAAAAATCCAGCCACAGTTCTTTTGCACGTTTGAACTCTTCCACTTAGCGAGAGTAAATGTTGCAAATGAAAGCAAAATTCATTTGTTAAATTAAAAGGCCAAGATTTTTTTAATTTTTTTTTTAGGAAGAGTTAAAGATTTCCTACTAGAGCCTGCTGAATTTGGGTGGATTCCTCTTTTTAAAAAAATAGTTTGAATTGAACATTTTTATCTTTAAAAAACAGAAAGAAAACACACACACAAAAAGAAAAGACAAGAGAAACATAACAATATAAAACAGTTATACAGACTTCTGTATTGGCATTCATATTTAGCCTTTGTAGTTCTCCATTCTCCATTGACATGATTGCAGTGTCCCAATATCTCAGGGGCTGCCACAAAGAAGAGGGAGTCAATCTATTCTCCAAAGCACCTGAAGGCAGGACAAGAAGCAATGGGTGGAAACTAATCAAAGAGAGAAGCAACCTAAAAGTAAGGAGGAATTTCCTGACAGTGAGAACAATTAATCAGTGGAACTGCTTGCTTCCAGAAATTGTGGGCGCTTCAACACTGGAGATTTTAAAGAAGAATTTGGACAACCACTTGTCTGAAATGATATAGGGTTTCCTGCTTGAGCAGGGGGTTGGACTAGAAGACCTCCAAGGTCCCTTTCAACTCTGTTTTTTCCTGTTAATTCTGGTTCACATCTACTTATGCCAAAGTTAAAGTTGAAGGAAATGCTGAGGTTTGACATTTGCTAAGGAAATACTTACCCTTAACTGGCGGTGACCTGCTTAACGCTTAAAGCTGAAACATTTACTATATTGGCTTCTATTTTTTTTTTCTTGCTTTCACCCCAGTCCATTTTTCCTTCTGCTTATCCAAAGAGATAATTAAAACAAATCTTTCAGGGGTGCCAAACTGACAAGCCTGACAGCTCTGGAAATCAAAATTCTCTTTTTCCAAAAGGGGCTGGGGAAGAGAGAGAGAGAGATAAAAGCATGCTTCTCTTTTGCCTTAAAAGACCATTTTGATTCACAGTCCAACAAGTCCATCTAATAAGAACCCATTCCTATTGATTTATTTATGGGGTGCTAACCCACCCTGCCCCCAGCCTTAGAGAAATGTTAAAGACTTCATACGATCAGGCAAAATGGATTCTCCTGCTAGGAGGTTTCTCCAGGAAGTTGTTTTTTTCCAGTCCTATACAAAAGGAATGTTTTATTCATTTGTTTATTTTATTTGGTTTGTCAAACATGTACAAGAGAACAGGCATCAGTATAAACATGGACACGATCAAAGGGAATGAGTACAAATAAATGGGGACAGTAGGACAGGGATGGAAGGCACACTGGTGCGCTTATGCACGCCCCCTTTACGGACATCTTAGGAATGGGGTGAGGTCCACAGTAGACAGTTTGAGATTGAAGCTGTGAGGGTTTGAGGCTATAACAACGGAGTCAGGTAGAGCATTCCATGCGTTGACCACTGTTGCTGAAGTCGTATTTTCTGCAATTGAGTTCGGAACGGTTTATCTTAAGTTTGTATCTATTAGCAATAGCAATAGCAATAGCAGTTAGACTTATATACCGCTTCATAGGGCTTTCAGCCCTCTCTAAGCGGTTTACAGAGTCAGCATATCGCCCCCACAGTCTGGGTCCTCATTTCACCCACCTCGGAAGGATGGAAGGCTGAGTCAACCTTGAGCCGGTGAGATTTGAACCGCCGAACTGCAGATAACAGTCAGCTGAAGTGGCCTGCAGTACTGCACCCTAACCACTGCACCACCTCGGCTCTATTGTTTGCACGAGTATTATTGAGGTTGAAGCTGAAGTAATCATTGACAGATAGGATATTGTAGCAGACAATTTTGTGTACCATAAATATCCTATAACCTTTTGGTTTTAGTTTGCATTTAGGAAAATAAGATTTATTCTTGCCTTTTTGGGTGCTATAATTGCTCTGGCAAGTGGGTAACCATATAAATGAATGGATTGATTGATTGATTGATTGATTGATTGATTGATACACCATCGGACTGGCTGACTAATGGATGGATGAATGGATGAATGGATGAATGGATGAATGGATGGGTGGATGGATGGACGGACGGACGGACGGATGGATGGATGAGTGGATGGATGGATGATGGAGCAATACAGTACCACAAAGTGAGTACAGCTGTGTGACATATTACACACAGATTTTGGAAAGGGAAAAAGAATTGCTTTTGAAACGGTGAAGTTAAAGTAGACCTACTCTCCCAAGTTTATTAACTCTAAAAATGCTAATATTTCCAAGATTAAAAAGCATCCGTTAATCAAACCTGAAAGAAAAACAGGCACATTTCATCTTCTTTTGTAGAACGTATTTTTAAAAATTAAATTAAAAGCACTAATTAAGGAGAGAAGCAACTTAGTACGGAGAAGAAATTTCCTGGCAGTGAGAACAATTAATCAGTGGAACAGAAGTTGCCTCCAGAAGTTGTGAATGCTCCAACACTGGACGTTTTTAAGAAGAGGTTGGATAACCATTCATCTGAAGTGGTGTAGGGTTTCCTGCCTTGGCAGAAGGCTAGACTCGAAGACCCTCAAGGTCCCTTCCAACTCTGTTATTCTATTCTATTCTATTCTATTCTAAAATAATGTGGCTTTAAAAGAAACAACTCATCTTCTGCTCCCTCTTTGTAGAAACCAATGATGTTTTCGAGATCTGAAGTATAGTAGTTCTGGAAGGAAGGCTAAACTGGAGGACCCCTTATGAAAACAGAATGAAATGTGTGCAATTTCACACGGGTTTGGCCCTCTCGTGCATTGAACATGCTCTGTTTCTCAACACCAGAAGAAAAAAAATAGGAATGAGATGAGCCGTACTTTTCTTTCCACAAAAAAATCCTCATCTCCTGGCCTTCGTTCTTCTCATCGATTGAGTTTGGCAGTTCTTATCAACAATCAGGAAATCCATCAGTAAGAGGGGCAGAGAGGTCGGCCATCAATTCAAGATGAAGACTCAGCTTGCCCCACCCCGCCTGCCCACTCACCCCGCCCAGCAGAGGTGGGCTCCTGCCAGTTCGCACCAATTCGGTAGAACCGGTTCGTCAAATCTACCGAACCGGTTAGAAGAGGTTCCACCAGTGGACCCGGAAAGCAGGCCACACCTACAGAAGAGGTTCCAAAATTTTTTGAAACCCACCACAGAGAGAGAGAGAGAGAGAGAGTGAGTGAGTGACAGAGAGAGAGAGAGAGAGAGAGAGAGACTCACACAGAGAGAGAAAGAGAAAGAGAAAGAAAGGAAGAAAGAAAGAAAGAAAAAGAAAGAAAGAAAAAGAAAGAAAGAAAAAGTGGGAGAGAAAGAAAAAAAGGAAAAAGGGACAGAGAGACAAAAGGAAGGAGAGAGAGAGAATGAGAGAGAGAAAGAAAGAAAGAAAGAAAGAAAGAAAACACATGGCCGGCAAGCCACTCCTACCAGGTCACATGGCCAGCAAGCCACTCCCATAAAGGAGGCCACACCCACAGAGTAGGTTCGAAAAATTTTTGAAACCCACCACTGCCGCCTAGTCACTCCTCATCTCCCTTTCCCGGCATAGCACCCCGTGTGGCTCCTTGTTGCATTGACCACACGGTCTCTGCGGCTTGCCTGCCCTCCCACGCGGTGCCTGCAGTCCAACTGAGCGGCCCTGATCACCTGCCTGCCAGCTACAAAGAGAGCCAGCTCCATCCATTACAGGCAATAGATGCAACTGGCATCCTTTAGTTAGTGAGGTCGATATATTTGCCCCAGCTAGATGGCAGCATTGAGCAGTTTGGCTGATCTTAAAACCTATAGAGGTTGGGACTCTATAAATATAAATATAAGGATGGGAGACCACCAGGTGATGGGCTAGAATGGGGGAAGCTGAAAAAATATAGTAGGAGGAGGCAACCATAAATCTCCTGTACTGCTACCAAGAAAACCACCCGGGGCAGGCTTTAAGTCCTTCCAAATGAAAGGAAAACCATGCCGCCCTTCATTTTTTGGCAACTGTGCCATCACAATTCAACGGTTCACTCCAACTGCTCCAGGGGCTGCGGGGAAAGAGGGGAGGAGAGGGGGTTTTTCGCAGGGAGCTTGAATTTGCTATCGTGAGTCATCCCTGCAGTCAACATTTTTTTAATCTCGAAGGCCATGTTTCTCTATTTTATTTTATTTTATTTAAAAAAAGCGGAAGCTTCGTTTCTCCTTTGCAAGCGGAATGGGGATGCTTCTCCCCGTTTAATCTCTTTAACCGCTTTTGACACGAGGAAAGCCTATTTACTTGTGTGTCCCCCCCCCTCCCCTCTTCCACACTCCCCCAGAAGGTTGGGCTGTCGAATGGCCAGGAGTAAGGAGCTGCTCATTGCATGCCCAACCTTCTTCCCCCCTCACTTTCCCCTTAATCCTGGTGGTGGGTAGGGAGGGTCCTCCCCCCACCACTTGCACACACAGCCACGTGGTGAAACTTGCAGGCTGAGATTTCTCTCTCTCTCTCTCTCTGCTTCTCCCCACACCGCCACCCCTTCTCTTGCCTCCTCTTCTTTCTAGACATGCCAAATTACTCTGGCAGTTTTAGACGTGTCTCTCGGCTGCGCTGCCGCCTCTGACTTTCCCCTTCCAGATGTTGACAGGCTCCAAACGGAATCGGCGGCTCGAGAGGCACGGCGGCTCTTCTTCTGCTCCGCTCTGCATGGGAACGGAAGGTGGGGGGATGAACGGCAGGAGGGCAGAAGAAACACACAACAAAAGCCAAGTTGGATATTTTTCCGGCGCACCGGAGGCAGTTACCCAGAGCGCATTCCAGAGGCGCTGCTTTGAATTTTGAGCAGGTCTGCTTGTCAGTTTCCCTGAGTGGGGAGAAGTGAGGAGGAAAGAAGGAGGAGAAGGAGAAGAAAGAGAAGGAGAAGGAGGAGAAGGAGAAGAAAGAGGAGGAGGAGGAGGAGGAGGAGGAGAGGGAGGAGGAGGAGGAGAAGAAGAAGAAGAAGAAGAAGAAGAAGAAGAAGAAGAAGAAGAAGAAGAAGAAGAAGAAGAAAAAGAAGAAGAAGAAAAAGAAGAAGAGGAGGAGGAGGAGGAGGAGGAAGAGGAAGAAGAAGAAAAAGAAGAAGAAGAAAAAGAAGAAGAGGAGGAGGAGGAGGAGGAGAAGAAGAAGAAGAAGAAGAAGAAGAAGAAGAAGAAGAAGAAGAAGAAGAAGAAGAAGAAGAAGAAAGGAAGGAAGGAAGGAAGGAAGGAAGGAAGGAAGGAAGGAAAGAAAGGACTGTCACACACACACAGAGGCGGAATGTCTGTGCTTTTCATCCTTTTCCTAGGTAAGTTAGAGAATTTGATTTTTTGTCCTTAAATTAATTCGGAAAGGCACCCTAAAGTTACCCAATGTAACCATAAGGCGCAAGGGAGGGGCACTCTGGGAGGGGAAACTGTTGGCATTAAAGTTTGCAAGAAGCTCATCTGCTTTCAATTGCTTGTTCTTTTTACGATCCTCATAATGCTAGCATTAAAAAGTTTAAGCCCCACTTTTCTTATTCCAGCCATTCCAGGCATAAAGCTCTCTTCTCCAAAAGATTTGTGGATAGGTTTTGGCATTGTTGTGGTCCTTGTTTTTACAACAGAATCTGTTAACCAGGTTAACTATTTTGTAAAGGGTCTTTCCTTGCCTTTCTCTGCACGTATAACACGGAAAGGGTGTGTGTTTTTTTTGGGGGGGGGTTAAAAATCAACACATTGAACTTATTTGTCTTTTTTTTACTTTTAATAATAATAATAATAATAATTTTTTTACAAACCTGAAACAAAGAATTTCTTGGTTTAGGGCTGGAGGCCAATTTATTTAACTTTTTTGGAGAAGGGCGATTTTTTTGTTTGTACAGGAGTTTTTTGCCTGTTTTAAAGGGGTGCATTGTTTCCAAGTGATACTGTGAAAAAGAAGAAAAAAAAAGAAATCTAAATGAGAAACAGATGTGTCAACGTACCAGTTGGAAAGAGGTCCTGGGGAGGGAGGGGAGAGAGGGTGATTGAAGGAAAGGCGATGAGAGGCAAAAGAGGGAAACTGAAAACCCAAAAAGTCAATCGAAAAGGAAGAGAGGATGGTTCAGAGGAGAGATGGAAGATAAAGAGAGTGATATATTATTATTATTTTTAAAAAATGGTTCCACGGACAGGAAAACAAAGGTTGCTGTAGAATCCAGGGGAAGGGGAGGAAATGGCTCCTTGATATGTAAAATCCATTCAGTTATGAAAGTGTGGCTGCTTCGCTTTCCATTCGAGGCACAGTGGGGTCATCTAGACCACCCTTAATCAACCCTAATAAGTACTGAACTTTTATTTTATGGAAGATAAGATTCATGGGGCTTTGAAGGGTGCCACTTTAGCTAGATAGGGTCACCGTGGTTCATCAAGAAGTGAAAGAGAGAAGGATGGCCAGATAGGAAGCAGCCAAATTTGATAGATCAGACTATGTGGATTTGGATTTATTATTACATTTATATGCCGCCCTTTCCCCGAAGGGGACTCACTATGTGATAGTTTGAAGGTTGTGAGCACAAAATAAGAAGCAGATCTGCCTTGCGGGGAGCAACTTCTGCCAAATAATGCAAGACGAAGCATCATTTAACACCGCCAGCAATAAATAAGACGGCTCCTTCTGGTGCAGTTCTGATAAAAAAGCATTGCGTCCACCAGTTATCCACCAAAGAAGGTTATACAAAATGGAGGAGAGAGGAGGTGGGGGGGTGGGGAAGATGGAGACAATGATTAAGGAAGGTAGACTGGATTAAAAGTCAACTGCTCACTGCTTGTGTGAGGCAATTAGCTGCTGTGGCTTTCATCCCCCTTTCTAAGATATGTTCTCCTGAGGTATGTTATGTGGAGAATGAGCTTTCCCTTCTGTCCTTCTTACTACATCAGGCTGACAAGCAGGCAGCTCTACACACACACACACACACACACACACAGACACAAACACACAAAAATCCATAGATTCGGGCCTCAGAAGGGTTGCCAAGTCCTGCTCTTTTCCACCTCAGACCCATTGGAATTGACTGGATGAAAGACTCACCATCTCCCTTAGGAGGAAAGCTAAGGGAAAGAGCACGTACAATTAAAGTCCTTGGAGCTTTTTTTGATATGCACGGGGGAAAGAAATGATTGCAAAAGTTTGATACTCTACAAAGGATGAAATAGATGGGAAGCAGAAAGGATAGCAACAGAGAATTAAGCTGGAAGCTAAAACATGTAAAGAAGGGTTGCAGGAACTGGGTAGGTCTAGTTTGATGAAAAGAAGGACATGATAGGGGAGACATGATATCTGTCTTCCAATATCTCAGGGGCTGCCCCAAAGAAGAGGGAGTCAAGCTATTCTCCAAAGCACCTGAGGGCAGGACAAAAAGCAATGGGTGGAAACTAATCAAGGAGAGAAGCAACTTAGAACTAAGGAGGAATTTCCTGACAATGAGAACAATGAATCAGTGGAACAACTTGCCTCCAGAAGTTGTGAATGCTCCAACACTGGACATTTTAAAGAAGATGTTGGATTTCCATTTGTCTGAAATGGTGTAGGGTTTCCTTTCTGAGTTGGGGGCTGGACTAGAAGACTCCCAAAAGCCCAATTGGGCTTATTATCCAGAGAGGTCTGATTTTCAGGGCAACAGGGTATATTTCACTACCTTTTTTAATAAAAAGGTTTTTTTATTTTCCCTTTTCACATTCATTCACAAATATACATTCTTATAATTGCTATTAACATTTATCTATTCATCATTAATCTTCAGCGTTGTTTTCTTACAAATATATAGAATACAGTGTGGGTCACTTTCTCGCCATCCCGTGCCTCCATCTTATTTTGCAACAACCTTGCTCCTTCCATCTTCTCAACCTCCCTTCTCTGCCTTCTTCTTTCCTCCTCTCCTTCCTCCTTTCTTCTTCCCCTCTCTTTCCCCACCTCTCTTCTCCTCCTTCTTACCCTCTCTCCTGCTCTTAATAGGCTATATCGCACTACTAATGCTCTGTGGAAAGGTATCGCAATTGGATTTCCACAGTTGGCACATAAACGAAGCCCAACTTGAGGAAAAGTAAACAGAGATTTCATTCCTTGGCTGCTGCTTCTTAGTCGGGATGGACTCCATGGGTGGGGGAGGCTATTCTTTCATCCAAGCCAGATGTATGAGACATATTCTGCTGCTGTAATATAACCCACCCTGCCCAGGGTGTCTCTTTTTTTATTTTTGAAAGAATGTTAACGGCTAGAGAAAAGTTTCACGCAGAACAAAATTCTACGCTAAAGCAAGGAAGCCGAGCCCTGAAACGGTCTTTGTCCCACCAAGGAAAATATTGGCAAGGGAGTTGAAATGTATAGTCAAATATTCCTTCTCCCCACCCCTTTCTGACCCAAAAGCTTTCTTTTTTTAAAAAAAAAAAGATATGCTTTCAGCCTTGGAGGCAAATCGCTTTGTGACTGGTTTAAATCTAGAGGGTGGGGAACGGGGAGTGAGGGGTGGGATGGGGGCTCGGAGAGAGGGAAATGTTAATTAAACTGCATGCTAAAGCTGCAAATCCTGGGGGCTGTCATCCTGAATGACTCCCAGTGCCTTACCAATTATTTTCCTATCGCTGTTCCAGAGACAAGAAGGGAAGAGGCTCAGAACTTCTCCAACGTGAGGCTGTAGTTGTCGGGGCATTTTCCCCCTGGAGCAAAAACTGAAGGGGGATAATCAGAAGTAAATCTTGTCATTGACTGTATCTAGGATGACTCCAAGCAAGGTCGATCAAGGGAGAGTAAACTAGAAGGATATAATGATCCAAGGGCTGGGCCTGGACTGTTGTGTGAAGCCATCCCTCGTAGTAAAATCTTTAGCTTTAGCAACCCTCAATTTTGCAATTCAGATTAGATTAGATTAGATTAGATCAGATCAGAACAGAACAGAACAGAACAGAGTAGGAAACAGAACAGAATAGAATAGAAAACAGAAGAGCAGAGCATAGAATTCTATATTGCAATTCAGATTAGAATAGAACAGAATAGAACAGGATGGGAAACAGAGTAGAATAGAATAGAATAGAATAGAATAGAATAGAATAGAAGTCTTTATTGGCCAAGTGTGATTGAACACACAAGGAATTTGTCTTCGGTGCATAAGCTCTCATTGTACATAAAAGCTATAAATGATAAATCAAGATCATAGTCATCATAATGTGTGTGTGTGTGGGTATGTGTGTGTGTGTGTGTGTATGTATGTATGTATGTATGTGTGTATATATATATATGTGTGTGTGTGTGTGTGTGTGTGTGTGTGTGTCACAACCCCTGGTAAGCCCCAATTATGGGAGGAAGCTAACAGCTTCCATTATCTGTCAATCGGCTCGTCACAAGAGTCCATCACGACAGAAACCCAATATTTTTACTGTTGCCTTTGCTATATTATATTTTACTGTTGCCTTTGTTATATTTGTGTTATATTTGTGCTGATAAATAAATAAAGGGAGACTAGTATAGATCTATTTCAAACTATTTAGCTCTCATCAGCTAGCCAAAGCCGTTATGGCTATCATCAGCTAGCCGTTCGAATCCCAGTAAGGGTATGGCTAGCTGATGAGAGCTAAATAGCTTGAAATAGATCTATACTAGTCTCCCTTTATTTATTTATCAGCACAAATATAACACACACACACACACACACATACATACATACATACATACATACATATATATATATATATATATATATATATATATAAATTATATAATATATATAATAATTTAAAAGTTTTTTTATACGTTTATAAATCTTGCAATTTAGGCTGTAAGAAACGACAGCCTCACCCTCTTCCTTTAATCATGGGTTCATACCTTATTACATTAATTAAAACTTCCATAACACAGGGAGATGATTAATACGCAGAAACGAAGTACAGTTTAAACTTGAGAACAGACCAAAGCCATCCCTCCCTTCCTTGGAAGAGTCAAATCCTTATACATCAAACTCTGGAAAAAAGTGAGCCTAATGAGGCTTTGAAGATAACAGCCGTTTTCAGATGTTCTTTCTTGCACAACTATCTTGCACAACTTGCACTTTAATTTCCCAAAACTTGCACATAGCAAATTTTGGGGTGATTTCTTGTCATTCTAAACCACATAACTCTTTCAGCCAAACTAACTTGAGGAATAAATCACAGCTTCTGCTTACACAACTTCTTGAATCTGGGCAAATGTACAGAGGAGGGTGAGACTAGCTTGGCTCTCAAAATTCTGGGATGTTATGGTTTATCAGAGCTTTTCAAGACCAGCTGAACTCTGCCAGAATTGGGACTGATTACAATGGGGGAAATCAATCTGGATGAAGAAGGCCAGAAGTTAGTTTTGACATCCCTTCAGAGAAAAAGAAGGACTAGGGGGTGACATGATAGTAGCCTTCCAGTGTTTGAGGGGCTGACACAAAGGAGAAAGGGTCAACCTATTGTCCAAAGCACCTGAAGACAGGACAAGAAGCAAAGGATGGAAATCAGTTAAGGAGAGAAGCAACCTGCTTTACTTCGTTGTCATTGCACCTTGTACAACGAAATTAAATGCGAATCTTGGGTGTACAATGACAGTTCAGGTTGTGGTTGTTAAGGAATGATGTGCAGTCATTAAGCACAACATCAGGGGGTGGCTGGTTTTCTCATTGACTTGGCTTACTGGAAGCTGGCAGTGAAGATCACAAGTGACAATGATGTTGTCAGCGTTCCAAGTCTCATGTAGAATTAAATCAGAGTCCAAGGCAAAACGATCCTTAAAGTTCCAATTTAATAAAGCAGACATCTTAGCACATTGCTATGGAATCCCAATTCGGGAAATGACATCAGAATCCCACCCAGTTAAAAGTTCATGATCTTGCCCCCACACCCACAATCCATCACATGGTCTAATCTTCTTCTCCCAGGCTGGCATCCACACCCAGCTGCTTCCAGTCAGGTGTACTGGTGCGGAGACAAAGGATGACCTTGGCTTCTAGTAAAGAATGAAAACAATACAATCTCACTCCTGTCTATTCCCCCCTCCCATCAACTATACTAAAGAAACAGCATAATGAAATAAGAGAAAGTGTGGCAGGCCAAAATTCTAAAAGGAATATAATTGCAGGCCTGACAGATGTGACTAAAAAGCTGTGACCATTGCAACTGTGTGCCAGTTGCCAAGTGCCCCAATCATGATCCTGCGACTGTGGGGACGCTGTGACAGCCACAACTTCAAGGACCGGCCATAAGTCATCTTGTTGAGCACTGTTGTAACTTTGAACAGTTGCTGAACAAGAAATCACTAAGTGGAGATTACCTGTATAGTCCAAAGCCCTTCTCTGCCTTTCATGGTTGAAAGCATCATGATGACACCCTGATGACCATAATTGGGCCAACCATTTGGTGGGCTCCATAGTGCCCCGGGGTCTCTGGCCTGCTGGCAAAACCATCACTTCATGGTTTTAGAAAGAATGTCAGGGAAGGTCCTAGAAATAAGGAGAAATTTCCTGACAGGGAGAATAGTCAACCAGTAGAAGAGCTTGCCTCCAGATGTTGCGGCCGCTCCAACACTGGAGGTTTTAAAGAAGAGATTGGACATCCACTTATCTGAAACGGTATAAGGTCTCCTGCTTGAGCAGGGGGTTGGACTAGAAGACCTCCAAGGTCCCTTCCAGCTCTATTCTGATTGGCTTGAAACCCTTCTTGTTTCTCTAAAACTAGATTCACAACCTATTTTGGAGCATCTGTTTAGATATTATTATCCACCTCTCCCTGATATCCTTCATCAACTTGCTGATAAGTCGGGTACTAGAGAGAGCATAAAGATAACCCTAATAGAAATAAGGGACAAAATCTTTTATCTCAGGGATCTTTTCTCAAGTGTTTTTTATTGCCAGATCAAAGCAGGAACTTCACATTTTGAAATCGGGTTATTAAGAAGAAGAGAGATTCTCAGAAGGAACAGCTGCTGGGGGAAAAGCAAGAAAGAGGTGCATTTGAATGGACACGCATTAGCATGTATAAAATTGCCTTTCCTGAGAACGAGTTTCATCATCACTCTGCCCAGTACAGCTATGGAAGCTTGGTACAACGGACGGAAAATTGGGAAATGTTTCTCATCACACTCTGAAGAGCCGAGGTGGTGCAGTGGTTAGGGTGCAGTACTGCAGGCCACTTCAGCTGACTGTTATCTGCAGTTCAGCGGTTCTAATCTCACCGGCTCAAGGTTGACTCAGCCTTCCATCCTTCCGAGGTGGGTGAAATGAGGACCCAGATTGTTGGGGCGATATGCTGATTCTGTAAACCGCTTAGAGTGGGCTGAAAGCCCTGTGAAGCGGTATATAAGTCTAACTATTGCTATTGCTATTGCTATCTTTCCAGCATTTTAAGCCTGAGTCTGCATCCTCTGATGGGTCTTTTTTTTTTTGGGATAAAGATACAAAATAAATTCTTTTATTTGGTGATGTGATGTGCAAACAAGCCCATAAGGACTGCTGATTGGATGATGACTGACAGTCCCAACTAGACTTTCTGTTGTTGTTTTTTCTTTGAAGGCGTCTCGCTTCTCATCCAAGAAGCTTCTTCAGCTCTGAATGGATGGTGGGGAATGGAAGGATTCACACTCCTTGCAGACAGCTGGTCATTTGCATCCTTTTAGAGGGTCGTTAAGGTCACCTGGAGGTTTATCTCTGTCCTCAGGGTCACCTGAGCGATGCAAATGGATGTGGTGGGCCTTCTTGGAGCCGTTGAAAGGACTGTGTTGTAGACTGGAGATAGATGATGTCGCATCCTTCCCCCTTTGTTGAGAGAGGGCTGTTCAATTTTGGGTTCCACCACAAAACCGCGGTAGACAATTGCGCGCTCGACAAAAGCGCGTATGTGACGTCATCACAGCGCGACGAAAACATCGCGCTGTGAGCGGTAAATTTAAAATTAAAGCGAAAATCTTACCCTAACCCCCCCAAACCTAACCCTAAACCTAACCCTAAGCCTAACCCTTAACCTAACCCTAAACCTAACCCTAAACGTAACCCTTAACCTAACGCTAAACCTAACGGTAACCCTTAACCTAACGCTAAACCTAACGGTAACCCTTAACCTAACGCTAAACCTAACCCTAACGCTTAACGTAACCCTAACCCTAACCCTTAACCTAACCCTAACCCTAACCCTAAACCTAACCCTTACCTTTATGTGAATCGGCTTGCTTTAATTTTATTTTAATTTTAATTTTATTTATTTTTTAATTTTTTTTTGTCGCGCTGCTGATGACGTCAGGTACGCGCTTTCGTCGAGCGCGGTTTTGTCGACCGCGGTTTTGACGGGTCACGCAATTTTGACGTTGATGGTCTCTTGGACCACGCTTTCAAACCAGCGATTCTGTCTGTCCAAAATGTGGACTTTGGTGTCTTCAAAAGGGGGGGCCTTTGTCTTTAAAATGCAGATGGACCGCTGAATCTAATCCTGATGGGTTTGTTCTCCTATGTTGTGCCATGTGCTTATGAAGTGGCTGTTTGGTTTCCCCAATGTACAGATCTGCACATGTTTCACTGCA
This sequence comes from Thamnophis elegans, assembly GCF_009769535.1. Taxonomy (NCBI): domain Eukaryota; kingdom Metazoa; phylum Chordata; class Lepidosauria; order Squamata; family Natricidae; genus Thamnophis; species Thamnophis elegans. The sequence continues at coordinate 44,795,243 of NC_045553.1, forward strand.
TTGTACTGCATGTATCACTTTCTCAGTTTTTGTCTGGGTGTTTATCTTTGGGGTGGAATAGCTCCATAGCAGGCATGATGACTGGCAGGTTAAGTTAAGTTCATTCTTGTTTTCTGCTCGGGAACATTTCTATTTAATTTCCCGCTTGTCTGCCACCACTGCCTGCTTCATAAACCCCCTAGGCCACAAATTCCACAAACGGAACTGCCAAGTTTAGCCGTTTCGTCCCCAAAGGGTCATTTGGAAACCACTTTCTCTGCTTGTTCTCTCCTGTGGTGAGCCAATAAAGCAATAGCAATAGCAGTTAGACTTATATACCGCTTCATAGGGCTTTCAGCCCTCTCTAAGCAGTTTACGGAGTCAGCATATTTGCCCCCACCAATCTGGGTCCTTCTTTTTACCGACCTCGGAAGGAAGGAAGGCTGAGTCAACCTTGAGCCTGGTGAGACTCAAACTACCAAATTGCAGGCAGCCGGCAGGCAGCAGAAGTAGCCTGCAGTACTGCACTCTAACCACTGCACCATAAGATCTGTATAATAGCAGCCCAGTCTACCTATGGAAATTTATCAAGGAGAGAAGCAACCTAGAACTAAGGAGGAATTTCCTGACTGTGAGGACAATCAACCAGTGGCACAGCTTGCCTCCAGATGTTGTCACTGGAGATTTTAAAGAAGAGATTGGACAGCCATTTGTCCAGAATGGTGTAGGATCTCCTGCTTGGGCAGGGCATTGGACTAGAAGACCTCCGCTGTCCCTTCCAACTCTGTTATTCTGGAGCAGCAAATTCTGGAGATTTTTAAGAAGGTGCTGGAGAACCACATTTTGTCTATGGTTTAATGATGGCTGGGGAATTCTGGGAGTTGAAGTCCCTACATCTTCAAGCCTCCAAGGTTTAGAAACACCGGGCCGGCTGATCCTTGTGGTCCCTTCTCGTTTTACAGTCTTACGATTCTATTAACTGTCTAAACTAAGTAACACCAAGTCCAGTTAAGGCCCTGGTCTTGTGACTTTCCACTGTCTTTCCAGAGAGCCCAAGGCAAAAAAAACCCGCTCATCTAAATACATACAGGTCTTTTCAAATGTGACAGAAAGAATACATTTTCACCTATTATACATCACCTCCGATGTTGCTAATGAAATATGGAAAGCGATTAAAAACTTTAAAAAAAAATCTGTTTCCATTCCTGCAGTCTTAAATATCCAGGCTGTGCAGAAGATTAGTTTAATCAAATGAATGTTTTGAATAGAATTGTTGAGTCAATTTGATGCGTCCATCAAGCCAAGAGCTTTTCAGTTGATTCCAAAGGTCGGACTCCTTTCGATGGGCACAGCTGGACTTCGGCAAGCTCACTTTTAAAAAAAAAACAGTCTTAATTTATCTTAATCTAGCTAATCTTTATCAGCATGTTGCTATGCAGACCCAGACTGGACTGGACTGAATGGACTTTTGCGCTGAATCAATCATTAGAACTGATTGCAAATTTGCTTGACTCGTTCAGCTAAAATGACTTTCGCTTGATTTTTTACCACCTGACTGGACGTTCGATTGGTAGAAACATGGTCAAAAACTCCACCCAATGTCAACATCCTTCTTGCATTTAGCATAAGCATGGTTTGAGATAAAGGAAATAATTTTCAGCCTAGGGAATCCACATTTTCCCCCCACTAGTGACCTAAAAAAGAAAACACTTGAGAGATAAAGAACATCTTGATGCAGTTGGAGAGTGCAAAAGTTGGCTTGAAACTCAACATTAAGAAAACTCTCAATTCCTGGCTAATAGATGGGGAAGAAATGGAGGTAGTGACAGATTTTATGGGGACTGCAGCCAAGAAATGAAAAGAGGCTTGCTCCTGGGGAGGAAAGCTATGGCAAATCCAGACAGCGTACTAAAAAGCAGAGACATCACCCTGCCAACAAAAGTGTGTATAGTCAAGGCTGTGGTTTTCCCAGTTGCAATGGATGGCTGTGAAGGTTGGACCATAAGGAAGGCTGAGAGCCAAAGAATGGAGGCCTTTGAACTCTGGTGCTGGAGAAGACTCCTGTGAGTCCCTTGGACTGCAAGATGATCCAACCAGTCAGTCCTAGAGGAGATCCACCCTGACTGCTCTTTAGAAGGCCAGATCCTGAAGCGGAAACGCAAAGACTTTGGCCACCTAATGAGAAGGAAGGACTCTCTCGAGAAGAGCCTCATGCTGGGAAAGATTGAGGGCAAAAGAAGAAGGGAACGACAGACAATGAGTTACCTGGATGGAGTCACTGAAGCAGTCGGTGTGAGCTTAAATGGACACTGGGGGCTGGTAGAGGACAGGAAGGCCTGGAGGAACGTTGTCCATGGGGTCGCGATGGGTCGTACATGACTTCGCAACTAACAACAACAACAAGTGACCTAAACATCTCTGAACTTAGGATGGCAGCAGCAAAACCCAAGTATTGAATGAAAAATCCAGGGATGATTTAAAGTTTAATCCATTTATTCCCCCAATATTTTGCAAGGGCTTTGGAGTGTCTGTGGAGAAGAGATTCAAATGGAATATAGTGAAATCAGGAAAAGAAAAATCTCTTTGGAAGCTATCTGAATTGTCCATCAGGAACTGCAGCAGTGACCTTGAGACTAAAAAGACAATAATCAACAGACAATCATGTCAACGTTCAAGAAAATAACCTCATCTGCATCATGTGAACTCTCAACTCTTTGGGGGATCTGCCATGGTGTTGCACAAATATCTCTGATTCTTGTGCAAGTCTAAATTTACCAAGGCAAAACCATTTTTGATTTATTCGTTCTTCCAATTTCCCGGAGCTGCTTCCCTCTCTCGGGTTTACATCTGCAAAAATATTTTTTTTTCCCCTTCCAAATTGTGATTATTATGTTAACCGAAGCTGCCTTCTCTCTCTCTCTCCGGAGAAGCTTTCCAATGGAAAAGCTCTGCTAGAAGACAAATAAGAGTATCTCTAGTGTAAAGGAACTAAGACAGGCCACAATTTGTCAAAACCATTCAACTTGCCTATGATAAGCAGAGGAACCTTTTTCGGAAGAAATAGGGTGTGCACGTTTAACGCATCAGATTTCAGATGAATATTGTAATGCTGGATGTCAAAACAAGTCAAAACTGAAGATAGGAAAATTAGCAGATTTCCTCTCGCCCGTTTCCTGCCTTTATCATTTTTTTAATTTTTTTTTATTTGTTTGTCAAATATATACAAGATAACAGGTATGAGTAAAAACATGGACATGATCAAAGGAAATGAATAACAAATAAACGGGGACAGTATTACAGGGACGGAAGGCATGCTGGTGTGCTTATGCACGCCCCCTTTACGAACTTCTTAGGAATGGGGTGAGGTCCACAGTAGACAGTTTGAGGTTGAAGCTGTGGGGGGTTTGAGGATGTAACAACGGAGTCAGGTAGAGCATTCCAGGCGTTGACCACTCTGTTGCTGAAGTCGTATTTTCTGCAATTGAGTTTGGAGCGGTTTACCTTGAGTTTGTATCTATTGTTTGCCCGTGTGTTATTGAGGTTGAAGCTGAAGTAGTTGTTGACAGGTAGGACGTTGTAGCTGACAATTTTGTGTACTATGCTTGCGTCCGATCGCAGATGGCACAGTTCCAAGATTGTCCAAGCTCAAAATTTTGAGCCTGGTGGCGTAAAGCGTTGAAGAGAGATGTTGCTCATTGATACTTTTTGGCCAAATCAACATTTCTTAGCTTAAATTTCACTGGATGGTTAGGAAAAAATAAATGGGTTGTGGAAGAAACTTGTATTTCACCTTGAACTCAAGATATAGGGTTAAAACTTTTACGAGAAGAGCAAAAGAGTCTTTTCATGAGAAGAGTACTCCACTCCTCTACTCACAATAAAATTGGCTCAGTGGTTAAGACGCTGAGTTTGTCGATCAGAAAGATCAGCAGTTCAGTAGTTTGAATCCATAATGCCGCCTAAAGGAGTGAGCTCCCGTTCCTTGTCTCAGCTTCTGCCAACCTAGCAGTTTGAAAGCATGTAAAAATGCAAGTAGTAAAATAAGGACCACTTTTGGTGGGAAGGTAACAGAATTCCGTGCGCCTTCGGTGCCGGCCACATGACCACGGAGATGTCTTCAGACAGCGCTGGCTCTTTAGCTTTGAAATGGAGATGAGCACCGCCCCCTAGAGTCGGGAACGACCAGCACATATGTGCGAGGGGAACCTTTACCTTTACCGTAGGAGGAATTAACTCATATGTACATGCAAGATTTCCATCTGCCCCACTCCTGCAAAATTCTGCATTGACGAGAAGACTGGATCACGACCTTTGTTCCTTGGCTACATATTTTCATTTTTTTTGTGTGTGGCCTTCAGCCTCAGCCGATCTTATGGGCAAAGTATTTTTAGACTCCGGTGGCATCCTGGCCCTAAGAGAAGAGACCTTCTCTATTTTGGGAACATGTCGTTTCCCCAGAGTACTACTGTACTGTCACTGGGATGTTGCAACCTGGCCATAGGGTGGATTGAAACGTTAGCAAGTCTCTTTCCCGGATATTTGCATGTATAGCCCAAAGGTATGCTTGGAAATGCAAAAAAAGAGAGGGGGGGGGAGAGAGAGAGATATGAAAGAGAGGGAGGGAGGTGAGAGAAAGAGCGACTCAGAGATAGAAAGAGATGAGAAAAAGAGAGAGAGATGAAAGAGAGAGAGAGAGAGAGAGAGAGATCTAGCAGACCTTCACTCTTCTAGCTTCTGAAGAGGAGTTTAAAAGTGGACTCTTCCCCCAAGACACTGGAATTGGGTAGGGCTACACATCAGTGATGGTTGTTATTTTGGAGAATGTGGCTTTAGGACGTAGGATGCTGTGTCTTTGTTTGGTTGGCTGTTGTGGGGTTTTTTAATACTGTTTTTTTTTATTTTTATGATTGTTGCTACTGCTATGAACAGTCCAGAGTTACGGCATAAAAGATGGGCAGCTATGTAAGTTTCCTAACTAAATAACCCAATTATAAAACACCGTTTTAAGTATGACAGCCCAGGACAAAGCTGCAAAAGATTCACACTTGGAAGGGACCTTGGAGGTCTTCTAGTCCAGTGGTCCCCAACCTTTTTATCGCCGCGGACCAGTCAGCCTTTGATAATTTTACCGTGGCCCGCTGAGCGCGCGCAGGGGTGGGGGGCGTTGTTCGCGACGACACATTGATTGCGTACCTGCGCGGGGCTCTCTTCCCTGGAGCCTTTGCGCACGGCCCAGGAGCTTTTGCGCACGGCCCAGGAGCCTTTGCGCTGCAGCGATCATGTCCCCCGGCCGCTGCAGCGATCATGGCCCCCGGCCGCTGCAGCGATCATGGCCCCCAGCTGCTGCGCGGCCCGGTGCCAGGTACTCCACGGCCCGGCACCGGTCCGCGGACCGGGGGTTGGGGACCACTGTTCTAGTCCAACCCCCTGCTCAGGCAGGAAACCCAATACCATTCAAGACAAATGGTTGTTCAATCTCTTCTTAAAGAGATTGGACAACCATTTGTCTGAAGTGGTGTAGGGTTTCATGCCTGAGCAGGAAAGGAACAGAAGTTGTTAATTTTATCTGCGGTCCAGGATTGTCCCAGTTTAAGTATAAACAGGAGATCCCTTCCAACTCTTCTACTCTATTCTATTCTATTCTACTCTACTCTACTCTACTCCTATTCTATTCTACTCTACTCTATTCTACTCTACTCCTATTCTATTCTACTCTACTATTCTATTCTATTCTACTCCTATTCTACTCTACTATTCTATTCTATTTTTCTATCTATTTTTGTAACAGGGGGGAAAAAACCCTGCACTACCTAATTCCTTTTGCATGATATTCCATTTACAAGGTCTAGAATGACTTATATTGTTCCATATTCGTTATAAATCATATAAGGAACACATTACAAATTACCGCAATGCAACAAGGTTACACCTCCAAGGGCTGCTAAATTATCTCCTCAAATTAACACATTTTATGCATATGAGCTTTGAAGGTAAAGAAATTAACACTCAGCCACCCAACTCAACATTGTTATAGTGGTGTCACATGGAGGAATTCAGATGACACAATTATTTTGGAGAGGACGTATTAGAAAGGGTCTATAATAAAGATACATCCCTAATAAGTGCCCTTGATAGATATCGTTGAGGAGTTTGGGCGTTGCATTTCGTTGTTTAAATTTTTCCTATATTCCTATTTTTCCTCTACTCTCGTTCCCCGTTTTCACCCTTCGTAGAAGCAATGCATCTGTTTTCTGAAAATGTACCAAATTGCATGAAAAAATTGTCCTTGTTGCTTTAAATTGTCCTTTTTATTTTTCTGTGCTGTCACTGCCAGTAGCGGTAAGCATCAATCCAGAGAGGTCACATTGTTCTACAAGCTATAGGTACCACCAACCGTTACATGAACTTGAAAATAAATACACATATATTTTCTGTAAAAGGATGCTGACGCCCGCTTTAACATGAGCTGCAAAGCAGGTAGTCGCTTATTCAACAAACCAAGTTTGCTGCAATCCATAAACCCAGATCGCATATTGAACTGAAGGGGAGGGGAATATATATATGGAGGAGGAAGAGAGAATCTGAAAATAAGATGCTCACAGAGAGACAGACGTTAGCGCATCTGCCACACAGATACAATCTTCAGTCTTAGGTAGAGGCAGATGTAGGGTCTCCTGCTTGGGCAGGGGGTTGGACTAGATGACCTGCAAGGTCCCTCCCAATGCTGTTAATCTGTTTCCCATCATGCAGCCGTTTAGGTTCCAGGGCCAGAAATATTTTCACTCGGTAGTGTAGAAAGTTAGCACATCCTCCCTCTCCTAAAAGAATGAAATACTTTGAGGGATATTTTTTTAAAAGGCAGGATAAAATATTTCCCCTTGTTGAAAGAAATGTCCTTCTGGGTTCGGCTCCAAGTGGGGGAAAAGACACTGGAGACATGGAGGCTGCTTGGAAAGATGGTTTATTTTTGGACAGGGACACATGGCTTGAGCCCTGAGCAGAAAAGGGGATCACATGCTTCAATGTTGGTGGAGAAGAAGAGAAGGGCTGAGGGAGGGGCTTGCTAGGCTTTTTATAACCTGTTCAGTCCCACCTCTCTGTTTCCTGTTCCTGTGTAAGAAATGTATTCTGACTGGTTGTCAGACTCCCATGGTGCCATGCAGGGGGCTACTCTCTAGGCTGTGATGAGTTCTCAGTTGCCTTGTGGTCAGTTGAGTAATATCTCTTCCCCCTACAGCTGCAGTGAGGAGAAGTCTTTATTATGTAAAGTGGGCTGGCCTGGCCATCTTAATGGCCCATTAGCTGGGGATGGGCAGAAAGCTATAGGCAACTATTCTGTCTTTTAAAACATGATTCTTTTCACATCCAGAGAAATATTCTGCCTTTTCAATATTTCCTAGGATATTTCATTTTTCTGGGAGAGGGCTGGATGATAACTTCCCACACCCTAAAAAAAAGAAATAAAAATCTTAAGGGAGACAGAAATTCAGAGCCCCAGGTCCCTCCCCCCAGCAGATATTTTGTGCCCATTAAGAAAGACTGGGCCAGCCTATCTACAAAACAAAAGACTTTTATGATGGGATTAAGACATGACCCACCAGGACGTAATAGGATTAGTTCACTACATTGCCCAATCTCCTAAAGACAGTGCATCAGAATCCAAGCTTCAACCAAACGTATCTCAGCCAAACATGACCTCACATGGCCCCATGGGAGTCAGACAAGAGCTAACAGAATGCATGTTCTTGCACAGGAACAGGAAGCTCAAGAAAAGGTATAAAAGCCACCCTCTCCCAACTCCATGTAGTCAGCTGCCCAGAACCACCCATGTGCTTCTACTTCACCATTAAAACAGAGGTGGGTCCTCAATACCAGTTCAGCTGAACTGGTATTGGTTTGGCGGCATGGGTCACTGGAACTGGCAGCGATCCAGGCCCGCCACGCCCCCAAACAGTTTCTTCCGCCGGCGGCATAAACACTGCCATCTTGTTTTTCGCTTCTGCGCATGCGCAGAGCCATTTTTATGGCACTGTGCATGTGCGCGCAGCACACATCAAGCCAATCAGCAGTAGTGGCTGCCAGAACCCATCTCTGCATTAAAACCACCTTTCCAATCAGCATCTTTCGCCACCTTTCCAATCAGCCTCCATGTTTCCGATCTTTATCCCAGCTTGGAATTAAACCAGATGGATATTTCTTCCAACAGTAGGATTATCATAAGGATTAAATAGAGACAGAACATAAATGCAATAATAACAAGGAAGAGGAGAAGATGGGTAATCCGTGGGCCAGGATTGTAAATCTTGTATCATGCCTCTAATTCCACCAAAGAAGACATACTAATGATGGCAAGTTTTAATTTCAATAATATTGGCTCCTTATTTCAAACAGCTTAACACACTTACAGGTTTCTAAAGAGTTCTGGAAAAATTTTGATTTTAAAAATTCTCAAATCTTAAAACCCACCCGAACATATTGGTGACTTTAGTGGGTATAAACTCTTATTTAGGGAAGAGAAGTATTCAAAAAGTAAAATCAAATCCTGACACACCTTCTCTTTCCAAAAAGAGTAATAATTTCAATCCTGCCACGCGTTATCATCGAACAGGTAACTGTTATACATGCAGAATATCCCTTGTCTATTTATAATTTGCATATTTGTTGCATTGAAAAGCTAACGGCCCAGTAATATGAGAATCAATGTTATTTTTAATACGTTATTAAATATCTCTTGCTGATTATACAAATTAAGTATTGTGTGCTCTACCACATGCACTGCTGCATTTCCTTGTCTTTTGTGGCGATGCAGATAAAATATCTAAGTGAATCAACAATTCAATTAAAAAAAAGATAAAACAGTTGCAAAAACCTCAATTTGAAGTAGCAAAATACTTTTCTCGAACTGAATTATCCCTCCATTCTTGCCTAAATAATATTTTCATTTGCTTCGCTGGAGCTATTTATCCATCCCTTCCTTTTTGACGATCTGTTTTCAAATTCTCAAGAAACAGAATCCAGATGTTTCCATCTGGGGGTAAATATGTTGGTTTTATTGTCCTGGCACTGAGTCAAGTCTATAGAACTATGTAAGATCTGTGCCTTCAGAAAACAAACACATCTCGTACAGCGCAAAGCTCTTAAACCATCAGATCTTGTCTATCTGCAATCTATCTTGTCTATCTCAAGAAGACAATAATATACTCATAACCGTAGAAATGGTGGTGGGTTTTAGGAGAAACCCTCCCATGCTACCACCTCTTACAACACTAGACAACGCAGTATCAACAGTAGAGGCCTTCAAGTTTCTAAGTTCTATCATACCTCAAGACTTAAAATGGACACCTAACATCAAAAAGGTCATCACAAAAACACAACAAAGAATGTTCTTTCTGGGCCAACTCAGGAAACTCAAAATGCCCGAAGAGCCGCTGATTCTGTTCTACAGTGGAATGATTAAATCTGTTATCAGTGGTAAAAAAAAAAAAAAAGTCATAAAATCAGATCCAGTCATGTGATGATGACTCCCTTAACTGCATCACTTAGTGGCCAAAGTTCATGTCCCAATTGTGGTGGTAAGTCTTTCTGTAAGTCTGTTCTCTCTTCTGTGTGATGATCGTTCCGACACTTTAAGACTGCTGTCCCCTCGGTTCCACCACAAAACCGCGGTAGACTAAAGCGCGCTCGACATCACAGCGCGATGAAAACAGCACGCTGTGATCGGTAAACTTAAAATTAATGCGTAAATCTAAACCTAAACCCCCAAACCTAACCCTAAGCCTAACCCTAAGCCTAACCCTAAACCTAACCCTTAACCTAACGCTAAACCTAACGCTAACCCTTAACCTAACCCTAAACCTAACCCTAACGCTTAACATAACCCTAAACCTAACCCTAACCCTAAACCTAACCCTTACCTTTATGTGAATCGGCTTGCTTTAATTTTATTTTAATTTTAATTTAATTTATTTTTAATTTTATTTGTCGCGCTGCTGATGACGTCACGTACGCGCTTTCGTCGGGCGCGCTGTAGTCTACCGTGGTTTTGGCGTGCCACGGTCCCCTCTCCCTTCCATCCATTCTTTAAGTTAAGCAGATCTATCAATGGTTCCTCTTTGGGTTTAGCTTCCATCCCCTTGTTTAGTTCAGTTTACTTTATTGTTATTGTGCCTCACACAGTGGAATTAAATGCTATCTTCAGTGTACATTATAACAATAAAAAACAAAACAAGAACACGCATCGTTCACATTCTATCGAATTGTACTGAAAACCCCCTGATGTTGCATTAATATTGCACTATACAGTAGAGTTCAGTAGAGTTACTGCTCTGGGATAGAAGCTGTTTTTCAGCCTATTTGTTTTTATCATCCTATACCGGCTGCCGGATGGTAATAGTTAAAAAAAAAAAGGGTACCAGGATGAGATGGATCTTTGAGAATGTTTTGAACTTTCTTAAGGCAGCGGGAGCTCTAAAGCTCTTCCAAGGAGGGGAGAGGGCAACCCATGATCCTCTGGGCAATGACATTGACCCTCTGGAGCGCTGTCCTATCTGCCACAGGGCAATTGGCAAACCAGACACAGGTGCAGTAAGTTGAAATACCCTCTATGGTGCAGCGGTAGAAGGTCACCATTTTTTCAAATGGAGTCTCACCAGGGCAGATTAAAGTAGATTTATTTCCCGTCAGCTAACTCTGTACTTCTATTAATGCACCCCAAGGCAGAAATTGGCAATTTTTTTTGCAAATGCTTCACGTTGCTGCCTCATCTTCCTCTTGGGATCGCCCAGATCCTTTCCTGCCCATTTCTGCCCAAACCAGATTTTTTTCCCCATCCTATACTCGATCTCATTAAATACATAAAAACATTATGCTTACACCTAGTGCTCAGAACAGTTTTGTTTTTTTTTCCTCCCTCGAACATTAAACAAGCTGCATGCTCACATCCACAGTGTGGCTGGAATGTTTTGAAATATAAATTTTTTATTGCCCGCAGGGTAAGTGGAATGCGAAGGACACGCAGGCCCTTGGCCTGTTTTCCTCTTCATATGATCTCTAGATTGCACACCGATGCAGCTGAAATGCGGCTGATTTAAGGGTGTTCTTTTGTGTGTCTCATCGGAGAAAAATGCATAAACAAGAGGAGTGAGAAGGCTTCGGATGGGATTGTGCACAGATTCCTGAGTTAAAATCCTGAGCTTGGATTTCTTTTTTCTTGTTTTGTTGAAACAGCCCTGCTGTGAATTTGGAGAGGTGGGCGGTGTGGACGGTGTGTAACAATAGCTTAAATTTTAAAAAAAGACCCTTTTTGTTTCTTTCAGCAGTTGTGCGTATTTTTTTTTACCCCTTTACTATTGACGCCAAGTGCGTTTCGCGTGAATGGGCTGATGTGCCTGAACTTGTGGAGCTGTGTTGGCGAGAAGGGAGATGGGCTTGGAAGTGGTTGGACAGGATTCCGACTCCACAGAGCGTCAAACCAGCTAATTAAGCAGGAAAGGGGCCTCTCTGATGCGCACAGTCTTGAGTGAGCCCGAGAGATCCCGACAGCTGCAAAAAGGAGAGGCTCCGTGTGAGGCGTGGCCTGCTCCCTTCCGCAGGAGCCCAACCTCTAGATATGGCCTGCCAACAGCAGGGAGAGCTCAAAAGTCTGCTTTAAAGAAAGGGACAGGAGTTGTTAATTTTATCTGTGGTGCAGGATTGTCCCAGTTTAAGCAGGGGGTTGGACTAGAACAGTGGTCCCCAACCTTTTTATCGCCGCGGACCAGTCAGCCTTTGATAATTTTACCGTGGCCCGCTGAGCGCGCGCAGGGGTGGGGGGGCGTTGTTCGCGATGACACTGATTGTTTATATATCAGATTGTATGAGGTCAGGGAAATGTTTGATACTGATCTGGCTGGGTAACTTTAGCCCATTCACTCTATCTAAGCCCCCCCACCTCACAAGGTTGTCGTGGGGGAAATAGGGGGTGGGAGTATTAGGTATCTTCACTATCATATATAAAAGGAGATACTATCTTAAATAACAAAGTGGGCCCCCACCTCCAAAATATACTAAAAGAAAAAAGATTCCATGTGCTCAACTAATTTTTTTTTAAATCATCACTATATTATGGACTACAGACATATATATATATACACATACATGCATATATACATACCGTACGTATGTACGTACGTATATATATAATGTCCAAATAACAGGAAAAGCGCTTCAAGGACCAAAGTACATTCCTTTTTTGCAGCCTTAAGAGAACTCTCGTTTTTTGAGGCTCAGAACCAGGCATTCTCGTGGGCTGCAAAAAGGAAACGCGACCCGGGAGCGCAGCCTCCAAGAGTCCATATCGCCAATAACTACGCGTGGGGGGAAAGGAAATATGTTTTGTGAGGAAGAGAAAGAGCGCGCTTCACCGATGCCCGTTGGCGAAATTTTGGAAGAGAGGCAAGAGACTTCAGGCACCGAGCCCCCCCCCTCAGGCGGCGCTCATACCCTCCCCTTTCCTGCGCTACCGTTAGACTCCTCTCAGCCCCCCACCCACGCCCGCGGAGGGCGCACGCGCGCCAAAATCGCGCACCCCCCATCTCCCCTCAAAAGACCCCCCCCCCGCCCTCGGCTGCCCGACGTTCTCCCTCTCTCTCTCTCTCTACCTCTCCCGCCGTTCCTTCTCACAAGCCAAGGCCGGGCGGGGAAGCGCCGTCTCCGTCCCGGGCGCGCCGCCTCTCCCTGGGCAACTCGGAGATGACTGATCATGGCCCCCAGCCGCTGCGCGGCCCGGTGCCAGGTACTCCACGGCCCGGCACCGGTCCGCGGACCGGGGGTTGGGGACCACTGGACTAGAAGACCTCCCAAGTCCCTTCCAACTCTGTTATTCTATTCTATTCTATTCCATTCCATTCTACAAGGTCCCTTTCCAACTCTGTTATTCTATTCTATTCTACAAGGTTCCTTCCAACTCTGCTATTCTATTCTTTTCTATTCATTCTCTCCTCTCCTCTATTCTATCCTATTCTTTCTTCTAGCCTATCCTATGCTACCCTATCATTTCCTATCCTTCCCTTCCCTTCTCTTCCCAACCCATCCCACTCTACTCTCTATTTATTCACTATTCTATTCTTTTTCTCTATTCTATTCTATTCATTCTCTCCTCTCCTCTATTCTATTTTCTTCTATCCTATCCTATGCTACCCTATCGTTTCCTATCCTTCCCTTCCCTTCTCTCCCCAACCCATCCCACTCTACTCTACTCTACTCTCTATTTATTCATTATTCTATTCTTTTTCTCTATTCTATTCCATTACATTCTATTTTCTTCTATTCTATCCTATGCTACCCTATCATTTCCTAACCTTCCCTTCCATTCTCTTCCCAACCCATCCCACTCTACTCTACTCTACTCTCTATTTATTCCCTATTCTATTCTTTTTCTCTATTCTATTCTATTACATTACATTACATTTTCTTCCATCCTATCCTATGCTACCCTATCATTTCCTAACCTTCCCTTCTCTTCTCTTCCCAACCCATCCCACTCTACTCTACTCTACATTTATTCCCTATTCTATTCTTTTTCTCTATTCTACTTTATTCTATTCTATTCTATTACATTCTATTCTATTCTATTTTCTTCATTCCAATATCCTATCCTATCCTATTGTCCATTGCTCCACAAAGCAGAAGCAAAACCAATGGGTTCAGACTTCAAGAAAGGAGATGCAGGCTGGACATCAGGATGGGATAAGTTGAGAGCCAGTGGAACAGAATTGGTCCACAAAGTGTGAATACTTTTCTAATGGAGGCTGGATGATCATGTATCTGAGAATCATTTTACGTCGTCAGCTGAAGTCAATTGGCTGTCTGATCCTGGCCTTAATTGCCAGCATGCCTGGGAACTTAATTAAACGCAAGGCTCAGAGAAACCATCAGAGAACATGATTAAACATAATTGACATTAAGATGACTTTGACGTTTATTGTATGAGTATTTCTGAGAGGAAGCTAAAGAGGCACCAGATTCAGGAGCAGGGAGGAGCAGCTACGGCGACTTTCCGAGCGTGGCTGGCTTAGGAATTCTGGGAATTGAAGCCCACGGGTCGTAAAATTGCTATAGTTGCCCATCCCTGTTCAAGAGTGTACACTTTCCTAAGAAAAGAATAGAATAGATTAGAATAGAATGAGAAAGAATAGAATAGAATGAGAAAGAATAGAATAGAATATAGAAAAGTAATGGGATGGAATAGAATAGAATGAGAAAGAATAGAATAAAATGAGAAAGAATAGAATAGAATAGAGAAAAGTAATGAATGGAATGGAATGGAATAGAAAAGAATGAGAAAGAATAGAATAGAACAGAATAGAATGAGAAAGAATAGAATAGAATAGAATAGAGAAAAGTAATGGAATGGAATGGAATAGAATGAGAAAGAATAGAATAGAATAGAATGAGAAAGAATAGAATAGAATAAAATAGAATATAAAAAAGTAATGTAATGTAATGTAATAGAATAGAATAGAATAATTTATTGACCAAGTGTGTTTGAACACAGAAGGAATTTGTCTTTGGTGCATATGCTCTCAGTGTACATAAAAAATACATTCATCAAGAATCTTATTTATTTATTTATTCATTCATTCATTCATTTTGTCAAACATGTACGAGATAACAGGTATAAGTATAAACATAGACACGAATACAGGAAATGGATACGAATAAAAGGGAACATTAGGACAGGGACAGTAGACATGTTGGTGCACTTATGCATGCCCCTTAAAGGCCTCTTAGGAATGGGGTGAGGTCGACAGTAGACAGTCTAAGGTTAAAGTTTTGGGGGTTTGGGGAAGAAGCCACAGAATCAGGAAGTGCATTCCAGGCGTTGACCACTCTGTTGCTGACGTCGTATTTTCTGCAATCGAGTTTGGAGCGGTTTACCTTGAGTTTGTCTCTAATGCGTGCTCGTGTATTGTTGTGGTTGAAGCTGAAGTAGGTAGTCATTGACAGGTAGGACATTGTAGCAGACAATTTTATGTACTACGCTTAGATCAGATTGAAGGCGGCATAGTTCTAGGTTGTCCAAGCCCCAAATTTCGAGCCTGGTGGCATAAGGGATTCTGTTGTGAGCAGAGGAGTGGAGGACTCTTCTCGTGAAATACCTCTGGACACGCTCAATTGTATTAATGTCTGATATACAGGGTGGATTCCAGGCAGACGAGCTGTATTCGAGGATTGGTCTAGCAAATCTTGCCCACAAGTTATTTTCCCTCTTGAGTCAAGATGGGAGGTGGAGAAATTTAAGTAGATGTTGATGAAAAGCAGGATGAATTAACCAAAGCAGAGCTACCCCATTTGACAAATATTTAGCAACTGTAAATGCAAAGTTGTGTATAAGATGGTGAGTGAATATACCTGACTCAGCCAACTCTTAAAGTTTATTCTGAGCTGTTTTGACTGTCTGAGGGATGTGTGGATTTGGTGAAGGGAAATGATGCATTTGATAAAAATTTAGAGCCACCTACACACTTTGGTCTGAAGTGGTTCGACTTTCTGGGTAGTTTTAAAGCCACATTTTTTTTAAAAAAAACAAAAAAACTGCCTAAAACCTCAAGAATTGTTTTCCTCTGAATATGTTTTAAACCAGCAACTAATTTTATTTTGTAGTATTCTCTTTCACTCATTCTAGCCCTGTTTTTGGAGGGAAGTCTGCCCAAAACTTCAGTTTGTTCTCATTATGAAAGGAAAATGTAATCAAGATATATTTGGTATATAAATCCAAGACATTCCACACACGGAGGTTTCTAAACAGCTAAGCTCCTGGGACAGCCAGTTTGTTGTACTGGTAAGGGCACCAGGTAGAAACTGGGAGACAGTGAATTCCCATTACAGATTAACAGAGTTGGAAGGGACCTTGAAGGTCATCTAGTCCAACCCCCCCTCCCCACCCAAACAGGGGACCTTGGCTGCTGCTGCAGACTGTTAGCTCCTATTTACTTGATTGCACACTGAGACTCCAAGATCCCTCTAACAGTTATTGCTAGTTCTAGTCCTGCCTTAGGCATGAAAGTCAGCTGGGTAACTTTGGGCCAATCACAAGGAGACCGTGAGTTCTAGTTCCACCTTAGGCAGGAAAGCCGTGTGGGTGACTTTTGGCCAATCATCAGGAGACGGTGAGTGCTAGTTCTCTTCCTGCTTTGGGCACAAAGGCAGTCTCTGGGCCAGTCTCTCCCTCTCTCTCTCTCTCTCCCTCTCTCTCTCCCTCTCTTTCTTTCACTCTCTCTCCCTCTCTTCCCCATCTCTGTCCCTCTTTCACTCTCTCTCTCACTCTCTCCCTCCCTCCCTCTCTCACTCACTCTCCCCTCTCTCTCCCTCTCTCTCACTCACTCTCCCCTCTCCCTCTCTCTCTTTCACTCTCTCTCCCTCTCTTCTCCATCTCTCTCCCTCTTTCACTCTCTCACTCTCTCCCTCCCTCCCCCCTCTCTCACTCACTCTCCCCTCTCTCCCTCTTTCACTCTCTCTCTCCCTCTCTCTCTTTCACCCTCTCTCCCTCTCTTCCCCATCTCTCTGCCTCTTTTACTCTCTCTCCCCCCCTCTCTCTCTTTTACTCTCTCTCTCTTTCTCTCTCTCATTCTCACTCTCCCCTCTCTCTCCATCTCTCCCTCCCTCCCTCCCTCCCTCTCTCTCTCTCTCTCTCTCTCTCTCCTCTAGGAAAAGGAAGGCAAGGAAAGCCTCTTCTGAAAACTTTTCCAAGAAGACTGCTGGCCAGTTACTCACCAGAAGACAAACCTGACTCCAAGCCATACACAGGGAGAGAGAGGGGAAAAAATTGAAGGAAAGCAGGAAGGTTCATCAGGAAAATCCGGCTGGGACAAAATTTGTGGAAAGTCATTAGTCAAAGCAAAGGGCTTTTTACAATGAACAAAGATAAATGATTCACAAAGTTTGTCCTTTTAGCCCAAAGATTTGTCAACAGTGAGATTAAAATCATTCAAGAGAGGGGAAGACAAATGAGCAGCATCATTACAATAAGAACCAGAAAGGGTAGGAATAGAGATACAGGCAGTAAGAGGAAAAAGACACACTCCCAAGAGAGAAAAGAGCAGAAATACATAACACACCCTTCCCAAGTGTTAGTCTGGCACCAAATACACCCTTTTCAAAACAGTCCTAGATTTATGTTAGGTCAACTCAACAGCACCATGGAAAATGTTTACATAGAACTGCTAGGCAGAGCATTGGTTTACAGGATAGTAAGCCCTTATGTTTAACAGACATCGGTTTAAAGGACTTTGGACCCAAAGGAACAACTTTTTCTTTTGACCTTCACTCCCCTTTAATTGTTGGTGTTAGTTGCAAAGTCGTGTCCGACCCATCGTGACCCCATGGACAGCGTTCCTCCAGGCCTTCCAGTCCTCTACCATCCTCTGGAGTCCATTTAAGCTCATGCCTACTGCTTCGGTGACTCCATCCAGCCACCTCCTTCTCTGTCTTCCCCTTCTTCTTTTATTCTCCATCTTTCCCAGCATGAGGCTCTTCTCCAGGGAGTCCTTCCTTCTCATTAGGTGGCCAAAGTCTTTGAGTTTCCTCTTCAGGATCTGGCCTTCTAAAGAGCAGTCAGGATTGATCTCCTCTAGGACTGACCAGTTTGATCGCCTTGCAGTCCAAGAGACTCGCAGGAATCTTCTCCAGCACCAGAGTTCAAAGGCCTCCATTCTTTGGCGCTCAGCCTTCCTTATGGTCCAACCTTCACAGCCATCCATTGCAACTGGGAAAACCATAGCATTGACTAGAGGCACTTTTGTTGGCAGGGTGATGTCTCTGCTTTTTAGCATGCTGTCTAGATTTGCCATAGCTTTCCTCCCCAGGAGCAAGTGTCTTCACAGCCAGTAACTGGAGATGCGGAATCCACAGTAGTTTAACTCAAAAAATTAGGACACCTGTCTCTGCTTTTTAAATGCTGTCCTCTTCATGGATTAATGCTTTGTCATGGCAAAGGTGCTTGCGTAGCTCAATGAAGACAGACAGGTCATAGCAGAGAGCTCTGACAAAACATGATCCACGTGAGAAGGAAATTGCAACCTATTCCAGTATCCATTTGATAGATACTACTAAACAAAGGGCCTTCCGTTAAGCCGAGTTGTTCTTTAAATCTAAGTTTTACTGCAAAGGCTATCTCAAACTCTGTAATTTTGTCCAATGACATGAATTCAGATTGGACAGGCATGCCCTTTCTTCACTATACAATACAATAGCAGAGTTGGAAGGGACCTTGGAGGTCTTCTAGTCCAACCCCCTGTGTAGGCAGGAAACTCTACACCACTAGAGACAAATGGCTATCCAACATCTTCTTAAAGACTTCCAGTGTTGGAGCATTCACAACTTCTGGAGGCAACTTCTGTTCCACTGATTAATTGTTCTCACTGTCAGGAAATTTCTCCTCAGTTCTAAGTTGCTTCTCTCCTTGATTAGTTTCCACCCATTGCTTCTTGTCCTGCCCTTGGGTGCTTTGGAGAATAGCTTGACTCCCTCTTCTTTGTGGCAACCCCTGAGATATCAGAACATTGCTATCATGTCTCCCCTAGTCCTCCTTTTCATTAAATTAGACATACCCAGTTCCTGCAACCGTTCTTCTTTTGTTTTAGCCTCCAGTCCCCTAATCATCTTTGTTGCTCTCCTCTGCACTCTTTCTAGAGTCTCTGCATCTTTTCTACATCATGGCGAGCAAAATTGAATGTAGTATTCCAAGTGTGGCCTTACCCAAGGCCTTATAAAGTGGTATTAGTAAAACACCCCAGTAAAAAAACAAAAACAAGATTGACCATTTTAGCACGAAACTGTTTGGGAGTTTGTCAACCTGTCACAAAAGTTTTTGAATGGCCAGAAACATCCAAGGGACCAAAAGTTGCCTTGAGAAGTTATGGGAGCTTCATCCCTGGTAGCTTTCAAGAAGAGACTGGACTGCCATTTGTTAGAAATGGTGTAGGCAGGGTCTCCTGCTTGGGTTGGACTAGATGACCTACATGGTCCCTTCCAACTTTGTTATTTTGTCTGAAACAATGGATGGAAACTGATCAAGGAGAGATTCAACTTGGAAATAAGGAGAATTTTTCTGACGGCGAGAACAATCAACCCATAGAACAGAAGTTGCCTTTAGAGGTTGTGGGAGCTTCATCACTGGAGGCTTTCAAGAAGAGACTGGTCTGCCATCTGTCAGAAATGATGTGGGATCTCCTGCTTGGGCAGGGGGTTGGACTAGATGGCCTACAAGGTCCCTTCCAACTCCTTTAATCTGTGCCTGGTCCTTCCCTTTGCCCCTGTCCGTTTAACAAATGATAACAGTCAAGATTTCAACCAATTTCTTTCTTGGGTTGTAGTACTGGTTTATCTTGGAAATAATTCAGAGCCCGCTTGTCACACTGAGTTATGTTGTTACACATATAGATTTCATCTGTTGGACCAAAACAAAGAGAGATTCTTATCCAGACTCAAAGCCATCAAAAACAAAATTATGATAGCGATGACTTCTACTCTGCATGTTCAGTTTCCAAGACTCACAAGGAGCAATTCAGTTTTTTGTTGTTTTTTTTAGGCGCAATAAAAGCTTCCTCCTAGGCTAACTCTCATGCACACTCCCTCCAGTCTTTATGGTCAGTGCCCCTTTAGAAAATAGACGGCCTTTTCACTTCTAATTAGCGGCTGATGATATTTATTAGGCCACATGCAACAACATTCATTTTGACTGAGCATGTTTGAAACATGGTGTTCATTTCTCAGATTTCTTCATGGATCTCAGCCAGGGCAGCTTTTCGTTCCAGTTGTCTATTGATCTCAAGTTGTTTATTGATCTCAAGATGGTGTCAAAGGTCTCTCTGCAATAGCAGGTAGCAATAGCAATAGCAATAGCAATTAGATTTATATACCGCTTCATAGGGCTTTCAGCCCTCTCTAAGCGGTTTACAGAGTCAGCATATTGCCCCCAACAACAATCTGGGTCCTCATTTTACCCACCTCGGAAGGATGGAAGGCTGAGTCAACCCTGAGCCGGTGAGATTTGAACCGCCGAACTGCCGAACTAGCAGTCAGCTGAAGTGGCCTGCAGTACTGCACTCTACCCACCGCGCCACCTCGGCTCTTCCTAGGTAGTCTTAAGCCACGGTAAATGAGAGTCCAAGCACCCTTCGATGTGCAGGAAAAGATGCCTACCACTTGCTACAACTACTTGACTTCCCACCATAGTTATGGAACAGGAGAAGTTCTACTTTTTAACAGAAAAGAACTAACAGAGGGATACAGTCAAGATCAAGGGAGGTACTAATACCTCTCTATAAAGCCTTAGTAAGACCACACCTAGAGTACTGCATCCAGTTTTGGTCACCACACTATAAAAAAGATGTTGAGACTCTAGAAAGAGTGCAGAGAAGAGCAACCAAGATGATTAGAGGACTGGGGGCTCAAATATACGATGAACGGTTGCAGGAACTGGGCATGGCTAGTCTACTGAAGATGAAGACCAGGGGAGATATGATAGCAGCCTTCCAATATTGCCACAGAGAGGAAGGGTCAACCTGTTTTCCAAAGCACTTGAAGGCCGGACAAGGAATAATGGATGGAAACTGATCAAGGAGAGATTCAACCTGGAAATAAGAAGAAATTTCCTGACAGGGAGAACAATCAACTAAGGGAACAGAAGTTGCCTTCAAAAGTTGTAGGAGCTTCATCTCTGGAGGCTTTTAAGAAGAGACTGGACTGCCATCTGTCAGAAATGGTGTATATTCCCCTTTTGCAGGGTCCACTTTTCAGATCATTGAGCACCACTTTGCATGGTGCAAGCCCATAGCTTTCATATCTTTATTGATGGTGTCTTGCCATCTCTGTTTTGGATGCCCACAAGATCACCAGCCGTTGACTTCTAGATGGTAGGTAGTCTTTGCCACGGTGGAAGGTGCTGCTCTCTGGACATGTCCATGCCAGCAGAGTCAGCCTTCTCTCATCTTCTCTGTAATTGGATGCTACACCAAAATGCTGTCGAATTGTGTCATTTGTGATGTGGTCAAGAAGGGAGATCTTCTTTGTTGTTTTCTACTTCCACTGAAAGCTTTCGCTGGTCCATTCCTTCCTCTTCTTTCTCTCTTGGAAGCTTTCATCTGATCCTATAGTTGGGTTTAGCATATCTTACACTCTTTTTTTGATGGCATTCAAAGACATCAGTTCTGTGGAAGATGAGCCAAGTACAAAGACCAACTTCCTCAGACAGCTGTTGTTCCACCAAAGTTCCCAGAATAGTAGAGTTGAGTGTTGTGGCTCCAGTGGCCAGTGGAGCTGGCAGCAGATTCAGACAGTGAGGAGGGTTGGGGAGGAAGATGGGACAGTCTTGGAATCCAGGGAAGGCTCTGATGAGGGCTCTGTGTCGGAGGCAGAGAGGGGGCCAGAGTCGTATGCCAGTTATCAGCTGCCTTCGGAGTCAGACATCAGTGGGGCAGAAAAACAGCTGTGTTCCCAGCTGTGCACACAGTTCCCAGTGTATGCATGCACAGAGTTGCCAGGCGAAGGGAACAGTTAAAGAATAGGGGTCAACTTGGGAGTAAGGCCACAGGGGGACGACGAATGGAGAGGGAATAAAAGAGGAGCGAAAGGGGAGTGGCGTTTGCAGGAGACCATTAGTTCACTTCATTGGTTCCCGACTCTCCGAGACTCCTGGCCAAGTTTTGCAGATCTCAGCCTGGCAGCTCTCCAAGCCAGATAAGGTCTGTGATTGAAAATCCTCCCTCGAAAGACTTTGCTGGATGTGAATGAGCAGAATTCTCAGTCAATTAATAAAAGGGGTTTTTTTTGGTCGGGACCAGGAGTTTGCTTCATGCTCTTGGGAAGCCTCGGTCAGAACACTGAGCTTTGTTTCTTGGGTGGTGGTTGAGTTGGCATTTTTCGTTTAGTTTTTTTTCCTGCAGTACCAAAATTCCTTGTGTCGATTTGAAGAGCGGAGGCCTTAATTGCCAACTGAATTATTCAGCATGTTACAACAACACCGGAGAGATTTTCCTGCCGGGCGACACAGGAAAAGAGGACATGACAACGTTTGAAAGATGAACATTCAATCAACCGTTAAAAGGCGAAGACAGAGGAGGCTGGGAAGTTATCATCTTCCTTTTAGTCTCCAGATTCCTCCCATCTGCCATCTTTCACTAGCAATACATCCTGACCTAACTGATCAGCAGACACTGCTCTCACTCCCACTTTGCGGTCATGGACTCTGTAAAAAAATTCTTCAATTTTCCCTTCATCTATACCTCAACGAATGTTCTCCACCGTTTCAGTCCAAAAAAGGGCTTGAATTATGATGCTTATTGACCGCAACTGGAGATAAAAGTTCCTTCTCTAAGACTCCACCTACATGAAACATTACTGTTGTGGCGGCCCGCCAGCGGTCAGCGGAGCTGGCAACAGATTCGGACAGTGAGGAGGTTGCGGGGGGAACATGGGCCAGTCCTGGAGTCTGGGGAAGGCTCTGATGAGAGCTCTGTGTCCGAGGCAGAAAGGGGGCTAGAGCCGTATGCCAGTTATCAGCTGCCTTCGGAGTCAGATATCAGTGAGGGAGAAGAACAGCTGGAGCCTGTTCCCAGTGTGCGCATGCGCAGAGTTGCCAGACGAAGGGAGCAGCTAAAGAACAGGGGTCGACTTGGGTGTAAGGCCAAACAATGAATGTCCCCTCCCAGAGGAAATAAAAGAGGAGCGAAAGGGGAGTGGAGTTTGCAGGAGTCAATTAATTCGCTTAATTGGTTCGTGACTCTCTGAGATTACTTGCCAGGTTTTGCAGATACCGGCCTGGCAGCTCTCCAAGCCAGATCAGGTCTGTGACTGTAAATCCTCCTTTCAAAGACTTTGCTGGATGTGAATGAGCAGAATGAGCAGGAAATTAATAAAAGGGGTTTTCGTCAGGACAAGGAGTTTGCTTTATGCTCTCGGGAAGCCTCGGTCAGAACAATTACTTTCCATCTGCAGGAGGGGGATAGCATTATGTAAATGCTTGAGGATCATAATTGTCTCTTCAGTTCCTGAAAATCATAGGAAGTTATGATCTTTTTTTTTTTTCATCAGAAGAAACCGACTTTCACATTTCAAACATTTGGAAGAGTTTGTATGGAATTTCAGGGAAGAAAGCCATTTCTGTTCCTATTGTAAAAACCCTTCAGAAATGATTAAAGACATATGTATCTGAAGTAGAACATCTAAATTCATAGTTTTGTTCCAGAAAGTATCAACCTTTTGAACTCTCAAGTTTCTTCTTTCCGCTCACAGTAAAAAAAATGACAATAAAGTTATCACATCTTAATTTAACAACTTAACTTTAACTTAAACTTAACATCTTAACCTACCTTACCTTACCTTACCTTCTTATCCCATCCCATCCTATCAACTATCTACTACCTACTACCTACTATCTACTATGTACTATCTGGATACCCATGCCCCACTACAAAACTATGTGATTGGGCTTGATAAATCGACATTTACAGCTTGAAAATTAATGAGTAGTTATGATTGGCCTCTCCTCTCCCCTTTCTCTCCCTCAGGCGTGGCCCACAGAGGCCTCTTCTATCTTACCCCCTAACTCCTTAGCATCAGAGCATTTTCCCTAACCTTAGCGCCAAGTGGCAGTTGGAACAGAGTTCTTTTCAGTTGGGGAGGGGGAGTAGAATGTCTAACTCCTTAGCATCAGAGCGTGTTAATAATACTATAAGAAATACTAATGATCTGATAGTCATTTCAAAAAATGATTTCTTATCGAGCTCCTAGAAGCCAAGAGGAACATACGTGCCAAATTTCAAGTTTGCAGGCTTTATGGTTCTGGAGATTTTGTGATGATGCGTGAGTGGTATTTCACTTTTACATATAGAGATGCAGCCAATTTCTTGCTGTTAAAATGGCTGCATTTTAGCAACTTTTCAGAGGGAGATAAGGGTAACAATTCATGTACTTTATCTTCCAGAGCTTTTAAATTTTTTAAAACAAAATGGAAAATTTGCCACGACATTTCAGCCACCAGATATCAGGATGCAATAAATTATGCATGGGACGATAATACCAAATGTTTTTTAAAAAATGAATGCAAGAGACACGTTTTCTTACATTTTCTGGGCTTTCTATAGCAAGTATCCAGGATATAGTTCACAATTTTTCCCCCCCACCTACACACCTTCTAACGATCTGTCTACATTTCGGGCACAGCTCAGCAATTATCAGGTCCTTAAAGGGCTGACTTGGTGTTGTGATGATGTGGCACTTCTGTGTAAATCCTCCATTCAGCTTTATTTTTGCCTTCTGCAGTTTGGCTGGCCCTTTATACACGCTTTCGTCCTACGGATTCCAGCTGCTTCTTATCCTCTGAAAGAGGAAAACAAGGGGTGGGGGGGAAATGCACCACCACCCCCTCCCAGACACACACACACACAAACAAACACGCACACACAAATCTAAGAGAGCCTCCTAAAAGCTTCATCGCAAACGCATAAGAGTCAAATCAAGCTGGGCCTCCAAATCCCTAGATTTCTTGGCCAACCTCTTTGCTATGATGAGACCAGTTAGCTGGTCCCCCCCCCTGGGATCTGACAGGCTTCAACTACTTTTCAGGCCAGACACTTCTGCCTCCCCACCGCATTCCTGAAACGGAAGAGCGGCTCAGAGCGAATGGCTTGCAGGCGTCGTCGCGCTTATGGGACCGGGCCTCCCCAGTTCAAAACATCGGCGGCCCTCGAGGCAGCCCTTGAGACGAGGTGACCTCTAGCCTCTCTCCCGCTCCGAGCCAAAGAAAACACAAAGCAGATGTGCAGAACCGGGCAGGATGGATAGAAGGGATGACAGAACGGTCTAGCCGATTCTTTCGGTGCAAATGGAGTGCAAATTTCAACCCCGTGTCCTACGGGCTCCATTTAGGAAGCCGCAGAGGACAGTTGGGACAATGAGAAGTCCAGAGGTTCTGCGTTTGCTCCAACACTGGAGGTTGGACAACCGTGTCTATGAAATGGTATTTTCCTGCCTAAGTAGGGAGTTGGACTAGAAGATCTCCAAGGTCCCTTCCAACTCTGTTATTCTATTCTATCCTATTCTATCCTATCCTTCCCAACTCATCCCACTCTACTCTACTCCACTCCACTCTACTCTATTCTCTACTTATTCCATATTCTATTCTATTCTGTTCTGTTCTGTTCTGTCCAACAATAAACCATCTTTCCAAGCAGCCTCCATGTCTCCAGTGTCTTTTCCTCTTCTGGTCCTCTTCTGTATGCTTCCTCTTTGCTGATAATGATTTGCAGCTCTGTAGCTAAATCCAATAAATATGAAGCTTTGCTCATTTTTAAATTTTAAACTTTTTTTTCATATAGACACGGGGGGGGGGGAATGTTTTTTCCCTTAAAAAAAAGGAGAAGTCACACTTTTGTCTGCTTCTTAGATTTAAGGATTTCCAGCCAAGTACAACTAACTCCAAAATAATTTCAAAAGTTGTCAGTTCAAACGCTTGGAGTGACAATTGTTCTTTGAGTAAATCCTGCCCTCTTGCGGTGCAACTCACCAATTGTGTTCATTTCTTTTTTTAAAAAAAATATGCTGTTATTGATTTCCATTTTCATAGAGGGAGGTAACTACAGTGTGTCAACAGTGCTTTGTTTTCAAAGGCAAGAAATCCCACTGGGAAAAGTAAGGCTTAAATCAGTGGAGAATATAGACTGCATTGCTTAGCTACTAACACTTAGCACATTAAAAAATCTAAACTATAGAGCAAAAAAATGTGTATAGTGGGTAGGGACTAGTTCTTTGATACTATTCATTTTTAAAGAAGTTTCTCTTTTGGTGAGTAGGGATTAAGAGCAGCCATGTTTCCTTCAAGTAGTGTATTTTGATGAGATAAAGATCAAGGGAGGTATTAATACCACTCTATAAAGCCTTAGTAAGAACAGACCTAGAGAACTGCATCCAGTTTTGGTCACCACACTATAAAAACGATATTGAGACTCTGGAAAGAGTACAGAGAAGAGCAACCGAGAGGATTAGCGGACTGGAGGCTAAAACATATGAAGAACGGTTGCAGGAACTGGGCATGGCTAGTCTAGGGAAGAAAAGGACCAGGGGAGACATGATAGCAGCCTTCCAATATTGCCACAGAGAGGAAGGGGTCAACCTATTTTCCAAAGCACCTGAAGGCCAGACAAGGAATAATGGATGGAAACTGAACAAGGAGAGATTCAACCTGGAAATAAGGGGGAATTTTTTCTGACAGTGAGAACAAGCAACCAAAGGAACAGAAGTTGCCTTTGGAGGTTGTGGGAGCTTCATCACTGGAGACTTTCAAGAAGGGACTGGACTGCCATCTGTCAGAAATGGTGCAGGGTCTCCTCCTTCAGCAGGGGGTTGGATT
The DNA here is from genome assembly GCF_009769535.1 of Thamnophis elegans. Classification (NCBI taxonomy): domain Eukaryota; kingdom Metazoa; phylum Chordata; class Lepidosauria; order Squamata; family Natricidae; genus Thamnophis; species Thamnophis elegans. The sequence continues at coordinate 44,821,608 of NC_045553.1, forward strand.
AGAAGACCCACAAGATCCCTTCCAATTCTGATAATATGTAATCCTGTCAAGGTTCTGACTGATGTACTCAACCAAAGCAAGGACAATCGAGATGATCCAATCTCTTTATGCAAAACCTTGTGGAGTACATCATTTCGGCACCTTTGAAGGCAAAATTAGATTGAGATCTTTCCCGCACTAACACCTAGAGTTAAATGTCCCAATTCTTCCACCTCCCAATTAGCTCAGGTCTCGTCCAATACAAACTCCAAATATTGTTATGGGCAAGTCTTTTCGGCTCTACGTAAACACCTGCCAAAAGGTCCTTGGTTCTCACACTGACATCTAGATGTCTGGCCCATGTTCTATCTCCCACTCCCTCCCCCCCCCAAAAAAAAATAGTTCGTTGGCAAGCTGATAATAGAACCAAGAGCAAGAAGTATTTTGAAGCTTGATATATATACTCAGGACTTGAGAAGTTATTTAACTCTTCTCCAGCAGGGGCTGCTGGAGAGGAAAGAAAGAAAAGGGAGATAAATATTGCTGGGATTAAAACAGAAATATTCAAAAGGAACTCAATATTCATAGATAATTCCAAGTACAAGTGTGTGTGTGTGTTTTCTCATTCTGCCAGAATACTTGACTCTAAAGACTAAAATGGTGATCCTCCCAGAGGTGGGATTCACAGGTTACCACCAGTTTGCAAATGTTGGCCCGTGTGTGCTTTCTACGTCTCTTGCGCGCCTTCTGTGCCTCACATGCGCGCCTCCTACGCATTGACACAGCCTTCCACGCATGCACTTTCCTCATGTGCAGGGCGTCTAAAACAAGGCTACATATAGGCAGCGGTGGGTTGCAAATATTTTTACTACCGGTTCGGGGGCACGCATGTAATGCTTCTGCGCATGCGCAGAAGCGTCCAAACAGGGCTCCTGCCACTGCTACTACCAGTTCAGCTGAACCAGGAGCAACCCACCACTGTACATAGGACATCATGGAGCTGAGGGACGGGGCGGGGGGGGCCCACCTCACCCCACCCCACCCACAGGTCACCATTACCATTTCACCTGAACCAGTCTAAACCGGCTGAATGCCACCTCTGGATCTTCCCCATTGATGTCAAGTGTGTACTGATTTTTTTTTCTTTTTTTAAACAAGCAATCCTTTTATGTCTTTGGAAATGCAAACAAACTCGAGACAGAGAGCTGCACCCTAAATGTTGTATATCTGAATACTAATCTACTAACACGTAATTACGTGAAAATGCACTCCAAAGATGTACTGTTTGTTTGGGTAAACAAAATATATATGCATTATTAATCATTGAGCATCAAGTAAAGCAGAATATACACTGTTGTTTTTGTTAATTGCACCTCCCAAAAGAAAGATTTTCAGCATGCCTTCTAAGTTACGATTTTAGTCCCTCTTCCCCACTTCGTGTTTTCAAAAGAAAAGAACCAGGAGTGAAATCATCCATTAAGATAGATAGATAGGTAGGTAGGTAGGTAGGTAGGTAGGTAGATAGATGATAGATAGATAGATGATAGATAGATAGATAGATAGATAGATAGATAGATAGATAGATAGATATAGATAGATATAGATAGATAGATTTAGATAGATAGATAGATAGATAGATAGATAGATAGATAGATAGATAGATAGATAGATAGATGATAGGTAGGTAGGTAGGTAGGTAGGTAGGTAGGTAGGTAGGTAGGTAGATAGATAGATAGATAGATAGATAGATAGATAGATAGATAGATAGATAGATAGATAATTACAAACAATTAAATCCCATTCACACTGTTGGAAGAAAAATCTGTTCCGTTTTGAAGCCGGAAGAAAGGCGCTGGAAATGAAATGGAGGCCGACTGCAAGGAAAGAAGGTTCATTCGGTTTCTAGAAACTTCTGTGACAGTAGCAATGTTTCTGGGGTGGCTCACAAAATGGCCAAGTGATTGAATGGATGTTTATCAGTTTCTGGGCTTTTGGGGTTTGAGATGCTCCAGGGGGTTGTAGAATGTAGTCAGCCTTGTGTCTTATTTCAAGGATGGTAGTTTAATTCTATTATGTCCTACAAGTCATGTCCTGTCCTTAGAATTTGGGTGGGGGGGGATGTAGATTTTAATCCTATCAGCTCCAACCTTCTGTGAGTTTTGTTTATGAATAGATTGGCCCAGTCTTCCTGAATGGATACAAAATCTTCATCTCTAAAGACTTGAGGCTTCTACTTGAGGCTGTTAAGAAAGGCCAGGGGTACTTTCTGCCTTTAAGAACATATTTCTCCATTTCTCCTTTTGGGAAATATTCTATCCTGCCTCTCTTAATATTAGGAGTAAAGAATATTTTAATCTGTGAAAGGGGACTGCCTACAACAGCAACTATACACAAACTGGGGAACGTAGTGGCTCAGTGGCTAAGACACTGAGCTTGTCGATTAGAAGGTTGGCAGTTCAGCGGGTCGAATCCCTAGTGCCCCATAACGGAGTGCCTGTTACTTGTCCCAACTTCTGCCAACCTAGCAGTTCGAAAGCACCTAAAAATGCAAGTAGAAAAATAGGAACCACCTTTGGTGGGAAGATAACAGCATTCCGTACGCCTTCAGTGTTAGTCATGCCGGCCACATGACCACGGAGACGTCTTCGGACAGCGCTGGCTCTTCGGCTTTGAAACATACATGAGCAGCACCCTCTAGAGTCAGGAATGAGTAATACACATATGCGGGGGAACCTTTACCTTTACCTTAAAACTGGTCTTTTTTAAAAAAAAGACTACTTTCCCCCACCCTCCCACTGCCAAAGCAAAGTTCTTGGTATATTGGCCCATACTGCGACCAGAAAGGAAACTAAAAAAAACCCAATATTGATGAGATCAGAAATCAGTGAACTGACTTAATTCTTCTTTTTCAGCCTCCTGTTGCCCTTGGATGTCACAAGCACAGACCGAATTTAAAAGGGTGGCGGAAGGAAACGTGACTTTGCCCTGCCACCATCGCCTCCATCTTCTGGAGCCAGGGAGTCTGGATATAGAATGGCTGCTAAAGAACTCTGAAGCTAAACCCAAAGTGGTAAGTTCTAACCTGGTCTTCCAACTTGAAGACACGAGGACTTCGACTCCCAGAATTCCACATGCTGGCTGAGGAATTCTGGGGATTGAAGTCCACACGTTTTAAAGTTGCAAAGGTTGAGGGACACTCCTCTAACCGCTAAAACGCATTGCCTCTAGATCATTGTTGCGTGGCTCGTTTTCTAGGCTTGTCAATATTTATAGAATGAATATTTACAGGTCTGAGAATGTAGAAAGGTAGCAGCCACCCCTCCTAGAAGAATGGAATATCTTGAGAAATATTAAAAAAGCAGAATGTTATATTTCCCTAAAGGAGAGACCTGTTTTTAAAGACAGAAAGCATACTTTAATACTTTACTTTATTGTCATTGTACATATATACACAGTAGACACATACAACGAAATTCACATATCACCCAGAGACCAGGCCCAACACACATGACAATCCCAAAACACACTCCTATCCACCAAAAATAGCTCAGTGATGGTGGCCCTTTAGTTCATTGTTGAGTGCAATTATAGTTCTGGGATAAAAGCTATTTGGAAGAAGTCTGGTCCTAGTTTTAATTGTTCTGTATCTTTTGCCAGAAGTCAACAGTCTAAAAAGATTGTAAGCAGGATGGGAAGAGTCTCTGAGAATGTTATGCAACTTCCTCAAACAGCGAGATGCAAAGATGTCATTCAGGGCTGGTAGCTGGAGCCCGGTGATATTCTGGGCAGTTTTAATGATTCTCTGTAGAGCTTTTTTGTCCGCTGCAGAGCTGATCCCATACCATGCAAGAATGCCGTATGTCAGGACCAGTGGTGGGATTCAGCCAGTTCGCACCTATTCGGGAGAACCGGTTGGTAACTTTCTAAGCAGTTCGGAGAACCGGTTGTTGGAAGAAATCTTTTGTTTTTTCCCACTTTACAAGGCTAATCCTGTAAGGAAGGCAGGAAGGAAACATTCTGGTGTTGTTTCTAGCCTCATCTTTGTTGCCCTGATTATAGAAACTGCCTCTCCGGTTAACCCTTATCACATTGTCACAGTTAAGGTGAAGCGCCCATTGACCTGAGTGACATTGAGTTGGCCACGCCCACATGATCACATGGCCACTGAGCTCCACCTACCCAGCCGGTCATTAGGGCAGAGAACTGGTTGTTAAATTATTTGAATCCCACCACTGGTCAGGACACTCTCAATAGTGCTGTGATAGTAGGACAGAAGTAGACGCTGAGATAGATTTTCTTTTCCTGGGCATTCTCAGGAAGTGCAGCCTCTTCTGGGCCTTCTTCACAAGCATGTTAGCATCCATGGTCCATGAGAGATCCTCTGAGATATAAATGCCCAGGAATTTAAAGCTACCAACCCTCTCCACCTCCTCACCATTTATTACAATGGTAAATGTAGCCCCAGCAGGACTGGGCCAGCCTATCTACCAGTTCCAGGGTGATGGGATTAAAATATGACCTTCCAGGACATTATCTAGCAGTCGAGCTCACTGCATTGCAAAATCTCCTGGGGACATTACATCAGCCCAAGGTTCAACCAAACTTGATTCAAACATGACTCCACATGGGAGTCTGACGACAGCCAATAGAATACATATTCTTGCACAGGAACAGGAAGCTCAAGTTCAAAGCTCAGGAGAGGGTATAAATACCTCTCACTCTCCACTCCATGTGGTCAGCTGCCCGGGATTTCAAACCCGTGTGGCCCTATCCATCAATAAACCATCTTTCCAATCAGCCCGCATGTTTCCAGTGTCTTTCACCCCCACTTGGAACTGAACTAGATGGGTATTTCTTCCAACAATTAAGAACAGGCTTTCTTGCAGATGCATCTTGCAAATACTTCTTTATACATGCTGTTGTATCAGGAGTAGTTAACACAAGACCAAGCAGAAAGCAAAAAAAGGTGTTTAAACATTGTCTATAACTCTTTAAACCACGTTAGTCTTGTTATGCCCCCCATTTACTACAAATCTCTCTTTGGCACAGTGCTGGATAATTGTGATTTGCCTTCATTGTGATTTTAGCTCAAAAGGAAAGAAAGCGCTTATACAAATGTGAATCACACACTGGTTTTCCTACAAGGCTTACCAAAATTTCACAGCAATCATCTGAGCGTTGAAAACATATTTGTTTTTTCAACTGTGGCTCAGGACTGGCAGATAGACAGTCAAAATTATGAGTCATGACAAGCCATCAAATATACCAATTAGTGGTTACAGCAGAAATTCCAGGACCCAACGGCCATCTTAAAATTCACCTTTTTTCCAATCTTCTCAATAAAGAGGACTGGATATCTTTTTTTTTTCATACAGTGCAAAGATAGCAGAAGATACATGGATGCATGCTGAGGTTTCAAAGGAATTAGAACTGATCTGCCAAGTGTTTTTCCCTTTCTCAATTGCTTTGCAAAAGCAGCAGTTAAACTTAACTTTCCTCCCAAACATGCAGCTTTGCTGATGAAGTGAAGTGTGAGATAATCCTTTAAACAAAGAAACAAAAACCATTATCAGATTTTGATCAGTTCCAGATTACATCTTGGAGGCTTAAGGTGCTACCCTGTGTTGTAATATAGTTCCTTGTGTAGGTGTGTGTCCCCCATGGCCTAGTTCATACTAGGGCATGCAGAGCCACGCTGAATCACACAGGAGAAAACAAACTCCTAAAACGCCATAACATCCTGATAGTGCATAACATAACATTCTGAGATGTGCCCTACCATTGACGTCCAGGATTTGACTATATATAGACTGAGCAGTAGATTAGAAATTGTACTTTTACAGGCTGTTTTTATTCACATGCTATTGCTCCTCCTGCCTTTGTCCTATCTCAATAAAAGGGGCTCTCAGACCCCAAATCTGGGTCGCTCCATCCCGAGAAAGGTTGTCCCCTGTCTTTTCTCAACATTGGCCTCATGGGCGAACCACGGGAACGTTACAACCCTGTTTCCCTGAAAATAAGACCTCCCTGGATAATAAGCCGATAATAAACTTTTGAGCGCATGTGCTAAAATAAGCCCCTCCCCCAAATAAGCCCTGCCCTAAAATATTTAAATGCATGCGGGGTCGGTCCTAAGGTCCTAATATTTCCTAAGATGTTTCATTTTTCTAGGAGGGGAGCAGCTTCCCACAAATGTATGGCCACGAGAACCATTAAGGCATATGGTAATTATGAAACTGAATTGGTGCACACTCTTTATTAGCCATTTTGGAAGCTTGTTTTGTTATTGGTTGTGTGACATGAGTAATCATAGCTGGGGAGGTTAGCTGGTAAACAAATAAATGCTGGCATAAGTTTGATATCATCTTTGGCCAAACTAAGTTTGCAAAGCTGATGAGTAACCTTGTCTCCCAGGTGATCACTTATGCAGGTGGCAACATCTATCATGACATGATCGAAGAGCAAAAGGGCCGTGTTTCATTCGCTTCCAATTTCCTGGGTGGAGATGCTTCTCTGGAGATTTCTCTTCTGCAGCCAAGCGACTCTGGGCAATATACGTGCAAAGTTAAAAATGCTGGACAATATGAATGGAGCCATATCACTTTGAAGGTTCTAGGTAAGATTTTCAAAACAAGTCTAGACACCAACACAGTTCTAGGCTACATCAACAGAGGGACGGAATCAAGATCACGGGAAGTGTTCATTCCACTTTATAATGCCTTGGTAAGGCCACACTTGAAATATTTGCATTCAGTTTTGGTCGCCACGATGTAGAAAAGATGTGGAGACTCTAGAAAGAGGGCAGAGTAGAACGACAAAGAAGATTATGGGACTGGAGGCTAAAACCTATGAAGAACGGTTGCAGGAACTGGGTATGTCTAGTTTAATGAAAAGAAGGACCGGGGGAGACATGATAGCAGTGTTCCAATATCTCAGGGGTTGCCACAAAGAAGAGGGAGCTAAGCTGTTCTCCAAAGCACATGAGGGCAGGACAAGAAGCAATGGGTGGAAACTAATCAAGGAAAGAAGCAACTTAGAACTGAGGAGAAATTTCCTGACAGTTAGAACAATTAATCAGTGGAAGTGCTTTCCTCCAGAAGCTGTGAATGCCCCAACACTGGAAGTCTTTAAGAAGATGTTGGATAGCCATTTGTCTGACATGGTATAGTGTTTCTTGCCTAGGCAGGGGATTGGACTAGAAGACCTCCAAGGTCCCTTCCAACTCTGCTATTGTATTGTATTGTATTGTATTGTATTGTATTGTATTGTATTGTATTGTATTGTATTGTATTGTATTGTAAGTATTTAGCTTTTCTGTTGAATGTCCCGGGAGTGGGGGTTTTTCCCTTCACCCACAGGGAGAATCTCACTGATTGTCCCAAAGGTTCTTTTTCAGGAGGGCAACTGGACTTTCTTGTTATTTTTCTTTTGAAGACTTTTCACTTCTCACCCAAGAAGCTTCTTGAATGGCTAGAGCCAAAGAAGCTTCCAAAGAAAAAACAGGAAGTCCAGTTGCCTCTTGAAAAAAAGCACCTTTGGGACAACCATGACCTGGATGACCGAAAATCTCTACAGATCTTTTAGCTATACAATTTGCATCTCATTTAAGTTTATTTATAAACAAAGTATAAAATTTGGGATGAACCCCCTTTGAAACAGTGGTGGGATTCAAATAATTTAACAACCGGTTCTCTGATGACCAACTGGGTAGGCGGGGCTTGGTGGTCATGTGACTGGGTGGGTGTGGCCAACTCAACGTCACTCAGGTTGATGGGAGCTTTGCCATAACTGTGACAATGTGATAAGGGTTAACCGGAGAGGCAGTTTCTGTAAGCAGGACAATAAAGGTTAGGCTGGAAACACCATCAGAATGTTCCTTCCTTCCAGCCTTCCTTACAGGATTAGCCCTGTAAAGGGGGGGGGGAGAGATTTATTCCAACAACTGGTTTTCCGAACTGCTGAGAAAGTTGGCAAGCGGTTCTCCCGAATAGGTGCGAACCGGCTGAATCCCATCACTGCTTTGAATGGTGTGGAACAGTGGTGGGATTCAAATTTTTTTTACTACCTGTTCTGTGGGTGTGGCTTGGTGGGCATGGCAGGGGAAAGTTACTGCAAAATCCCCATTTCCTCCCGATCAGCTGAGACTCGGGAGGCAGAGAATAGATGGGGGCAGGGTCAGTCAAGAGTGGTATTTACCGGTTCTCCGAACTACTCAATATTTCTGCTACCGGTTCTCCAGAACTGGTCAGAACCTGCTGAATCCCACCTCTGCTACAGAAGTAACCCTGAGGACAGAGATAAACCTCCAAGTGGCCTCAATGACTGCCTAAAAGACTGCAAATGCCCAGCTGTCTGCAAGGACTATAAATCCTTCCATTCCCCCACCGTCCTGTCAGAACGGAAGAAGTTTCGTGGATGAGAAGCGAAATGTCTTCAAAAGCAAAAACAAGATAGTCCAGTTGCCTCCTGAAATAAAAGCACCTTTGGGACACCTGGATGTCTGAGAATCTCTACAGAATCTCGCTGATCTTTTTTTTTTCTCCCCTTCCTTTCCAGAGAAACCTTCAAAACCCAAATGCTGGAAAGAAGGGGTGGCATCTGAAGGAAAAGAAATCACTTTACAATGTAACTCCGTCTCTGGCACAGCCCCTATCATGTACACATGGCAGCGCGTAGATTCAAAGGGAAAATTTGAGTCTCTGCCACCCTCAACACGTCTCAGTGAGTTTTGCCGGTTCAAACCGTCCCTCCGCTCCCTCGTAAATGATCCTATTTCTGTTGTTCTTTTTAAATGCATTTTCCTTTATTCTACATCACATTCGCAGTTTTGCAAGAACAGTGTATGGGCTGTATCAAATCCTTTTTAAATATACGTAGTATTATTCACCCTGATCATAACCATCATTCTCATGGTCATACAGCATAATCTCTTTTAAATAATATTGTAATATTGTACGTCGTGGTTATATCCCTTCTTTTCATAGTTTTACAATAACGCTTTGTATATTTCACATCCTATTAATTTTAATAAATAGTCAAATAGTCTGATATGAACATTGCTTACAGTATATAATATACTGTAAGCAATGCTCATTTTGTGTGTGTGTGTGTGTGTGTGTTTATTTCTAGTTTGTTGAACTTTCATTATTAAGTTTCTAATCTCTGCATCTGTTATCTAGCCATTTATACAATAAGTCCCATGTTGAATAATTCTCTGTTTCCCCCTTGTCTTTTAAAGTCTAAAGTTAACCTGTCCAGTTCGGCAAATTCTAATGTTTTCTTTTTTACCATTTCAACTGTAGGTATACTTCCGTTTTTTCCCGTTTTGTGCATATATAATCCTAGCTGATTGGGACGCAATGGCTCAGTGGCTAAGACGCTGAGCTTGTCGATCAAAAAAGTCGGCAGTTGGGCAGTTCGAATCCCTAGTGCCGCGTAACGGAGTGAGCTTCCGTTACTTGTCCCAGCTTCTGCCAACCTAGCAGTTCGAAAGCATGTAAAAATGCAAGTAGAAAAATAGGGACCACCTTTGGTGGAAAGGGAACAGCGTTCCGTGCGCCTTCAGTGTTGAGTCAAGCTGGCCACATGACCACGGAGACGTCTTTGGACAGCGCTGGCTCTTTGGCTTTGAAATGGAGATGTGCACCGCCCCCTAGAGTCAGGAATAACTAGCATATATGTGCGAGGGGAATCTTTACCTTAATCCTAGCTGCTGTTCTTACATGTAGCATTAAGTATATGATTCTTTTATTGTGTTTCCCTGGCAGTATACCCAATAAGAATAGTTCTGGTTTTACATCTATTTGTTGTGTTGTCATCTCTTCTAGCCACCCTTTTTTTCTTTGCCCAATTATCCCATTTCTTATTTAAAACCACCACTGTATATTACACTGGCAAATTAATTCTACAATTTAATGATACCGTTCTGCTGTAAACGTCACTGAATCCTGCCTCTTCATTTATTTTAGATCTGTCTAATCCTGCCCAAATTATTATGAAGAATCTCACATGGATGTTCACAGGATCATACCAGTGCACTGCCTCCAACGAAGCAGGAGAGGACAGCTGTGCCATACAAGTGACAGTGCAACGTAAGTATGTGAGATATCTAGGAACATTTGAATGGAGCTTGGAGAACTACTGATAATCAAAGCCCCTGAAGGCCAGACAAGGAATAATGGATGGAAACTGAACAAGGAGAGATTCAACCTAGAAATAAGGAGAACTTTTTCTGACAGTGAGAACAATCAACTAAGGGAACAGAAGTTGCCTTCAAAAGTTGTGGGAGCTTCATCACTGGAGGCTTTCAACAAGAGACTGGACTGCCATTTGTCAGAAATGGTGCAGGGTCTCCTGCTTCAGCGGGGGTTGGATTAGAACAGTGTTTTTCAACCTTTTTTGTGCAAAGGCACACTTTTTTCATGAAAAAAATCACAAGGCACACCACCATTAGAAAATGTTAAAAAAAATTAACTCTGTGCCTATAATTGACTATATATAAAGTAATTTTCCCACGGCACACCTTACACTATGTCACGGCACACTAGCGGCACAGTGGTTGAAAAACACTGGATTAGAAGACCCACAAGATCCCTTCCAGCTCTGTTAATCTGAATCAGTGCAGGAATCAGAATAGAAGTATTCTGCTACAATGGTAGCTTCCCCTGGTAGCCAATTGGCTTCTGCAGCAGCCTGCAGAGAGGCAAGGAAGGGGCTCAGGAACCATTACAGAAATCAAAAGGATGAAAGCATTCCTTAATGTATTCAGGAAAGACTCCCTGGGGTATGAGGAGGGAGGGAGGGAAAGGCATAATCAGACTTGTAAGATTCTGTTAGTATACTCCTTGACTTACAACCATAATTGAGCCCAAAATTTCTGTTAAGCGAGACATTGTCTTTTGCCCCGTTTTATTACTTTCTTTCCACATTTGTTTTGTCTTAATTCGCAATTCGTAATTTAATAAGCTTACATGCCGCCCAATCCCGTAGGACTCTGGGCGGCTTACAAATACGAGATAAAATAACAAATAGGGGAGAAATGAAAACAGTTTAAAAAACACAACATACATTGGTTTCCTTTTCTTGTAGGGCTGTCCCAGTTCTCAGTAGAACATGATTGAATAATCAAAATGGGTAGTGATGTAACATGAGTCATTGGCTCCTTGTTCTGGAAAGGGCAGCAACTTTTCCCAACAGTTTAAGTTGGGAAAAGGCAAGTCCAACCTCAGCATTTATCAGCGCTGTGAGCTGAAAAGAACTCTTAGAAGTTATTTTGAAGGGAAAGTGACCTCATGGAAAGCAATTATGACAATCAAATTGAGGCAAAACATTCCTGGACCATGGATAATACTGCCTCGCCAAGGATACAATTTGAGCCTCTTTTATCCCATCCAGAAAATGCTGGATTGAGACCTGTGGAGGCATCTTATACCTGAGCATCCTCAGAATCAAAGTTCATCACCCCACCTTATTCTAAAATCTCTCCGAGAAAATTTCACATAGATGTTAAATAACACAGAGATGGTAGCTGGCCCTGTGGGACTTAAAAGAGCTTTTTCCCATGAGTACCAACTGGAGCTGCTCGTTTAAAAAAAGAACAAGACAATCTTAAAAACAGCCTCCTACACTGACTCCCAGAAGGGTTCCATGTTTGCCAGGTATCTAGGAAGGACTGGGTGGGAAGGGTGTGCTTCTTCCTTCACCCGGAACTTCCTTTTATATTCAACACCGGAACTTAAGTTTTAAACAAATGAAAAGTCTAATGTGCAATATATGCGGAGGCCAAAACATTTTAACATTTTAAATCTAAGCTTTGGGGAGTCAGGTATGTGAAATATGCAATGCAAAAGAAAGCGGAGGCAACTCGGAGTACATTTAGAGCAATTAATGGTCTGTACACAACAGGGCGGATTGCACCACTGTTGAATATTTGAAGCGATAAACTACTACCGTTTGCATAATCCGATATGCGTTGGATGAGGAAAAACAGAGAAGAAAACAACCAGCCCACTGCTCCAGGGTAGAGTTAATTCAGTTTAACCTGTGTTGTAATTTTATTCACCGTTTAGCCATGGAAAATGAAGTCTCCCTTGAACCGAGCTCGTTTCCTGGGGACGACACAAACATGTCCATGTTGTTTTCTTGCTAACTCTACAGAAGTGGTTTGTTTTCAACTTCTACCAGAGTAATTTTGCAACTTTCCAAAGTACTGTAGAAACCCGGGGACTTCCTGCCGATCTCTGCCTCAATCACAAAATCAGGTCCAATTTGTTTTTATTTTTTTCAAGGTCACCCAAAGTTGACCAGGGCTACGTTTTGAGATAAAAGAAAGGAATTGAAAATGTCTATGCCACAGATGCCAGAATTACAAGGACGGTATTTGGCTGTAGGTAGAACAAATAAAACCTAGCATTTGTTTCTAAATCAACAGATCCCCCGAATGTTGGCATCGTTGCCGGAGCAATCTGTGGAGTGATGGGAGTATCCTTGCTCGTTGTCTTGGCTGTGTGGCGAACTATCAAAAAGAAAGAAAAAAATAAATACGAAGAAGAGACTCCAAATGAAATCAGGTAATTGCTTCTGTAAAAACCACTCTTTTAAGCATTCAAAAGTCGCAAAGCCTCTTAATTTTATTACAGAACAGCCTCAGAACTGGAGGGGAGAATATAAGTCAGCAATAAAGGGAATGTTTTATGTGCGATTCCAAAATCAATCACCAACGTTCAGTTTTAAAGGAGATCATGTAGTAGGGTTCCAAATCATCTCTTTCTGAAACCACGTCAAGCGAATCTGAGTTGTGAGGAACTTCCTAGTGTGCTCTATGAACTAACAGCCAAAAATATATGTTTTGTGATCTTTTTAAAGATTTAATACATTTACTATGTCATTTCTTTTCCTGGATTACAACTGCAATGCCCTTTGGAGAAAATAAGGCTCTTGATCTTCTATTTAAAGCAAATTTACATTTTCAAAGATGGAATGAGGATTTCATGTTTTGAATTGTTTAGTCATCAGCATATATGGGAGGGTGCACCCACTTTTCATAACTTGTTTTCTGTAAGATGACAATATACTCTCTTGTGTTGAATCTACTCTATCATAGCACATCACTTTTTACTAGATGTTTCTTGAACTTTCTTTGTGGGGCATTTACGGGAAGTTTTCAACAGTATGACTCAACTGGTAACACCCTTATGACTCAAAAGAATCCTGCTGGTTAATCCTATTTGAATTTCATTTCCCACCTTTATATTCCTTTACATGTTGCAATCAGGTCACTCTGCCCTCTGCAGTTTTTGAGCAATCATTAAAGATCCTCAGTAAATCCTTGATTTACCTAAATTGATTTTCCTAAAATCAACAACTCCAGAGGGTTTTTTTTAATTGCATGAAACTTCCCTGTCCCTGTCTCTTCTCCTTTTTTTTTTGCTCATCCTTTGAGTGCCTTCAATATCTGGATTTTGTTCTATTTCACTGCCAGTTCCTGAAAGCCACATAAAAGGGTTATAAATTAATTGGCACAGGAAGCAGAGGATGCCACAAAACAGCACAATTGATTTCTTCATGTTTAACAAAGGAAAATCCGGCGGGGGTGGCGGGGGGAGGGAGGGGGAACTATCACACTTGAGGGAAGCCAAGAACTGCATCCTGAAGTAGATGGATCTTGGACAACTTTTTAAAAATTAGATAAATTCATTGAAGATAGAAGTATCTACACAACTTTTCAGTAGCAGACATCCTGGGCACTTCTGCTGGCACCAATTTTAGGTCAACTTGCAGCTCTTTTCTTTATGGAAATAAAATTCTAAACAATACTTAGACCTTTCTAGTCTGATCCAACAACCCACTGTCTTGGAAGGATGAATACTGCATAAAAGGTATTCATAAATACCTTTTATCATAAAATGATATTCTGTGTAGGTGTGAATCTCAGTTGAGTCAGAAACAGAGCAATTATGTAGGTCCCATATAGCAGTCTTAAATTCACTCCCAGAATTCAGACAACGTCTAGAACAGTGGCGAAATTTGAATATTTTTATTACTGATCCTGTGGGTGTGGCTTGGTGGCCGAGGAAGGAAAAGGATATTGCAAAATCTCCATTTCCACCTCACTCTGGGGCCAGCCAGAGGTGGTATTTGCCAGTTCTCTGAACTACTCGAAATTTCCGCTATTGGTTCTCCAGAACCTGTCAGAAGCTGCTGAATTTCACCCCTGGTCTAGAAGGAGAATCCATTTCTAAAGGCAGGGCTTAAAATCTGAGAGTCAAAGGTTCCATTTGTACATTGGCCCAAGACTGACTATGGCTTGCTAAATTAACCCAAATGCCAGATTCATACAAAGCAATCATAAAGTAACTTCAGACAGTGTCTAGGCTCCTAACACTCTAAATTAATCTATACATTAGTCAAATGATCTTAGTCTAGCATGTCTGGGAAAATCAAACTAAGCCCAGTGATCAATCATGAGGGAAGAACCAGGACTACAGAAAAGGCATTCCTGGAAACAATCAAGAAATTGAAATAAAGGTCTTTTAGGACTCCTGGAGCTCTGACTAAAGGTCAGGAACACTCCTATTCAAATGCAGAAGCTCATATCTAAGTATGATTTATTCACAGGATTTCTACTTCTGAGTCTAATGTTCCTTTACCAGATAATTAATCATGATATTATATAATACATAAAAAATACTATGATTCAGGAATGGTCAGGAAGAGATCTCTCCAATCTACCTGTGAGGTAGACTCCCTTGGGTGACACAAAGTCCAGGGGTGGAATGAATAACCTTTCAGTTACATTGCTATAATTAATCCACCTGTCCAAAGTTTCATTGTACTGTTTTCATTGTTCATTTCCGTTCATTTTGGTGTCTGATTTTTAAGGGAGGTGTGCACACATTAAAATTAACACAAAATTAGCAACAATTAGGTTACTTGCCAGAGAATGCTTTATTTTCTAGTCTAGAGTCTAGAACTTTCTTGTCCCTTGGTCATGAATAAAAAAAGAGGTTCAAATGCTTTGCCTCCCTGAAGCTTTCAAAATAACATCATTTCTTTTCTTACAAGTTTCTTTTACCATACATAAAATAGTTCTGGTTCAACAGTTTAATAGTAACAATAATAAAAAACAATGCTAATCTGAGTCCAAAAATCTGGCTGTCAGACCTGGAAGCCATCTTTTACATGGGGGCTTCAGGCCTGCCACATTTTCTGCTGTGGGAAAATAGGAGGGGGGATTATATGGTGTACGGGTTATATATATATGTGTGTGTGTGTGTGTGTGTGTGTGTGTGTGTTTTATTTGTGCTGATAAATAAATAAAGGGAGACTAGTATAGATCTATTTCAAGCTATTTAGCTCTCATCAGCTAGCCATACCCTTACTGGGATTCGAACCTGGGCTGTATTGCATCTTAGGCAAACGTCTTAGCCATTATGCCACAGGTCTCCTCCTTATCAGCTGAAGCCAGGGAAGAAGGTATATATTTAGTGTCACAACCACTGGTAAGCCCCAATTATGGGAGGAAGCTAACTGCTTCCATCATCTGTCAATTGGCTCGTCACAAGAGTCCATCACGACAGAAACCCAATATTTTTACTGTTGCCTTTGTTATATTTGTGTTTTTTATTTGTGCTGATAAATAAATAAAGGGAGACTAGTATAGATCTATTTCAAGCTATTTAGCTCTCATCAGCTAGCCATACCCTTACTGGGATTCGAACCTGGGCTGTATTGCATCTTAGGCAAACGTCTTAGTTTGCCTAAGATGGAATACATATATATATATTCAAAACAACATTCTTTTCTCAGAGAGTCAAGGACACCTTGACCTGCAGCTGTGATGGTGTGACTGGAAGGCAACTCCTGTTCTGGATGGTGCCTGATTGGACCATGTGGGTGCTGGGCAGGGATATGAACTTTCATTTGGGTGGGAAAAACCTGGAAACTTTCAGATTCGGGTTTTCCCAGATGTGCCAATATGACATCTCTAATAAAATGGAACTTTGAGGAAACTCAGGCCTCGGCGTCTTTGTTCATTGGGGGTGTTACCTGGAACCCTGACATTGGCTTGTGCAAGTGCAACCAACAAAAATAATGTAACAGCACTGCAGAGAATTTTTTTAAAAATGTTACTTCTTTTAACCATGATGGGTGAAAAGTACTTTGTCAACAGGAGCAGCTGAGATAATGTAGTAATTTTCACCGGTCTTGGCTTAGAAAAGCTATCTACAAATAGCTTATATGGCTAGACTGCTGGCAGGCAGCCCAAGAGATTTGCTAAATCTCAAACACACTGTTGTGTTACTGGTCCTTTATTACTCAGATTTTTAATCATTTTTGCTTTCTTTTAATCCCAGGGAAGATGCAGAGGCACCCAAGGCCCGGTTAGTCAAGCCTGGCTCTTCCTCTTTGGGCTCCAGAAGCTCACATTCTGGTTCTTCCTCAACAAGATCCACAGAAAACAGTGCCTCTCGCAGCCAGCAAACACTGTCAACAGAAGCTACCCCACACCTAACACCGACGCAGCGCAGCCACCTTGAGATGAATGGCAGGAAAATTGAGCCAAAGAGAAGTAACTACACCAGTTTGATCAAAACGGAAGGAACCCCTACAATGATGCCTGCTCAAAGTCGAGCTTTCCAAACCGTTTGATTACTGTTCCGTCTATTTGGCCTCCACCTATATCCATAAATTACATGCGCTGCCAGCATTATGCAATTATTTTATTTTCCAATGCAATATTGGTTTTCTATAGTCATGCACGTACACACAAAGAACAAAAACCCTCAGTATTTTTTTTAATCTTTCTGTTTTGAGGTACAAGCAGACTTGGAAAAGAGAACTCGTAAAAACAATTATTTCTATTTTTTTAAGATTTTTTTTTTAAAATTTTTGCGAGTAACGCTTGGAAGGAGAAAAGGGAATGCTGACCCAACAGGAATAGCAGTTTTGCAGTTTTGTGCCAATTAGCTTTTTTTTTTAAAAAAAAAAAGAATACTGTGGAATAGAGATGCTCCAGCAGAATTCTTAAGGGAAAATGAAATGCATACATATACAATTGTCTTCAGTTGTGACCTCTGCTTTTCACGGCTAATGTTGAGTCTGATCAGCTTCAAGAGAAAACTAACAGGACGTTGCATGTGTCCTTTTCTTGAATTATCAATATTTGGACACATCACCACCAATGAAGCAGAAAACAGTAACTTTGGGGAAAAGCGAGAAGCAATATTAAACTTTAATTGGTCTTCTTTACTGGAGGGACTTTCTGTGAACATGGAAGTGCATTAATTTAAGAAGGTACGTACGACTGAATACGGCTAAAGAATATAGACATTAGCCCACTGTGACCAAGCTAATGTATTTGTATGTATGTATGTATATATTCATAAATAATAAGCAATTCCACTAAAGGGAATTATATCCTAATGGATCATTAGAATGTGAGATCAGCATCAAATCCTGAATTCCATTTACAAGTTTTTAAAAATGGTGTTTTTAAAATACTGTTCTCTATGCTGGACATAGTGACATTCATTTTAGGATGAGTAGTGCCAAAGGGTTTTTTTTTTGGGGGGGGAGCATTTTTGGTGGGAATACAATGTCATGATTAGTAAACATTTTGAGGTAATAATCTAGGAAATGTGATCATTTGGATGGATACAGCATACTCAAACTTGTGCAACTAACTGCAAAATTTAAAGGAGATATAAAGAATGGAAATGAGCTGGAAATGTAGATTTCAGCTATGGTGTTAAGAATGCTTTCATCTCTCCAAAGTGGAATGTCTCATCTATGGACAGAACTAGTATCACCCAGCTTTAACGATAAGAAAATGCAAGTTGTTTGACTTCAAGTGCCAACTAGATTGCAAAGATGATGAGTTTTAAACTGATATTATTCCAGGGGGATTATTTCACATCACATTCTTAAACACAGTCAGGAAGAAGGAAATAAGAGAACCCACTAGACTCATATATTATAAGAGTAATTTATAAATGGTGACTTAGGATTCAAAAGTAGGATGTGCATTGCTAATACAGGACAGTCAGTATTACTGATCTTATAAGACTGCGACAGAAAGCTATTTTCACAAGAAATAAGAAGCAGGTTTCCAGCTATACAGCAGACACACTTAATTTAGAAGTCTCCATAACAAAATTTCTGGAGCATCTTGAAGCACATTCAACTATGATTAAAGTCAGCATTGCATGAATTCCTCAGCTGAGTCTTATATATGCTCACTCAGAAGTTAAGAACCAGGCATGGCAGGTTTCCTGTCTGCTTGTTTAGAATGTTAGGATTATTTCATCTCTCTCAACCAAGCTAGTTTATCCCTTCATCGACCTTAACTGAATATTAAAAAAAGCAATTCAGCTTACAAACCATCATCAAGTCCCATAACGCAGAACACAACATAAAGTAAAATCCAAGGCAGATGAACTATTCCATCATTTTATTTATACCAAAACTCAGAATATTGCAGGTTATCAAATCATGATAGTTATCCCAAGTTGTTTTCACCACCTTTTAAATTAAAAAGCTATTTAAATCTTATTTTAAAATTGATGCTTAATGAACAAGGTATAGAAATCAATTAGTTAGGACAATTTGCTACAAAATAGAACACACCTGCCTTAACTCTTTGGGGGGGAGGGAGCTATAGGCACTGTTAGTTTTGAAAAAGTGGCTGGCACCATGTCAAAATCCCCATTGGAAAGAATAGGGAATCATAAAATTTAGTATACGGAAACAACAAGCTCCTTGAAAGATAAATTGGCAATACACACTCTATTAGTTTTCTACTTTAATAAACATCCACCGCACAGGAAGTGAAAAATGTTTCCCTAAATCACATGCATATATATATATATATATATATATATATATATATATATATCTCAAATACAAGAATGAATTACTCCCAACGCCACCTCAACTATTAGCACAAAAACTATGCTCAACAATAGTAAAATGCAACAAAACTCAAACAACCCATTCTATAAATTCATACAAGCAAAAACTATTCTTAAAAAAATTCTGAAAGTCCTGCCAGTTAAATCAGTGAAAAAATATGCACGCACCCCATTCACCAATTAAGCACATCTTCACCTCATCAGTGTTCTTTATGCTTATTTTTTTTTTTTATTAAATGTTTTTTAGTTTTAGTTTAGGACGGGTACAACATTTCTTAATATATCAATCAATTACAGCTGTATGCTTATTTTTTTTCAACTGCCTGGTTTGGGTTCTTTCTTCTAAAACCATCTACTCTACCCTTCTTATAGCTACTTTAGTTTAAATCATCCACATTTCATTTACTTTCCTAACCCACTCCCTTCCTCTTAGGTCACAGAGTTTTGAAAGCTTACCCTGCAACATCCTGTTTCCCTTTTCCTGATAAATCTGTGGCCATCACCTATCCAATCTTTTATTTCCTGAAGCTGTACCTTATACATGGGGATACAGAAGTACGTTGAAAGAAAATGGAGTTAGGCCTCCCAAATGCCCAAGTGCTGATTTTGTTGTTTTACAAGTCTTTAAAATATTTTCCATTTCAAAAAGAGCAATCCATGATAGGCATAAAGAGGGGCCTGTTTTAGGGCATACTTGGACAATGACTACATTGGCAGTCCTTCTAAACTCTAAAACATGATAGTAAAATGATTTATTATATACACAGATGTTCTGAACCTCCTGTTTATATTCACTAGCCAAACTCTGCAAACAATCTGAATTCTACCACTGAAAAGAATAAATGCAAGGGAATTTCTCAGATATTAAGCAGGGAAGAAATTATGGTGCAAGAAAATAACAGTATGTCACATTTCACTGGGATTTCACTGTAAAAGGGAATATTTAAGCACAATGGCTTCCAATTCATGACCTTAAATAGTATCTCACAAGGGAAACACTATACTCTGAACAGCCAATTGTTATTTTGTAAAATATCCTTTGAACATTGTTACCTTGTATGCAATTTACTATGTAGTACTATGTATTACTGTTGTACAAATTCCTACTTTTGTTTTTATTTTTGAACTGGTAAAACTGAGGACACCTTCTTGCCTGCCGCCATCCGTGATTTGTGCTCAGCACAAGCAAAGCAAAAAAAGGGAGTAAATATTTATTTTAAACTGTCCTGATTCCACCATTTTAAGGCGTCATTGTTTTTAAATAAAGGCTGCCAAACTGCAGTTTGGCTAAACCCAAAGATTAAACTACTCTGACCAGTTTTTGTTGTTTTTTTAAATTTCAGGGTGAGGTGAATTCAACAATATTTAATGTTAATATGAAAATGCAAGGATCAGCATCTTGGATAAATCCAGACACGGGATGGGGGGGGGGGGGGGCTGGCTGAACAATATTTCTTAATGACCAACTATGATCTGATCTGCTTTTTGGGTTGAAAACCAGTCTTTCATTGCCCACTTGGGAGGGTTTGAAAGAAGCATGGCCCCCTCCCAATTTTTCCATGTCTCTGCAAATTCTTGGAGAAAGAGAAAAGGGGGGAAGGGGAGGAGGAGAAGAAGGGGAAGGGGGGAGGAGGACAAGGGGGAAAGTGGGAGGAGGAGGAGGAGGAGAAGAAGAAGAAGAAGGGGAGGAGGAGAAGAAGGGGAAGGGGGGAGGAGGACAAGGGGGAAAGTGGGAGGAGGAGGAGGAGGAGGAGAAGAAGAAGAAGAAGGGGAGGAGGAGAAGAAGGGGAAGGGGGGAGGAGGACAAGGGGGAAAGTGGGAGGAGGAGGAGGAGGAGGAGGAGAAGAAGAAGAAGAAGGGGAGGAGGAGAAGAAGGGGAAGGGGGGAGGAGGACAAGGGGGAAAGTGGGAGGAGGAGGAGGAGGAGGAGAAGAAGAAGAAGGGGAGGAGGAGAAGAAGGGGAAGGGGGGAGGAGGACAAGGGGGAAAGTGGGAGGAGGAGGAGGAGGAGAAGAAGAAGAAGAAGAAGGGGAGAAGGAGAAGAAGGGGAGGAGAAGATCTGCCTTTGCTTCTTGGAATAGTTTGGCCAATCATCTCCTATCCGGATTAAGGAGGAGGAGGAAGAAAATCCTCTCAGGGTCAAGAGAGGCCACATGGCGCCTGTCACCAGATTTGACTGAAGGAAATCGATTGCGCAGCAACTCCTCACTCCCTGCAGTCCAGCGCCCGCGGCCTGCATTAAAACGCCTCTGAGGCAAGAGTGTCCTTGAGCATTCGCAGAGTGTCGCCCTCTCCTTGCTTTACAGCTACGGGGGTTTTGACAATCCAAGCGAGTTTAACCCCAGAGGTGCTTTTTCAAGAGGCAACTGGGTTCCCCCCCCCCCGCCCACATCATCTTGCCTCTACCCCTTGGCTGCCGGGGACTATGGGGACTGTAGTCCAATATCAGGCGAGCAGGGATGGGCGGTTCAAACGGGGTGAACCGGGAAAGAGGCGTTCGCGGGCTTCGCTCCCCAAAGAGTTTCTTTCGTCGAGGCGCTTGGCTCGCGTCCTCCGCTAACCCCAGCCATGGCCTTTCGCCAACGCCCTGCAGCAACTGCAGCTCGTTCGGCCGCCATTTTGTCCGGCGGTTTTTCTCCTCAGCATTCCTTCAAGGAGATGACTTGACTGGGCCCGCCCGCCCACCGCCTTCCCGCGCGCCGGTTCCCCGCGCCCTGATTGGCCGACCGGCCTCTCGGTTTCACCCACGCTGCGTTCGAATTGGCTCCTTTGTCTCTAAAACGGAACGTTCTCTTCCCTCCCGCCCCCGCGCCTTCCCTTCACCAAAGGGGGCTCTCATTACCCCCCACCCCCGCCCTTGGGGCAAAGTATGCAAATCGTGGAACGCCACTCTGGGAAGCGATTGGCTCCCGCTCGGAACACAAAGGGAAGAGCAACCCGAGGCGTCGAGCGTCCTCTCTTTCTCGTTCCCTTTGTCTCGCTTGTTTATGCAAATAAAGCGCGCCGTGAGGGAAAGCCATTGGCTCCCGGAGACGTCATCGAGTTCGAGACCGCCTCTTTTTCCTCCGTCCCTCGCGCTCTGGGAGGGATGAACGTTCTAGAAAAAAGGAAAGAGGAAGAAAGAAGGGGGTGGGAAAAAAAAGCCGGCCGGCTCCCCTTGACTCACGCGCCTCCCTGACCCGCCCTCTTCCTCCCTCCCGTCTTTGTTACGTCACGGACGGCGGCGGCCATTGGCGGAAGGCCGGCCTGCGGGCCTAGGGGATTGGCTGGGTAGCCGGAAAGAGGCGTAACTCTTCTGGAAGGTTCTCCAGAGGTATATAAGGTCCGGGGCCGGCCCGGGAAAGCCGCTTTCTATTCTGGCCGGTCTCGTGGCACCTTTGGTCTCGATTGGTCCGCGCGGGCGAAACAGGTAATTCTTATTTCCCCCTTTTTTCTTCTTCTTCTTCTTCTTGCAGGCTTGGAAGGAAAGAAGCAGCAACGCTTTTGAATTCTTAAAGTGAAAATCTTTTTTAAAAAATTTAATTTTTGCTGGGATTTACTTTTATTTTTGTTAATGAGAAACGATCTGGCTTCTACGGGGTGCAATGCAGGCAGGGATGCAATTCATTGGGGAAGGTGACCTTCCCCCCCCCTTCCTTCGCTGCTTCTCAAGGTGACCTGCATTTTCCCGGCCTGAATCCTCTTCCTCCCCCCCCTTTCTTCCTGCCTCCCTTCCTGGCCGAGCCTTTGTCTGAAACCTCGCAATAAAAGGAGGCAGATGCTTGGGGGAAGGGTTGCCTGCAAAGAAGCGAAGGGGGGGAGAACCTGAGTTGGGAAGTTGCATTGCATTACATTGCTGTAGGGCTTGCTTTTCAGCGCCCCCTCTTTTTTTTCCAAAAAAAGGTTTTGTAACCCCCACCCTACTTGAAAATCATTTGGCCAAAGCGTTGGAAATTGCTGCTTTTGCGCGCCCCCCCCCCCTTTAACTCATGGCAGTTAAGGCGATTAACCTCTCCTTTTGTCGCCTGGGTTCGGGGAGGGGGGAAGTCAAGCCATATTAGTGGGGGAGGAAAGGGCATCTTTGGCTGCTTGGTGCTCCTCTTGCTTACGTTTCGTGACCCGGTTAGGTAATATCCGTGCTAAGAAGGGGGGGGGGTTAAATTATGAAATATCCACTACATAAGGCAGCGCAAGGCTCGTTCTTTCTAGCCCCGATGAGGCCACCTAGTTCGCACTCAGGAAACGAGAAAAAAAACCCATGCTTAGGAAGCACCAAGGACCCCATGATCTTTATTCTTCCCCCCTCCTTTCTCTCCGCAAACTCCACCTTCCTTCCCCCCCCCCTCTTGCCCGGATGATGTCACCGAGTTGGGTAACGCAACGTCTGCAAGAAAAAAAACCCGCCAAGCTGCTTTTTCTTTTCTCTTCCTTCCCCCCAAGTTGAATCCTGGGCTATAAATCCTCTCCTTTTCTCTCGGGGAAGGAAGGCTGCTGCTCTTCCCCCGCCATTGGGGAAGCTTAAAGCCAGCGAGGAACGCAGGAAAACGCAGCCTTGCTATATTTCTTTCCCCCCCCCCCACTTTAATGCTTTCAATGGTCGATAAGCGATTGCAGGAAAACGCAGCCTTGCTATATTTCTTTCCCCCTTTTAATTCTTTCAGTGGGCATTAAGCGATGCAGGAAGAAGCCTTGCTATATCTCTTTCCCCCCCCCCCTCCGCTTTTAATACTTTCAATGGGCATTAATCGGTGCAGGAAAACGCAGCCTTGTTATATATATTCCCCCCCCCATTTAAATGCTTTCAATGGGCATTAAGCGATGTAAGGCTGTAAAGGGGAAAAGCAGGCGAGGTTTAGAACAAGGGAAGGAACTTGGGGCCCGGGGGAGGGGAAGAGGGCTTTTATGAACGACCTTTGCTGTCCTCGTCGGCTTTCGAGGCGGGGGGGGGGGGAAGAGAAGCAGCAGCAACAGCAGCTCCCGCGGGGGCGGGAGAAGCGCCCTGGGTCTGCCGGCTGCTTGCTCTCGCTGGCATGTGCTCAGCAGCGCGCTCTTCCGGTCCCCGCGCCGCCGCAGCACGTGGTTCGGCCCAAGCCCCGCCCCTCCCTTCCACGGGGCTTCCTTCCCAGGGGCGCTGCCACGTGGTCGCTCCCACTGATGAATGAATGAAACTCCATTCAAGGAAGGGAAGGGGATAAAAGGAATGGAATTGTTGCCTGTTCTCCCGAGTTTATGAAATTTGCTCCCCTGTTTTTAATGGGCTGCTCCAGGGAGGGTTGGATATTTATTTTTCTTTTTTTGTCTAGTTGTTAGTTGCAAAGTTGCGTCCAACTCATTGCAACCCCATGGACAACGTTCCTCCAGGCCTTCCTGGAGTCCATTTAAGCTCACGCTGGCTGATTCAGTAACTCCATCCAGCCACCTCATTCTCTGTTGTCCCCTTCTTCTTTTGCCCTCAATCTTTCCCAGCATGAAGCTCTTCTCCAGTGAGTCCTTCCCTTCTCATTAGGTGGCCAAAGTATTTGAGTTTCCTCTTCAGGATCTGGCCGCCTAAAGAGCAGTCAGGGTTGATCTCCTCTAGGACTGACCGGTTCGATCACCTTGCAGTCCAAGAGACCCTCAGGAGTTTTCTCCAGCACCAGAGTTCAAAAGCCTCAATGCACAAATACTGGAGTGGGTTGCCATTTCCTTCCCCAGTGGTGCAGGTTTTGTCAATGCTATCTGCTAGAACCTGTGTGTCTTGCGCCATAGTTCATAGCTTCATTGAGTTACGCAAGCCAGTAATCCATGAAGGGGTTTGCCTACTTTACAAGATGGGAAAGGTGGGCCGGGCGGGATTTAGGTGAGTTTAGTTTTACTTTTTATTGTTCACTGCACCTGGTATAACCAAATTAAATGCCATCTTGGGTGTACATTATAATTATAAAAATAAAATAAAAAATTCACATTCCATGCAATTGAATTGAAAACCCCTGATGTTGCATTCATATTGCACCATGCAGTAGAATTCAATAGTTGCTTTGTGCATTCTGATAGATTACATAAAATTTAAAAAAAATAATTTTAAAAAGATTTTTCAACTTCATAGTCATAGTCACTTTATTTGTATGCCGCCCTTTTCCCTGGGGGGACTCAGGGCGGCTCACAGTTCAAAAGGGGGGGGGGAGGACAAACAATTTACAACATAAAGACACTACATCATTTAAGAACACAACAGTCATACAATTCGAGTGGGGATAGAGTCTTTAACCCCGGGACAGCCAGATTTTAAGGGCGGCGCGGAAGGTCTGGAGGGTGGTGAGGGTCCGAATCTCCACGGGGAGTTCGTTCCAGAGGGTCGGAGCAGCCACCGAGAAGGCTCTCCTTCAAACTTCATTGAAAGAGGGACTCTAGTCAAGATTGTTTCAACCAAGCTTTGTCCTTTTTTTAAGAGGTCTTGGACTGCAACGCTCAGAATTTCCCAGCCAGCCCCAATCGTCTTGACTGGGGAAATACTAGGAGTTGAAGTCCAGACATTTTAAAAAAGGTGCAAAGTTTGATTTAACAGGTTGCATTGCTGCCTGGGAATTCTATGGAATTGAAGCCCCTGACCCCTTCTTAGGTGCCCCACGCTGCCCTACAGGTGAGGGACACGAGGCACGGTTCTCTCCGAATGAACTAATTTTGTCTTTTTTAATCTTTGCAGTTCACCATGTCTAAGGGACCATCCGTTGGGATTGATCTGGGCACCACCTATTCCTGCGTTGGGGTCTTCCAACATGGCAAGGTGGAAATCATCGCCAATGACCAGGGCAACAGGACTACGCCAAGCTACGTGGCGTTCACAGATACCGAGAGGTTGATTGGTGATGCTGCAAAGAACCAAGTGGCAATGAATCCCACAAACACAGTCTTCGGTAAGGAGACATGTCCCAAGAAAAAGGGTTACCGTGTAGGAAAAGTCCAGCATTTAAAAGGACAGGGAGGCCTGCCTTTCTACATATAAATAGGCTGCCTAAAAAAGGCCTTCAGCTTTTCGCTGTTTGCAACAATCAATATAGTTTGGGAGCTCCCAACCTTTTCTATACCCCACAAATAATTATAAATAATAATCACATGCATATACACAATTTTTGAAACTTCTAAACCCATGTTTTCACACCCCCTGTTGGGAACCCTTATATAGATAATTGCAGTAACCAATGTTCACACTATTCTAACATTTGATTGCTAAAAGTGGCAATCTGATTTCTGTTTGCTGAAGCAGTGGCAACTTCATTTATAGCACTTAGACTTATATGCCGCTTTACCAGTGCCTAAGCGGTTTAGAATCAGCCTCTTGCCCCCCCCAACAATCTGGGAACCGGTGGGACTTGAACTGCCAAACTGCTGTCAGTCAGCAGAAGTAGCCTGC
The DNA here is from genome assembly GCF_009769535.1 of Thamnophis elegans. Taxonomy (NCBI): domain Eukaryota; kingdom Metazoa; phylum Chordata; class Lepidosauria; order Squamata; family Natricidae; genus Thamnophis; species Thamnophis elegans. The sequence continues at coordinate 44,847,865 of NC_045553.1, forward strand.
TGAAGAAGTAGCACTCTTAACTACTCTTATAATTCTTCAGGGCCTCTGTGAACGTAATAATAGGTTTTGAAAATTGAATATTTCAAGAGTTTGGTTGGTTCCCCACCTTTGTCAATTATAAAACCACAAAATTTTGCAACGTTGGCTTGATTTTAAGAGGTGCAGTTTATCCTTGAGCAACATTTGTTTTAATTAGCACATTTTAAATAAAGAGATTTAAGGAGCAGTTTTAAGTTTTAACTATAACATCTTCACTAATAGATGCCAAGCGTCTCATCGGCCGCCGATTTGATGACGCCGTAGTTCAGTCGGACATGAAGCATTGGCCTTTCACGGTGGTGAACGATGCCGGCAGACCTAAAGTCCAAGTGGAATACAAAGCAGAATGCAAAAGCTTTTATCCCGAAGAAATTTCTTCAATGGTGCTAACAAAAATGAAGGAGATTGCAGAGGCCTATTTAGGAAAGGTGAGCTCTTCGAGCGGAATGGGGAAAGCAGAGTCACAACGCAAAGTTGCGGCACTGTTTTTATCAACTTTTAAGGGGGTGTAGACTTCAACTCCCAGAATTCCTCAGCCAGGAAGTTTACGCCTCTTAAAAAGCCGTTTCCCTGCTCTTATAACTTGTTTTTTTCCCCCCTCTAGACTGTTACAAATGCCGTGGTCACAGTCCCAGCTTACTTCAATGACTCCCAGCGCCAAGCTACAAAAGATGCCGGAACCATTGCTGGTCTCAACGTGCTCCGAATTATTAATGAGCCAACCGCAGCTGCGATTGCTTACGGCTTGGACAAAAAAGTGAGTGGTTGAAAGCGACTCTGAAAGTTCCCACACTTTCTACCTAATTGAAAAGTTTTCCCCTTCCCCCTCAAGTCACCAGTCACATTGTCTAATAGAGGTGGCTGGCTGGTTGCTTAGTTACTCTACTACTCCTCCTTTCCAGCCACCTCTTGAAATGTCCTTGGTTCCCACAAGGTTTCAACGGGGCCAAGCTTGAGCTATCTTAATCCCTCCCCCCCCCCCCCGGCCTTCTGGTAACCATGAATCGGCCAAGATGACCTCAGCCAGTTCACTTCTGGGTTTGACCCCTTTTCCTTATCCCCAGGTTGGTGCTGAGAGGAATGTGCTGATCTTCGATCTGGGCGGGGGCACTTTCGACGTCTCCATCCTGACGATCGAGGACGGCATCTTTGAAGTGAAGTCGACGGCGGGAGACACCCACCTGGGGGGCGAAGACTTCGACAACCGCATGGTCAACCATTTCATCACCGAGTTCAAGCGGAAGCACAAGAAGGACATCAGCGAAAACAAGCGGGCCGTCCGCCGTCTGCGCACCGCCTGTGAGCGGGCCAAGCGCACCCTGTCCTCCAGCACTCAGGCCAGCATCGAGATCGACTCCCTCTACGAGGGCATCGATTTCTACACCTCCATCACCCGAGCTCGCTTCGAAGAGCTGAACGCCGACCTGTTCCGTGGCACGCTGGACCCCGTGGAGAAGGCGCTGCGGGACGCCAAGCTGGATAAATCTCAGGTGCACGACATTGTGCTGGTTGGCGGCTCCACCCGGATTCCCAAGATCCAGAAACTCCTTCAGGATTTCTTCAACGGCAAAGAACTCAACAAGAGCATCAACCCCGATGAAGCCGTAGCCTACGGTGCAGGTAATGGGGATGCAATTCCATCTTTCCATTCGGCAAACCGTCAAAACATTTTGCAGAGTTGGTGCCTGCTGCGTTAACACAGCTCCCTTAATGTTAAATACCGTTTTTTTCTGTGTATAAGATGCTACTTTTTCTTTAAAACACTGATTTGAAAATTGAGGTGCGCGCCTTATACACAGGCTGAAGAGAAGGCCGCATATGCCAGTTGAGTCTCTTACCTTAACATGCAGCTCTATCCTTCCCCTCTATTGTAGTTGTTTCCGTAATCACATTGCCACTCTTAAGTTTCATCTCTCTTGTTCCTGTGATGTGTTTCCTGTTCTTTTATTACTCCTAACAAGCTGGTTTTTGCACAATGGTGGTTTGTTAGTGTGCTTACTACAAAAAAACTACATGAGACATGGGGGCATCTTATAAATGGAAAAACACAGCAACTCTTGTAACAATCTATGGGCGTAATTTCTATTAGCTTATCCAAAGGAATCCTTCAAGCAGGATTTAATAAGGAGCGAAGCCTATGCGAGCAAGCAAAATTTGTCTCTTGGGATAAACTTAGGGACATTTTTGAAATGGATGCTCATGTTAATATCTCTTTTATTTCCTTAGCCGTTCAAGCCGCAATTCTCTCTGGGGACAAATCTGAAAACGTGCAAGATCTCCTGTTGCTGGACGTGACTCCTCTCTCGCTGGGTATCGAGACCGCTGGTGGGGTTATGACAGTCCTAATCAAACGCAACACCACCATCCCCACCAAGCAGACGCAAACTTTCACCACGTATTCTGATAACCAGCCAGGGGTGCTGATTCAGGTACGCGAAACCCACAGCCGTCTTTGTGAATGGGGTTCATTTCCTCTTGGGGCTTCCTCAAGAGGGGTGTGTGTTTCTGCACAGACCAAGGTTTGGTTGCAATGATGAAGGTTCCAAAACCATTCGTAGTTTCCACCAGAGGTTGAAAAAAAACAGTGTTGGCTTAAATTACCTTCCTTGGATGTCTGAGCGACCAACTATCACGGCTGCATCTCTTTAAAACACTAAGAACTGGGAAATTGGAGTCAGCTTATTAATAGATATTTCTAGTAGCTGGACGTACAACTTCCGTCTTGTAACGGTCTGGCTAGACTTCAAAAATGGGGACAAAGGCTTTTCTCTTTAAAGTATTTTTGTTGTGCAGGTTTTATTTTTTTTCATTTTACATCACAGTTTCAACTTTGCTGCAACAGCTGTAAGTGGTTGTATCCAGAATTTTTTACAATGCACATATTATACCTCCTAGTTCCATTTAGGTTGATACTGTTCATTCAGTATCCTGTTCATATCAATTGTTTCCATATTTCTAACAAATCCTATATATGTTCAGCCGCCCTGAGTCCCTTCGGGGAATAGGGCGGCCTACAAATTGAATAAACTCCAAACTCCAACTGTATCGTTCTAAACATTTTATTTTATACTTTTATGCCATCTTACCCCATACTATTGCTTACAGTAAATAATGTTCTATCATTGTACTTATTTCTAATTCGTTAAAAGTTAGAATTTCTCATCAGTGGGGAAATTGCCCACAATTGGAATTCAGCTTAGCTTTAGCTCAGGCCTGTCTAAACCTCCCCTTTTTTTTCCCTGCTTGCCTTTTCAGGTGTATGAGGGGGAGAGAGCAATGACCAAGGATAACAACTTGCTGGGCAAGTTTGAACTGACTGGCATCCCTCCAGCTCCAAGGGGTGTCCCTCAGATTGAGGTCACCTTTGATATTGATGCCAACGGCATCCTCAATGTTTCGGCGGTTGATAAGAGCACTGGCAAGGAGAACAAGATCACCATCACCAATGATAAAGGTGAGTGCTCCATAAAGAGAGACGACCGAGCATTTTCCTCCAGATGTTGTAGACCGAATATTCTGTCACTTTAGAGCCTACAGCCACTTATTTTAATAATGGCATAGGTCAGGGGTTGGCAACCTTAAACGCTCAAAAGAGCCACAAAGGTCCTAACCCGAAGCCTCCCCCTCAATTCTGGAGCCAACCAGAAGCCCGGTTTTCCCCACCATAGTCTCCTAACATGACGTCCTTTTTCCTCTTATCTATCCTAACCGAAAGTTTCAAAGTTTAATAGCATTTGTACACAGCCCAATCCCGTGGGACTTCGGGCGGCTAACAATACAAATCAAAAAGAATAGAAGGAAGGAAAGGATAGATTTAAAAACACACCATGCACTCCATTCCAAGTGGGGCTGGACCATATTTTGGGGTCAACAGCCCCAGGAACAGCCAGGTTTTAGTGGCCTAAAGCCCTATCAATTGTGGAGCTGACCGGAAAACCCACCTCTTGCCTATAGAGTCTCCTGGTGCGCCCTGCTTCCCCCCCCCACCCCCAAAACACAAGTCACATGTGGCTCCAGAGCCATGGGTTGCTCACCTCTGATATAGGTTCTGCTTGAGCAGCGGGCTGGACTAGAAGACCTCAAAGGTCCCTTCTAGCTCATTCATTACTTGGAAGTCCGCCATTTTTCACCACCATTGAAAAATGGCCATAAGTCGTAACTTTTTACAGTCACTCAATGAACTGTTGTAAGTCGAGGACTTTCCTGGATTTTATTCGCCTTCACATATTCAGCGGTTCTTAGAAAGCTGCTCCTTAGCCCAGCCAAAACTGGGCAGCATGAATAAAACTACTTGATTAACAAGTTTAGCTCTTGGTCCACCAGTCGTATTCAAATACTCAGGAACGGCTTTGCTTCGAGCACAGTACCACAATTTGGACTTCACTATATTAGCAATAGCACTTAGACTTCGAGCCAGTGAGATTCAAACTGCTAAACTTCTGGCATCCAGGAATCTGCAGAAGTAGTCTGCACTACTGTAACGTTCCCGTGGTTCGTCCATGAGGCCAATGTGGAGAAAAGACAGGACACGATCTTTCTCGGGATGGAGCGACCCAGATTGGGGGTCTGAGAGCCCCTTTTATTGAGATAGGACAAAGGCAGGAGGAGCAATAGCATGTGCTTAAAAACAACCTGTAAAAGTACAATTTCTAATTACTGCTCAGGGACGTTCTGTCTATATATGGTCAAATCCTGGGCGTCATTGGTAGGGCACATCTCAGGATGTTATGTTATGCACTATCAGGATGTTATGGCGTTTTAGGAGTTTGTTTTCTCCTGTGTGGTTCAGCGTGGCTCTGCCTGCCCTGGTATGAACTGGGCCATGGGTGACTGCTATGCCTACACAAGGAACTATATTACAACACACTACTGTGCTGTAACCACTGCACCACCATGGCTCTTTAGGTGTCTTGACATGGAAGGAAACTAGTTATTAATGATTCTTGTTCTTTCCATAGGCCGCCTCAGCAAGGAAGACATCGAGCGTATGGTCCAAGAAGCCGAGAGGTACAAGGCGGAGGACGAGAAGCAGAGAGACAAGGTGTCATCCAAGAACTCCCTAGAGTCCTACGCTTTCAACATGAAGGCCACCGTGGAGGATGAGAAGCTGCAAGGGAAGATCAATGATGACGATAAGCAGAAGATCTTGGACAAATGCAACGAAATCATCAACTGGCTGGATAAAAATCAGGTTCGTGGCAAAACGGGGGCGACATTCTTGGCTGAGGCTTATTGGCATTCGCCAATGATGCGGTTGTCAAAGAAGGGAATAACTTCGAAGGGTCGCAAGGATGAAGGTTCCAAAACCATTCGTAGTTTCCACCAGAAGGTTTGAAAGACCTATGTTGGCCAGAATTCCTTCCTTGGATGTCTGAGCGACCCTTTCGTACTTAATTATCACATTTATTTCCAATTACGTTGAAAACGGCTGAATTTTGGACCCGGCCCCTCTCCCTCAAGAAAGTTACAAGGTTTTACCTTTTTCTGAGCCATTACTTTTGAGACCCAGCAACACTAATTAAGAGATCAATAGTATCCTGTGTCAGGGTTTGTTGCATAAATTCAAATCCAGAAGCTCACGAGATAACTGAATGCAGCAGGATTCATTAATGTCTTTATATAACATAAGAATAGATGGATAAATGTACAATACCAACAGGTGGTTCTTCCAAGTAAAAAGGCAGGAGAACCACAGGCAAACAATTAGATTCATTTTCAGTAGACAAACCCAGAGTACTAGTTTACTTATCAGAGCAGCAGACCGTTTCTGTTTCAATTCTCTGCACAAAAATTCGGATCTGTTTAAGCTCCCATTGGCTGACAGTTGCTATGCCTATTCATTGGGCTGATTTTGTTCCCATGTCTCTCCCAGCCATGAATATTTTAACTTGCTAGTAGTTTCTAAAATACCTTCTCAAAATTGCAGCCTCATACCAATCCTATCTGCCTTCTTGAGGTTTTAACCCATTTCTCCTTCCCTCTATCTTTATAGACTGCTGAGAAGGAAGAATTTGAGCACCAGCAGAAAGAACTGGAGAAGGTCTGCAATCCCATCGTAACCAAACTCTACCAGAGTGCTGGAGGGATGCCCGGGGGTATGCCGGGCAGCTTCCCTGGGGGTGGTGCACCCCCCTCCGGAGGAGCATCATCTGGACCAACCATTGAGGAGGTTGACTGAAGGTCCCATAACGTGGGCACTCCCACGGGTGGGGGCCACCTTCAGAACTTGAAGGACTGAAGACAGTGACAAGGGCATTCTTGATACTTTATGTGCACAGGGAAAAGGGGAGAAAACATTGCACTTTACCAGTATGAGTACTGTACGAGGAACAAGTGAACATGTAACTCCAATCCCAATAAAACTTATTTAATTGGCAATGTGGAACGTGTCTGCTTTTTTTTTTAAACCTTGCTTTGGGCACTTTTAACCTTTAACCACAGACTTATTGTTTCGGCTACGCTATTATAGATGTGAGGTCATAATGATTGCTCATACAATTTTCTTAATCTATGAAAATGATAGGTGGGGGTATGTTGTTAAATTTACTTTGTACAGTTACAATACAATAACAAGAGTTGGAAGGGACCTTGGAGGTCTTCTAGTCCAACTCCCTGCTCAGTCAGGAAACCCTATACCATTTCAGACAAATGGCTATCCAACATCATCTTAAAGACTTTACAGTGTTGGAGCATTCACAACTTCTGGAGGCAACTTCTGTTCCATTGATTCATTGTTCTAACATGTCAGGAAATTTCTCCTCAGTTCTAAGTTGCTTCTCCCCTTGATGAGTTTCCACCCACTGCTTCTTGTTCTACCCTCAGGTGCCTTGGAGAATAGTTTGACTCCCAAATCTTCTTTGTGGCAACCCCTGAGATATTGGAAGACTGCTGTCATGTCTCCCTTGGTCCTTCTTTTCATTAAACTAGACATACCCAGTTACCGTTCTTCATATGTTTTAGTCTCCAGTCCCCTAATCATCTTTGTTGCTCTTTTCAATTTTCATTTATTGATCAAGCTAACAAATTTCATAAATTCTATTTGTCACCAGAACAGTCCAATTTCTTAAAAATAGGTGTTCCAAACACTTTGGAAAACTCTTGCGTTCCTTATGACCTCAGGTCTGTGGTTAAGGGTTAAGGAAAGTTCTACCCCCTGACGTTAAATGAATGGTACTGGCAGTTGGGCTGTGCAGCCCCTCCCCCCCCCACCCGTGGATCATGGTTGTCCCAAAGGTGCTTTTTCAAGAGGGAAACGGACTTTCTTGATATATATTTTTTGAAGACTTCACTTCTCATCCAAGAAGCTTGTTCAGCTCTTCAGAAGCTGCTTGGATGAGAAGTGGAGCGTCTTCAAAAAAAATAATCAGAAAGTCCATTTGCCTCTTGAAAAAGCACCTTTGGGACAGCCATGACCTGGATGACTGAGAACCTCCATAAATCTTGGTCTACGTTTCTCAAAGTTGGCTTAAAACTTCACTCAGAATCCCCTAGCCAGCTGTAAAGCCATACTGTCAAAAGAATTCTGGGAATTGAAATCCGCACAGGTTGAAGCTTTGACAAACTGATCTAGATTGGGATAACAAAATGGGAGGAGATGCTTTGCTGTTCACCTTATCAGAAAAGGCCACAATACTAAGGATCTCGGGCTGCAGATAAAAACTCCATAGTGCATGATTTGGGTAGAACTGCCAAACCTAGATAAGGTGGTAGTAAAGCCATAAATGTGTGCAATGCTGGGTCAAGTTCACTTGAAATTTGGGCACTAGGGATCAGCCTGCCTGATTTTTTTGAGCAGGAAGTGGCTTGGTTTCACTGGGCTGCAGTTGGGAGAATAAATTTCAAGTTTGCACATTATTTTGTTGAGAAAAGAAAGCTTTCTTGTTCCCCTTTGTGTTAGTCTGAAAAAAGCTGATTGACTATAGTAAAGTAAATTAACCAGTTTTGGGATGGATTTCCAATGAAGCTTCATTTCCAATGAATGGGATTATAAGAACTGGAATTGGAATACCAAATCTATCCAAGATGCGATAAACATGAATGGGAGTTTCATGGCATGCTCCAAATTAGAGAATAGATACAGAGTCACAGATAAGCTCCCCTACATCCCTTAGAAAACATCAATCCTCTGTTTTGGTGACATTCAAATTTCATGGCGAGAGGCATTCCACATTTATCTCTTGCTTTTGGTTTGGAATGGAATTGTTTTTTCACATAATGGGAGTCCCAAGGAAGTTCAAAGCGGGAACAAATAGAAAATGGTTTGCATCCATTTTTGCAACATCTCTTCTTGTGCTTGGAACTGCATCATTTCTACCTACCTAGATAGAATTCAAGTCTTGGTGCTAGATCAATACATAACTTGAAATGCATGAACAAGCAAGATGATTAAATAGAATCTAAACGGGGTTTTAGAAATTTGCTGCTGAATTCCCTGTAGCCACAAGTGGGAATGACTTTGTGGAGCTTCAAAAATACTCCATAAAATACAGTAATTTAGGGTGAACTGGAGGCTAAAACGTAAGAACGGTTGGTGGAATTATGTCTAGTTTAATTAAAAGAAGGACTAAGGGGTGACAGGATAGCAGTACTCCAATATTTGAAGAGCTGCCACAAAGAAGAGGGGGAGTCAAACTATTCTCCAAAGCGCCTGAGGGCAGGACAAGAAGCAACGGGTGGAAACTAATCAAGGAGAGAAGCAAACTAGAAATGAGAAATTTTATGTCCAATCAGTGGAGCAACTTGTCTTCAGAAGTTGTGAGTGCTCCAACACTGGAAGTTTTTAAGAAGAGATAGGACAGCCGTTTGAAATATGGGTTGGACTAGAAGACCTCCAAGATCCCTTCCAACTCTTCGTTATTCTGAGTTTTGAGCCATTTCCTTCGTCCCGAATTTTTGTTTTTTCCCAGTCTAGCTTCTAAGCCCAAACCAGGTCCTGTCCCATGTTGGGACATGCAGACCTCAACTTACAACCGTTCATTTAGCAACGGCTTGGAAGTTGCAGCAACACTGGGGGAAAAATGACTTAACGACTGGTCCTCACCCTTGTGACCATCACAGCATCCCCCACGGACCCATCATCAAACCCTAACCCTCCCGGCCAGCTTCTAGCAAGCACAATCGATGGGAAAACAAAATAAAAATTGTACAATCTTTGTGATTCAATTATCTTCCTTAACGACTGATAATTCTGTCCCTAATTGTGGGTGGTCCTAAATTGAGGATTCCCTGTGTTGTACAGGCCTACTTAAATTGCTCAGAAATGAAGGTGTCCAGCTGGTTTAATCCAGTTGCAACAGTTCAGGCCAAAATGCTGCTTTCGTCCACCAGAGGTCAGCCGTTGTTAATTTATGGAAGCCTTTTCCTAGTATTTTTTTAAATAAATAAATAAACCTTTTTCCTGCCTCCCTTTTTGTAAAGAAATAAAATGCCAAGGAAATGAATCTGCGGGGGATTAGCTATGGAGAATCTGACTATCGGCAGGAGCAGAAGAGGCATTAAGCAATTTCCCCCCTTTTCGTTCATCCACAACAAAGTTCTTTAGCTTTTTCTGCAGCCTCCTACTTTTCTGAGTTAAACTATTGTAGATTCTACCACTGTCAAGACACTTGCTCCTGGGGAGGAAAGCTAAGGCAAACCTACACAGCATGCTAAAAAGCAGAGACTTCACCCTGTCAACAAAAGTGCGTCTAGTCACGGCGATGGTTTCCCCAGTTGCAATGCGTGGCTGTGAAAGTTGGACCATAAGGAAGGCTGAGCGCCAAAGAATGGAGGCCTTTGAACTCTGGTGCTGGAGAAGACTCCTGCGAGTCCCTTGGACTGCAAGGCCATCCAACCAGTCAGTCCTAGAGGAGATCAACCCTGACGGCTCTTTAGAAGGCCAGTGTCAGCATTCCAAGTATCATGTAGAATTAAATCAGAGTCCAAGGCAAAACGATCCTTAAAGTTCCAATTTAATAAATCAGACATCTTAGCACATCTGTGAAATCCCAATTCTAAAGAGCTTCCTGGGATTCCACTCAGTTAAAAGTTCATGACCTTGTCCCCACACCCACAAATCCATCACATGGTCCAATCTACTTCTTCCACGCTGTCATCTCCACCCAGCTGCTTCTGGTCAGGTGTAAAAGTGCGGAGACAAAAGATGACCTTGGTCTTCTGGAAAAGAATGACAACAACACATTCCGCAATCCTACTCCTGTCTATTCCCCCCTCCCAACAACTAAACTAATGAAACAGCATGCCCTGTTATGCACTGGGTCACCCATGGCCCAGTGCATAACAGGGCATGCGCAGCCACGCTGAACCACAGGAAACAAACTCCATAACATCCTAATATCCTGATAGTGCAGAACATAACATCCTGATAGTTCATAACAAAACATCCTGACCAGGGTATGACCATATATAGACAGAACTTCCCTGAGCAGTAGATTAGCAATTGTACTTTTACAGGCTGTCTTTAATCACATGCTATTGCTCCTCCTGCCTTTGTTCTATCTCAATAAAAGGGGCTTCCAGACCCCAATCTTGGTCGCTCCATCCCGAGAAAGACACGTGTCCGTGTCTTTTCTCAACATTGGCCTCATGGACGACCCATGGGTACATCACATTTGGTAGCAGAGGATGGTTACTTCGCACCAACCCTTCTCCCTTCTGGCACTGATGATGCTACCTAGTTGGGTCACGAAAAGTCTGCAAGAAAACCACCATGCTCAGAAAACATCGAAGATGCCATAGTTCAACCTTGAGCTACAAATATTCTCTTCTATCGCCCTTTAGTTATTGGAGTAGCCAAGAAATGGAGCTGTTTCTTGACTTGATTGGGGAAATTGCATGGACTTTCTCTCTGGTTAGCCATCCAGATTTCTTTCATGAAGACGTCACAGGGTGGGCTGAGTTATGATTCTGGGAGCATTTTCGTTCTTGGCTCTTTTGTGTTCTACAACCGATGGGGTTGAGCTGCCAGAATTCCCCTCCACCCTGTTACTCAATCTCCCCACCCAACCCAGCCACATTAGGTCGAGAGCCATTAATTTTAGATTACAGGCAAAACAGTCTCTCAAAGCCATAGCTCAGCTGGGGGACAAAAGAAAGCTGCGAGAAAATTGCCGTCTTAAATTAGGACTTGACTGGGAAGTAAATAATTCTGCCCAACATTAGGTGCTATTAGCAAAATCCTCCCCATTATCAGACTCCAACCTCTGCCTGGGCCAGGGCCTCGGGAAGGACTCGATAGAGGGACAAAAATGCCAAATTGATCCTGAACATCTGGCTGGCTGGGAAATGATGCCCATTCATCATCATCAAAGGTAGTGCTAATAGTAACAGGTGCCCTGGGTGCAATCCCAAAACAACTGGAGCACCCCAAACACCATCGGCATTGACAAACTTCCTATCAGTCAATTGCGAAAGGCAGCTTTACTCGGAATAGCTTACATCCTACAACGATTTTGCATGCAAAAAAAAAAAAAAAGGCAAAAAGGCCTGGAAAAAATCTACCATTTCTTCTAACTATTGAGTAAGAGTGTCTTACCATTATTCTTCTCATCTTTCCTATTACCTTTCATCTTTCTACTTATGACTATAGCCTTGTTGCTTGTATCTTTACGATTTATATTGTTTTATTTAGTTTCCTAGTATGATTTATGTTGATTCTATCACTAAGTGTTGTACCTTATCATTTATGCCGAATGTATTTTTATGATGACTGTGATCACATAACTTTTGTGTACAATGAGAGCTCGTGCACTGAAGACAAATTCCTTGTGTGTCCAATCAGACTTGGCCAATAAAAAATTCTCTTCCTGTTCTGTTATGTTCTATTCTACTTTCCAATTTCTATTCTATTCTATTCTACTCTACATTCCAATTTCTGTCCTGTCCTGTCCTATCCTAACCTAACCAATTCTATCCTATCCTATCCTATCCTATTCTATTGTATTCTCTATTCCAATATCCTATCCTATTCTATTCTACATTCCAATGTCTATCCTATCCTATTCTCTTCTGTTCTGTTCTACATTCCAATTTCTATTCTATTCTATTCTACATTCCAATGTCTATCCTATCCTATCCTATTCTGTTCTGTTCTACATTCCAATTTCTATCCTATCCTATCCTATCCTATTCTACATTCTAATGTCTATTCTATTCTATTTTATATTCCAATTTCTATCCTATCCTCTTCTGTTCTGTTCTACATTCCAATTTCTATTCTATTCTATTTTATATTCCAATTTCTATCCTATCCTATCCTATTCTGTTCTACATTCCAATTTCTATTCTATCCTATCCTATTCTACATTCCAATTTCTATTCTATTCTATTTTATGTTCCAATTTCTATCCTATCCTATCCTCTTCTGTTCTGTTCTACATTCCAATTTCTATCCTATCCTATCCTATCCTATTCTACATTCCAATTTCTATTCTATTCTATATTCCAATTTCTATCCTATCCTATTCTCTTCTGTTCTCTTCTACATTCCAATTTCTATTCTATTCTATTTTATATTCCAATTTCTATCCTATCCTATCCCATTCCATTCATTCTTATTCTATTCTATTCATTCTTATTCTATTCTATTCATTCTTATTCTATTCTATTCATTCCTATTCTATTCTATTCCATTCATTCTTATTCTATTCTATTCATTCTTATTCTATTCTATTCAGATCGCAGCAAAAAAAAGGTGATTTCTAATTCCTGCCATTTACTTTGATTTATTAAAAAGCAGCCCTTTAATTCGCCCATAAAGAGAGGCCCTGCGAAGGGGATGGGGAGAAAATAATAATAATTTTTTTTTAAAAAAACCACTCCGTGTTTTTCTGGTGTCAACTTGCTTTGGATTGATTTCCCAACAATTGCTAATTCTATTATTCGGAGTGATTTCCCTACGGGCGGGCAGTTTATTTCTGTCATCAGCCATCCGATGAAATCTTTAAACATGAAATATGAAGCTCGGGAGGGGGGAAAAAATCGCAGCTTGGGCTAACAAGTCACAAAGCTTCCGGAGTTGGCCGCGGCGTGTAATTTTGAAAGCGAGTGAAGTGAGCAGATCATGTGCCCGCCTTTTGTGAGCGTGCATTAATGTCACTTTGACTCGGGTTGCCCATTGACAGTAAATTGACTTGTGCTAATAGTGTGCAAAAGGAGAGAAGGGAGCTGGAAGGAAGGAAGGAAGAGGGAGGGAGGGAGGGAGACAGCCCAGGAAGGATTGATGGAGCCAATAAAGAATATCGACTGGCAAACTCTGGTGTCCTGCTCGCCATTAATTACTCTGGCCCTCAATGGGAGTGTTTTAATGCAACTTTAGCATCAATTGCATTTGGAGGCCGAGGGCCTGGCCTTGTAGCCCGCAGTGCAAACGGCAAAACCCGGAGTGCCTGGCCGGTTCCGAGCTCATGGCTATTGATTGCTTGGGACTCGGGCGCCTGGCTTATAATTATTTCATTAAGCCTGCTTAATGGTTATCAAATATGAGCCCTTGGATTGCTCTGTTGAGGACATCTAATCAGCTGAAGTTGGGGGAACCACTGCAGACTGGAGCTTTGCTGGATGGTGGATCCCAACCTGAGTTGTCTTTTTTGGGGGGGAAGCTGGGTGGACTACAGCTCCCAGAATACCCCAACCACCAATTCTGGGGTATTCTGCGAGTTGATGAGCACGTATCTTTAGATCAGGGATGGCTAACCTTTTCCGGGCTGAGTGCCCAAAAGGTGTACGCGTGCAAATGCCTGTGTGCATGGCCAAACCCCCAAAATGGAATGTGTGCAATAGCAATAGCAATAGCAGTTAGACTTATATTCCGCTTCATAGGGCTTTCAGCCCTCTCTAAGCGGTTTACAGAGTCGGCATATTTTCCCCCAACAATCTGGATCCTCATTTTACCCACTTCGGAAGGATGGAAGGCTGAGTCAACCCTGAGCCGGTGAGATTTGAACCGCCGAACTGCAGAACTAGCAGTCAGCTGAAGTGGCTGCAGTACTGCACTCTAACCACTGCGCCACCTCGGGTCTTTATCCATCCTTGCGCATGCATGCACATGTGCTGCACGTTCCTCCCCCATGCATGCGCATGCAATCCTCTCGCATATGCGCACGACCCCTTTGCATGCACCCTGTCTCTGGTGCATGCACGTGTGAACCCCCCCCCCATACTATGCGCCCCCACCCTATCCACACAGCAGAGTCCCGAAGGTCAACTGGCCCACGGGAGGCATCGGCGCTGAACTGGGCGATGACTCGCGTGCCATCAGTGAGGGTCCTCATAAAGATACATTCATCATAAATCATAAGACACGACATTATCAAGCAACGAATGCCTCCCCCCCGCCCCTCCCCAGCCTACCATCTCTGCAAACCAGTGGTGGGATCCAATTTTTTTTACTACCGGTTCTGTGGCTTGGTGGGCATGGGAGGGGAAGGATACTGCAAAATCCCCATTCCCTCCCTATCAGCTGGGACTCGGGAGGCAGAGAATAGATGGGGGCGGGGCCAGCCAGAGGTGGCATTTACCAGTTCTCTGAACTACTCAAAATTTCCGCTACCGGTTCTCCAGAACCGGCCAGAACCTGCCGAGTGCCACCTCTGTTGCAAACCCTGCACTAACAGTTGGGAAGGCTTCTTCCCCCACCTCTTGTTCTGCAGATCTTTGAGGTGGCCTCTTCTCAGCCAAATTGTTGTCCAGTTCTTGGCCTCATGGAGCCACTGGCTTACTTGTTTCCTCCCCCCAACCCCACCCCATGGCAGCAAAATAAAATAGAAAAGGCATTTGTATTCAGGTTCTGCTTGAGAGCCAACGGCTTCATTTTCACCTTGATGTTTTTAAAAACCCTGGACACTTGGGAAAGGCATCGCTTTCATTTGAGCACGCTGGTTTTTCCCCGTCCGTTGTTCGTCTTCGGGGCCTTCATGCAGCCGAATAGACTTTGTTATCAGTATTCCTGCCCGTCTTCCGACAGACGCTCATTTTCTGTCGCCTCAACCTGTGCTGACCTCATTTCTCCGCCTTGAGCTGGAAGGAGTTGGTCAAAATTAGCTGTATTAGCAGGTCCCGATACCCTCCCGTTTATTTGTGAGGCGACAAAAATTTCAGCCATTAAGATCCATTCCCTCTCTTATCAGCTTAAATGCACTCACTTACATGCCAAATCACTTCCTAATTTAAAAGCCTGGTTTTCTCGGATTTGTCGGAACGAAGGTGAGGAGGCGGGAAAGGAGGAGGAGGAGGAGAAAAAAACAGAATAAATAAGTAAACAAAAAGCCAAATGCTTTACTCGTCGTACTTTTATGGGCAAAAAAAGTCCTTATCATTTTGTCTTAGGTGCGGCCCACTGTAGCTTTCCCCGCTATAAGGCAATGAGGAGAGGAAGGCAATCGTTGCCTCAGTTTCCCCTCCCGTGCAATGGGATCAAAGTGGCTCGTACTTTTAGTTCGCATCGATCCAGAAGAGTGGGAAATGTAAGAATCAAAAGCACAGGTTTCAAAAATTGTTGGAACTTACTCTGTGGGTGTGGTCTCCTTTGTAGGAGTGGCTTGCTGCCCATGTGACTGGATGGGAGTGGCTTGCCGCCCATGTGACCGGATATGAAGATCAGTGGTGGGTTTCAAAAATTGTTGGAACCTACTCTGTGGGTGTGGCCTCCTTTGTGGGAGTGGCTTGCCACCCATGTGGCCAGATGGGAGTGGCTTGCTGCCCATGTGACCGGATATGAAATTATGAATTAGTACTTAAGTCAGTCCAAGTAGCTATTCAGAAACTCTGGCATTGAAGCATGCAAGTCTTAAAGATGTCAAGTTACAACATCCTTGCCAGTGGTGGATTTCAAAAAATTTCTGGAACCTCTTCTGTAGGTGTGGCCCGCTTTCTGGGTCCACTGGTGGAACCTCTTCTAACCGGTTCAGTAGATTTGACGAACCGGTTCTACCGAATAGGTGCGAACTGGTAGGAACCCACCTCTGGTTCAAGCCTTATAGGCCTGCTTGGTGAAGATCAGCGGTCACCAGCTGGTGGTCCGTGAGAAAACTTTGGTGGGCCGCAGGAAAATTATTTGCATTTTTTTATGTTGCACTAAATCAGAGGTTCTCAAATTATGCCCCCTTGGCTGGATACGTGCAATGGAGGTTTGTGTTGCTGCAGAGAGTCTCCCCCTTCGGGGTCTTTTTCTGCAGGTCGGAGCGGGGCAGATATTCCGATTTGGGGTCTGCTTCAGCCTCCTGGTGGGGGGCTTTGGGCGAAGGCTGGAGGGAAGCACCGCTGGTGGCGAAGAGCTGGAAGGCCTCGTTTTTGTGGGACGGCATCACGGCCTGGAACTGGCTGGCCATCTCAGCCCGTTGAGTCTCCAGGTGCCGGCGCCTGGCCTTGCACTCCCACAGGTCTTCCCTCTGCTTGGAAAGCCTATGCTCCTAGTCCTCATTGAGGTGCTTCTGCTGAGCCTCCTTCTCAGCCACATCCAATCTGAACTGTTTTGTCGGCTCTTTCTCATGGTGGCTGCTTAGCTCCAGCAACTGTTGGGGCTCTAAGGAGCCCCGGCGGGCAGACAAGGAGTGGCTGGGGCAAGAAGGGGCCAACGAGGCACCCCTTGACATAAGTGACATCAAGTTGGCCACATCCACCCAGTCACATGACCACTGAGCCACGCCCACCCAGCCAGTCATTAGGCAGATCATATTAGTGTTCCGCAAGATTTAAAATTATGAATTTAGTGGTCCCTGAGCTCCGAAAGGTTGGTGACCCTTGCTCTAGTGGTTAAGGCACCAGGCTAGAAAGTGGGAGACTGTGAGTTCTAGTCCTGCCTTAAGCATGAAAGCCGGCTGGTGACTTTGGGACAGTCCCACACCTTGCAGGCACTTCGGACTACAACACCCATCCTTCTCAGCCATTGGCAGATCTGAATATTCACTCATGTTTGCTTATCTACAGATGAGTCTCAATTCAAGAAGAGAACTTGGGTGGGAAGCTGAGTGTAAGTTATAAGCTAACCAAGTGCAAGGATAGAATCAATTCTAGATGGGAAGGAGGACGAGATTGACCTCGGCTGAGCCGAGGTGGCGCAGTGGTTAGGGTGCAGTACTGCAGGCCACTTCAGCTGACTGTTATCTGCAGTTCAGCGGTTCAAATCTCACCGGCTCAAGGTCGACTCAGCCTTCCATCCTTCCGAGGTGAGTGAAATGAGGACCCAGACTGTGGGGGCGATATGCTGACTCTGTAAACCGCTTAGAGAGGGCTGAAAGCCCTATGAAGCGGTATATAAGTCTAATAAATAAATAAATAAATAAATTCTGAAAAAGATGATAGATAGATAAATGGATGGATGGATAGATAGAATAGATAGGATAGGATAGGATAGGATAAATGGATGTGGATGGATGGATGGATGGATGGATGGACGGACGGACGGACGGACAGAGAGACAGACTAGATAGGATGGATGGATGGATGGATGGATGGATGGATGGATGGATGGATGGATAGATAGATAAGATAGATAAAAATTGTGTGATTATACATATATACATACACATACACACACGGATTTATATGTATATGTGGTAAAAGTATACACACAAAAAAAAATTTCTAACATCTATCATCTCTTTTTATCACCTCTTTCTTATCTTTTTTCCTTCCTTCTTCCCTTTCTTCCTCAGATGTCTCTGTCTGTTTGTCTGTCTGTCTGTCTATCAACCGATCTACCTACCTACCGACATATATATATATATATATATATATATATATATATATATATATAGAGAGAGAGAGAGAGAGAGAGAGAGAGAGAGAGAGAGAGACAGAGAGAGAGAGACAGAGAGAGAGAGAGACAGAGAGAGAGAGAGAGAGAGAGAGAGAGAGACAGAGAGAGACAGAGACAGAGACAGAGACAGAGACAGAGAGACATAGACAGACGGACAGACAGACAGACAGACAGACTTACATATATACACAGGGTGTAAGCTAGACAAGGATATACCAGTATATATCCTTGAGATAGACGTAGAGACAGAGACAAAGACAGATATATATTGGAAAAAGAGAGGGGAAAACCAGTCATGTTTTTTCCTAAGAAATTTGCATGACTATCCATGCAGTCAGTCCCAACTTAAATGCGATTGTATCTTCTTAAAAGAACTGGTGCATATGTAATGTTTCTCAACCCTTCCTTATTTGAAGAAGCCGATTTAGATATACCAAATACATTTCTTTTGCCATCATTCTTTAATCCAAGCCTTAAAAGGTGCTTTTTTTTCAATAGTATTTTCTTTCTGGCAGTAACTATCCACTGCATACTTACATGTTCACATCTGTTGCATTAGGCTGGAAAATAAGTAGGAGTAAAGCTGGAGTACCAATTAGGGGAAAAAACCCCTCTCTTTGTAGCAGGAATAAAAAATAACAACAATAGCTTCAGAAGTAAATGGTTTAAACCAGAATGTTGGTACATTTTTCCTTAGCGCTGACTTATATATTTTTTCTTTATTCTTCCTTCTCTCTTTTTCAAACTGCTTAATGAACATTTCTAAAATCTACAGCTCTTATCTGTATGTTCTCAGTCTATCACTCAAAGAGGGTAATTTAACACACACACACACACCAAACTACATTGTATTTGTTAAGTTTCAGTATTTGGCTTACAAAAACACTAGGAGATCAACCCTTGATGGAAATGTATTGATTTTTGTTCCCCTTCTGAATGCTTCAGAAAGAACAGAGAAAAAGAAGGATGCATCGCCTCTGGTTCCAATTAAAATCACCTGTTAACTTTAAAAAGTCCCTTTTTAAAAAGGGTTTAAAAGATTTTCATTTAATTGATTCCCATGTAAAATGCCCTTTACAATTACCAATATAAACTAGGAGTTACCTGCTGGGTAAAATCCTATTTGTGATGTTGATCAAGACCTCTTACCCTTGCCCCTTTTCATACTGAGTTTTTAAAATTTCTTATTGATAGCTTGCAATCTGTCAGCAATGGATATTTTTCGAGGGGCTGGAGGGGTGGAAAGGAAAGAAGGGCGGGGGAAGGAAAGCTTTTAAAAGATTTGACGGGTCTCTTTTGATTATGCTTGCAAACCTCCACTGAACTATGAGCGACCGGTGAAAGTAAATTCAACATGAGCGACTTTGGTGATAGATAGATTATATATATATATATATATATATATATATATATATATATATATATAGATATAGATATAGATATAGATATAGATATAGATATAGATATAGATATAGATATAGATATAGATATAGATATAGATATAGATATAGATATAGATATAGATAGATAGATAGATAGATAGATAGATAGATAGATAGATAGATAGAGATGATAGATAGATAGATAGATAGATAGATAGATGATAGATAGATAGATAGATAGATAGATAGATAGATAGATAGATAGATAGATAGATAGATAGAGATGGATGATAGATAGATAGATGATAGATAGATAGATAGATAGATAGATAGATAGATAGATAGATAGATAGATAGATGATAGATATATAGAGAGAGGGAGGGAGGGAGGGAGAGAGAGAGAGAGAGAGAGGGAGAGAGAGAGAGAGAGAGAGAGAGAGAGAGAGAGAGTTTGGAAAACCGGTTGTTGGAAGAAATATTTTGTTTTTTTCCACTTTACAGGGCTAATCCTGTTAGGAAGGCAGGAAGGAAACATTCTGATGTTGTTTCTAGCCTCATCTTTATTGCCCTGCTTACAGAAACTGCCTCTCCGGTTAGCCTTTGTTACATTGTAACAGCTAAAGTGAAGCATCCATTGACCTGAGTGACGTTGAGTTGGCCACGCCCACCCAATCACATGACCACTGAGCCTAGCAGTGATGAGCCTGGCAGTGATGGGAGGCTCCGCCCAACCGCTCGGACACTTCTGCCCATGCGCAAAAGCATCACGTGCAAGCACAAGCAAACTGGTAGCAAACTGGTTAGGAACCCACCACTGATTCCCTCCCCACTCCAGGGAAAGGATACTGCAAAATCCCCATTCCCTCCCCACCCCAAGAGAAGGATACTGCAAAATCCCTATTCCCTCCCCACTCCAGGGAAAGGATACTGCAAAATCCCCATTCCCTCCCTCCCCAGGGAAAGGATACTGCAAAATCCCCATTCCCTCCCCACTCCTGGGGAAGGATACTGCAAAATCCCCATTCCCTCCCCACTCCAGGGAAAGGATACTGCAAAATCTCTATTCCCTCCCCACTCCAGGAGAAGGATACTGCAAAATCCCCATTTCTTCCCCACTTTGGGGCCAGCCAGAGCTGGTATTTGCGGTTCTCTGAACTACTTATTTTACGTAGTTTTTTCTCTGATAATGCTATGCTGCTAACTAGGGCTTACAAAACCTTTGCCAGACCTATCCTTGAATACTGCTCACCTGCCTGGAACCCTCACTGCATTTCGGACATTCAAACCTTAGAGAGGGCCCAGAGGTATTTTACAAAAAGAGGACTCAATTACTCTGCTTGTAACAAAATTCCTTATACCACCAGGCTTGAAATTTTAGGCCTGGAAAACCTTGAACTACACCATCTACTTTCCGACCTGAGCTTAGCTGCACAAGATAATCTGCCATAACATCCTCCCTGTTAATGGCTACTTTGACTTCAACTGCAAGAACACAAGGGCTATCAGCAGATACAAATACATTCTAATCTTGAGTGCAGGAAAAACTATGTCAGCAAGAGAGTAGTAAATGTGTGGAAGACGCTACCCGATCCTCTTGTTAGTTCCTCTAACCCCCATACCTTTGACCTTAAGCTGTCTACCGTGGACCTTACGTGTTTCTTAAGAGGTCCGTAAAGGGGGCGTGCATAAGCGCACCAGCGTGCCTACCGTCCCTCTCCTACTGTCCCCATTGATATGTACTCTTTTTATGTGTTTGTGGCAGTGGTGGGTTTCAAAAATTTTTCGAACCTACTCTGTGGGTGTGGCCTCCTTTGTGGGAGTGGCTTGCTGGCCATGTGTTTCTTTCTTTCTTTCTTTCTCTCTCTCTCTCTTTCCTTCCTTTTGTCTCTCTGTGCCTTTTTCCTTTTTTTCTTTCATCTTTCACTTCTTCTTTCTTTTTTTCTTTTTTTCTTTCTTCCGTTCTTCCTTTCTTTCTCTTTCTCTTTCTCTCTCTGTGTGAGTCTCTGTGTGTGTCTGTCTGTCTGTCTGTCTGTCAGTAGTGGGTTTCAAAATTTTTTGGAACCTCTTCTGTAGGTGTGGCCTGCTTTCTGGGTCCACTGGTGGAACCTTTGCGAACTGGTAGGAACCCACCTCTGGTTTGTGGCTATATTTCGCTTATTTATATCCACTTATTTGTGCCACTTTTTCATGTGTCCATGTCTATACTGATACTTGTTTCCTTGTACTTGTTGACAAATAAATAAATAAAAGAAGGGAGGGAGGGAAGAAGGAAAGGAGGGAGGAAGGGGAAGGAAGGAAGGGGAGTGAAGGGAAGAAAGAAGGGAGGGAGGGAGGGAGGAATTCACATAGCCCATCTCAACAGAGTTCCAGTAATTTCTGAGGAGGCTACACCCTGTCCAACCTTGAAGGACAGACAGTCTTCAACACAAGTCACCAAGGGTCACCCTGTGACACCAAGATGGCCGCTGCCTCAGATCTCCATCTTCTTCCATTGTTCAAAAGCCATCCAGTTCAGCAGGGTAGAAAAACAACATATCCTAAAGTGCCCCAAATTGGATGTAAATAAATAAAAATGAATGAATAAATAAAAAAGGGGAAGATGGGGAGGAGAGAGAGAAGAGAAAGAGAGGGCAGGTGAACCGAAGAAACAACTTGGGGGGAAGATGCCAAAGGCCGTATTAAAAACGCCATCAAAAGATGCACTCGAACCTTGTGGTTTGTCCATTACGGGCAGGGAGTTAATATTGACGCTCGGTTTTCAATGACTTCTGAAGCATTTGTGCGTTTCGCCCGGAGTCAGTCCCCGGGAAGCGTTATTAGAAAGTTGTTAACCTAATTGGAAGAAATATTGAAATACAAAACAAATAAAAACAATCAAGGCTTAATGGATAGATTAGGTGGAAGCAAACAGCACATAAGCCAAACATTTGCTCTCTCTCTCTCTCATTCTCTTTCTCTCTCTGCCTTTTCTACAGCTGGAGATAGCCACGGCCCCCACCCACCCACCTACCCACCCACCCACTTCTCCATCCTGGTGGCTAAATTAGGCGAGGCGGGTTTTCTTAATTCCTCCAAACAATCACTTAATGAGCGCTATATTATCCAGCAAATAGGCGGGTGGCGAAGGGAACTGTTTGATAGGCCACCGATAAATGAAAGCTTAGCTGCTTTTAAGATTAAGCCCCACAGAAACCTCCTATCCAAAGTGGGGGGACTTGGTGGAAATGGAAAGAGGGGAGGGGGGTGGTGGAAAGCGTGCATCGTGCGCGTCGGGAGTGGAAGACGGCATTTTGTCCCTTGCACAAAAATTTGCGCGCCCGCCCGAAAGTGCAGTACAGTGAGAAGAATTTCAATTATTTCATCAGCAAGAAAATGGAAGCAGCCTTTAAGTGATTGGAACCGCAGGAAAATCTAATGTGGGCTGCCATGCAATATGAACAGAATGGGCAGGAAATTAAATACGCGCCTACTTAAATCATGAGGTTGCAAATGATAAATTAGTGTCTCGATGTTTGCGCTCAAGTATTTAAGTGGAAGGGTTTTTATTCTTAATGTTGTGTGGTTGCCCAAAATTAGGCCCTTCGCCGAGGTTGTTTTGCCTCTCGCTTTCTCGGTTGTGCTTGGATTAAGAGTAAATGGGGATGGCCAGCCTCTGTAGCATTTAATATTCTTTTGTGAATGCCGTCCAGCAAAACGCTTTCAAAAAAGAAAAAAAAAACAAACTCATTATAGTGGGGAATAATGTTTGTTAATGTACGGCAGGCTAAACAAATGCAGTGTGCCGTTGGCCGGGATAAACAATTATTTGAAAAGATAGGGATGAAGACCGTATACATATTTGGTCCTTGTTTGTAATCCAAACAGTTATTTAGAGAAGTGATTATCATTAGACTGAGAAAAGATGATGTAATTTTACAACAAGGGTGGCTTGATTTCGCCTGCAGCTCAAAGGTTATGCCGCAGTGGTGGGATTCAAAATTTTTAACGATCGGTTCTGTGGGTGTGGCTTTGTGGGCGTGCTGTGGCTTTGTGGGCGTGGCATGGGAAGGATACTGCAAAATCCCCATTCCCCACCCCCACCCCACTAACCTGCTTTCCAGTTCTGTTCCAGTCCTGTGCGGGGCAACAAAAGAAGATCGGCTGGGAGGCAGCAGGGGCGTGGCCAGCCTATTTGCCGGTTCTCCGAATTACTCAAAATTTCTGCTACTGGTTCCACAGAACCTGTCAGAACTGGCTGAATACCACCTCTGTTATGCCAGCCTACCTTAGATTGTGAAAAATTTAAAAATGTATTCAAAGTGTACTTTAATCCTGTTGTTTGGCAGAAAAAGCTCACTTTTTTTTTACACAAATTAAAACTAGTAACTATCAAACTTGGTAACTCTTAAGATGTGTGGACTTCGATTCCCAGAAATCCTCAGCCAGTCATGCTGGTTTAAACCATCTTGACTTCTGTGGATACTTTAACCATCACTGTCAACCCAAGAGGCAGATTGGCTGGAAACCGTTTATGGACTTTTTGCTAAAAAGGAGGGGGGGGGGAAATTAACTTGTGACGTATGGGTTTTAATGATTAAAAAGAGTTTAAACTGTCTTGACTTCTATTGGTGTTTTAACCATTACTGTCAACCCAACAAGACAAATTGTCTGGAAACCTTTTATACACTTTTTGCTAAAAAGAAAAAAAATAAATGTGATTTATGGGTTTAATGTTAAAAAGAGTTTAAATCGTCTTGACTTCTACTGATATTTTAACTGTCACTGTCAACCTAAGAGGCAAATTGGCTGAAAACCCTTTATGGAATTTTTGCTAAAAAGGAAAAAATAAATAAACTTGTGATTTATGATTTGATGATTAAAAAGAGTGGCTTATGGAATGAAGGGAACCATGATGTAATCTGAGAGAGAGGGAGGGAGAGGGAGACAAAATGAATGTACAAGTGCTGTAAAGAAGTTTGGAATCCTATTTTCTTTTTCTTTTCTTTTTGTTTCCTTTCTCATTCACTCCTCTTCTCTTCTTTTTCTTTCTCTTTTCTTTAAATAGATATGGCTTTTATTCTGTTCAAGAAGTTTGAAACAGAAATCAATTGAAAAAAGACCCCAAAACAAACAGCAGAAGAAACCTAGAGTGGGAAATGGGAGAAATTATGTGAGCTAACATTTCCAGATTTAATTTGCTGGTGGTGTCTGTTAAAATATTCATGACTGGGAGAGACATGGGGATAAGGTCAGCCAAGGAATAGGCATAGCAACTAAGTCAACCAATGGGAGCTTAAACAGATCTGTGTTTGTGCAGAGAACTGAAACAGAAACCTAAGAAGAAAGAAACCTGCTCTGAGAAGTAAACAAGCATTTTGTCTGCTGAAAATGAAACTACCTAGAAAAATACTTATAGTATTTTTCAGACTATAAGCATTCTGCAGGCCTTCCTAACTCTATGCATACCCTATTTTTTGTGAAAAATGGGGCATGCAGAGAGTTTGGAAGGCCTGCAGAGTGCTCCTGGGGGCCAGGGAGGGCAAAAATGGGGCGTGGGGTGTTTGGGAGGCAAAAAACAGGCCCTTATTTTTGCAAAAACGGGGCATACAGAGGGTTTGGGAGGCCTGTAGTGTGCTCCTGGTGGTTTGGGAGGGCAAAAAACCCTGCCCGTTTTCACTCATTTTTGCCCTCCCCATCCCCCAGGAGCACTCTAGAGGCATCCCAAACCCTCTGGACAGCCATTTGTGCAAAAAGAAGGATTCGCAGGGCGGGATTTCGGGAGGCTAAAAATGCTGTATTCAGTATATAAGAAACACCCAGATTTTCACCCTCTTTTGGGGGTGAAAAAGGTGCATCTTATCCTCTGAAAAATATGGCAACTGCTTGTGTTTGCCTGTAACTCTCCTGCCTTGTGTTTACTTGGAAGAACCACCTGTTGGTATTGTACATTTATTCATCTGTTCTTATGCATTTGAGGAAGTTAATGAATCCTGCTGCATCTCTTATCTGTGTGTGCTTTGAGCCGAGGTGGCGCAGTGGTTAGAGTGCAGCACTGCAGGCTACTTCAGCTGACTGCAGTTCGGCTGTTCAAATCTCACTGGCTCAAGGTTGACTCAGCCTTCCATCCTTCCAAGGTGGGTAAAATGAGGACCCGGATTGTTGGGGGCAATATGCTGACTCTGTAAACCGCTTAGAGAGGGCTGAAAGCCCTATGAAGCAGTATATAAGTCTAACTGCTATTGCTATTGCTATTGCTATTTGAATTTATGCCACAAACTCTGACAGCGTCTCCGTTCCAGAGCTTTTATTCCAGGTTTCTGGTATTCTATTTATCTTGCCCATCACCTTACAAACATCTCAGGAAAAGCCGAAATTTCTACAGCATCCCTATTACAAGGAAGGCTCCGAATAATACAGCAATCATATTATTTGTTGAGCGAGCAACATATCAATTTAACTTCTGGAGTATTTTGAAGCACTGTCAGTGAAGATCACAGGACGTTTCTTTTCAAATGTCAAGGAAAATAAGCCTCCATCTGTGAAGCCCCCCCCCCTTTTTTTTTGAGAAATGGACAAAAGCAGCATTTGCCAAATGTAATCTCCAGTTTAAAAGCAGTCGCTGGGTTTCCTTTGTCCTGATGTGGAAATACTTCTTCCTGCCTCTAAAACATATCATCCACTTCTGGAGGCCTTAGAACTGAGTGCCCACATAGGAGCAAGCTGAAACGGTGAAGAAGCCATCTAAAGGGAACAGCCACAAACATTTTTTTATTATTATCTTTATTTGAAAGTTAATAAAAAAAATACAGGGTGTAAAAAAAAAAGTGTGCTACTCGGATCTTTCTAAAACGTGCCCCATCCTTCTCGCTGAATCCCCAAGGGATACGAAAGTTCAGAGGATTAAAAAAAAAACTTTTTCCCTTTTTATCCTCGAAGAAAGCTTAATTGCATTTTGGGAAAACGACATAAGACAAGTGATGAATTTTGATGCTTAGTTGTAGCACTGCAAGGATCAACTGATCTCTGACTGGTTCTAATCTCACCGGCTCAAGGTTGACTCAGCCTTCCATCCTTCCGAGGTGGGTGAAACGAGGACCCGGATTGTTGGGGGCGATATGCTGACTCTGTAAACCACTTAGAGAGGACTGAAAGCCCTATGAAGCGGTATATAAGTCTAACTGCTATTGCTAACTGACATCAAAGCAGGCAGACATTGGATTGAGATTATTGGGTGACTCTACGACTAATTTTGCAGAGTTAATTAAGCCATTAATCTAGAATCCAGAGGTGGTATTCATCAGGTTCTGACCAGTTGTGGAGAACCGGGAGTGGACATTTTGAGTAGTTCAGAGAACCGGCAAAATACCAGCTCCGGCTGGCCCCAAAGTGGGGAAGAAATGTGGATTTTGCAGTATCCTTCCTCTGGAGTGCGGAGGGAATGGGGATTTTGCAGTATTCTTCCCCTAGAGTGAGGTGGGAATGGAGATTTTGTAGTATCCTTCTCCTGGAGTGATGAGGGAATGGGGATTTTGCAGTATCCTTCTCTTAGAGTGGGGAGGAAATGGAGATTTTGCAGTATCCTTCTCCTGGAGTGGGGAAGGAATGGGGATTTTGCAGTATCCTTCCCCTGGAGTGGGATGGGAATGGAGATTTTGCAGTATCCTTCCCCTGGAGTGCGGAGGGAATGAGGATTTTGCAGTATCCTTCCCCTGGAGTGAGGTGGGAATGGATATTTTGCAGTATCCTTCTCCTGGAGTGGGGAGGTAATGGGGATTTTGCAGTATCCTTCTCCTGGAGTGGGGAGGGAATGGGGATTTTGCAGTATCCTTCCCCTGGAGTGGGGAGGGAATGGGGATTTTGCATTATCCTTCCCCTGGAGTGGGGAGGGAATGGGGATTTTGCAGTATCCTTCTCCTGGAGTGGGGAGGGAATGGGGATTTTGCAGTATCCTTCCCCTGGAGTGGGATGGGAATGGAGATTTTGCAGTATCCTTCCCCTGGAGTGCGGAGGGAATGAGGATTTTGCAGTATCCTTCCCCTGGAGTGGGGAGGGAATGGGGATTTTGCAGTATCCTTCTCCTGGAGTGGGGAGGGAATGGGGATTTTGCAGTATCCTTCCCCTGGAGTGGGGAGGGAATGGGGATTTTGCAGTATCCTTCCCCTGGAGTGGGGAGGGAATGGGGATTTTGCAGTATCCTTCTCCTGGAGTGGGGAGGGAATGGGGATTTTGCAGTATCCTTCCCCTGGAGTGGGGAGGGAATGGAGATTTTGCAGTATCCTTCCCCTGGAGTGGGAAGGGAATGGAGACTTTGCAGTATCCTTCCCCCAGGAGTGAGGTGGGAATGGATATTTTGCAGTATCCTTCCCCTGGAGTGAGGAGGGAATGGAGATTTTGCAGTATCCTTCCCCTGGAGTGGGAAGGGAATGGAGACTTTGCAGTATCCTTCCCCCAGGAGTGAGGTGGGAATGGATATTTTGCAGTATCCTTCCCCTGAAGTGGGAAGGGAATGGAGACTTTGCAGTATCCTTCCCCTGGAGTGGGGAGGAAATGGGAGGTAATAGAGTAGAATAGAGTAGGTAGGGTAGGTTATGGTAGAAGAGTAGAGTAGAGTGGAGAGGAGTGGAGTAGGGTAGAATAGAGTAGGGTAGGGTAGAAGAATGGAGCGGAACGGAACGGAACAGAACAGAACAATTATTGGAATGAAAAACAGAGAATAGAATAGGATAGAAAAGAAATATTCTATTGTGCAAAGTGTGGTTAGACACCCCAGGAATTTGTCTCCATTGCAGAAGCTCTCAGTGTGCATGCAAAGCAACAAGGATACCGGATTTCTCATGTGTGCATTACACCACATGTGAAGACTTGACCTTTGGCTAGGATTCTGGAAAAGCCAACCCTGGGCACGGGTTCCAAATCTGAATTCACGTGGGACCTATGAAGCTGGCTGTGTGTTTAAAAAAGTATTGGGGTCTCTTTTTGGTAGAGGAAATATTGGCCCGTCTCTGAGTTATAACCAGGCACTTGAAACTTGAGCTGACCAACAAGCCAAACAGAGAAGTCGGTCAAACCACTTGAACTCTCGCTGTGCGTACACTTCCTTCATCATGCGAGAAAGGAGGATAATTCAATTTCTCCCTCTCGTTTAAAAAGCATTTGAAGATCTTGAGTGCATTGATTTATTGCAGCTCCCTCTTTGTGGAGGCCATTTGATGTTTTCATATACTTAAAGTGCAAACGTCTCCGAAGGAAAATGCAGAAATGAGGGAGGACCTGAATCCTTAAATACACCCTAAAGGTAATTCCAAAATTCTTCCCACGTTACAGTCGCCCTCGACTTACAACCTTTTGTTTAGTGACGGCTGGGGTGGCGCAGTGGTTAGAATGCGGTATTGCAGGCTGAACTCACTGCTCGCTGCCAGGAAGTTCGATCCTGACCGGCTCAAGGTTGACCCATCTTTCCGAGGTGGGTAAAATGAGGACGCAGATTGTTGGGGGCAAGAGGCTGACTCTGTAAACCACTTAGAGAGGTTGAAAGCCCTATGAAGCAGTATATAAGTCTAATAAATAAATAAATAAATTATGAAGCGGTATATAAGTCTAATAAATAAATAAATAAATTATGAAGTGGTATATAAGTCTAAGTGCTATTGTTAACTACGAAGGGAGGGAGGGAGGGAGGGAGGGAGGGAGGGAAGAAGGAAGAAAGGAAGGGCTGTGATGACACAATGGTTAGAATCAAGTATTGCAGGCTAACTCTGTCCACAGCCAGGAAGTTCGATCCTGACCAACTCAAGGTTGACTTCCATCCTTCTGAAGATGAGTAAAATGACCCAGATTGTTGGGGGCAAATATGCTGAGTCTGTATACCACTTAGAGGGGGCTGGAAAGCATTATGAAGTGGTATATAAGTCCAAGTGCTATTGCTAGGTGCTAAAGAAGGAATGGAGGGGGGGAGGAGGGAGGGAGGGAGGGAGGGAGGGAAGGAGGAAGGAAGGAAGGAAGGAAGGAAGGAAGGAAGGGCCATGATGACACAATGGTTAGAATCAAGTATTTCAGGCTAACTCTGTCCACAGCCAGGAGTTCGATCTTGATCAACTCAAGGTTGACTCAACCTTCTATCCTTCTGAAGTAAAATAAGGACCCAGATTGTTGGGGGCAATACGCTGACTCTATAAACCACTTAGACAGGTTGGAAAGCACTATGAAGTGCTATATAAGTCTAAGTCCTTTTGTTATTGTTTGAAGTTACAACAGCACTGAAAAAAGTGATTTATGACCGGTCCTCATACCTATGACCATTGCAGCATATTCCCAAATTCACACAATCAAAATTTTGGGCACTTAGGAACTGGCATGTATTTAGGTTGGTAGATCAGCTAGGAATCCACATGTTTAACAGAAGAAAGGTTTATATGAGCCAAGACACCCGTCCTCAACGTGATGTCCTCCAGATGGGTTGATAAGCGGTGAGCTGCAATGGCGCAGGGGTTAGAGTGCAGTACTGCAGGCTACTTCTGCTGACTGCCGGCTGCCTGCAATTTGGCAGTTCAAATCCCACCAGGCTCAAGGTTGACTCAGCCTCCCATCCTTCCGAGGTGGGTGAAAGGAGGACCGAAATTGTTGGGGGCAAGAGGCTGACTCTGTAAACTGATTTGAGAGGACTGTAAAATCACTGTGAAGTGATGTATAAGTGCTATTGCTATGCTCTCCTTCAACACTAGGCTTAGCCTTTTCCTTCCTCCCTTTCTACCCTTCCCTTTTTCGGGGTACAAGTGAGCTTTCTGCCTTTTCCCTTGCTTCTTTTAACATTCATCCTGTTTTTGCTCTGTCTCTCTTTCTCTCCCCATCTCTTTCTCTCCTTCCTGCCCTCTCTTCCTCTCTCTCTCTTCTTTCTCCTCCTCTTTTTTTGCTTCTTTTAACATTGATCCTGTTTTTGCTCTGTCTCTCTTTCTCTCCCCATCTCTTTCTCTCCTTCCTGCCCTCTCTTCCTCTCTCTCTCTCCCTTCTTTCTCCTCCTCTTTTTTTGCTTCTTTTAACATTGATCCTGTTTTTGCTCTGTCTCTCTTTCTCTCCCCAACTCTTTCTCTCCTTCCTGCCCTCTCTTCCTCTCTCTCTCTCTCTCTTCTTTCTCCTCCTCTTTTTTTGCTTCTTTTAACATTGATCCTGTTTTTGCTCTGTCTCTCTTTCTCTCCCCATCTCTTTCTCTCCATCCCACCCTCTCTTCCTCTCTCTCTCTCTCTCCTCCTCTTTTTTTGCTTCTTTTAACATTGATCCTGTTTTTGCTCTGTCTCTCTTTCTCTCCCCATCTCTTTCTCTCCTTCCTGCCCTCTCTTCTTTTAACATTCATTTTTTTTGCTTCTTTTAACATTCATCCTGTTTTTGCTCTGTCTCTCTTTCTCTCCCCATCTCTTTCTCTCCTTCCCACCCTCTCTCTTCCTCCTCCTCCTCTTTTTTCCTTGCTTCTTTTAACATTAATCCTGTTTTTGCTGTGTCTTTCTGTCTCTCTCTCTCTCTTCCTCTCTCTGTCCCTCCTTCCCTCCCTCCCTCCCTCCCTTTCTCTCTCCCCCATTCTCTTAGTCTCTCTCTCTCTCTACTCCTCCTCCTCACACTAGGGTTTCTTAAAGTCCCTTTTCTTTAATCTCACCGATGGCTAAAGAGAAGCTGCCTTCTGCCCAAAGATATACAATTGCATGAGATATACAATGGTAAAGTGATCCACTTAGCTCTCCGGCTCACTCCCTAAACCAGCAGCATTAATAAGTGGGGTTTTTTTTAAGCAGGTTTCCTCGCAATTAATCCATTTGCTTTAAGGAGAAAACTTTTCAGCCCCTCGGCTTTTTTGAAGCATCGAGTCACAAGCCTAAACGAAAAGAAGAACAATCTATCTCTATCTCTATCTCTATCTCTATCTCTATCTCTATCTCTATCTCTATCATCTCTATATCTATCTATCTATCTATCTATCTATCTATCTATCTATCTATCTATCTATCTATCTATCTATCTATCTATCTATCTATCTATCTATTATATCTATCTATCTATCTATCTATCTATCTATCTCTATCTCTATCTATCTATTTATATCTATCTATCTATCTAAATGGCTCTGTGTGTGTGTGTGTGTGTGTGTGTGTGTGTGTATGCGTGTGTGCACACCAGCATAACTCTGGAACACCTGGAGCAATTTCACCCAAACTTGATACACAGATAACTTACTCTCTGAAAAAAAATACTGTTGGGGGTAAGACACCTCTAATATGTGTTGGGGTATGTGTTCTGTTAAGATACAGCTTGTTGTGCTTTAAATGGCTTCTGCTGTACTGCAGTAAAATGGCTTCTACTATACAGTGCGGTGGAGTTGTCATGGTAATGGCTTCACAGTACTCCACAAGGGGGCTCCCTCTGATAAGAGGGAAAATCCAACATTAGAAATTACATTTGGTTCGTACATTTACCTCTTGTAAATAGATTCCTGGGCAATGCCGGATTATCAGCTAGTTATGAATAAATAAATATTTTTTCCCCCAGATATCTGTCTAAATCCTTTTTTGCACGTAAGGACCTGAAGAAAACCTTTGCAAGGAAGAAGTCCATGCATTTATTTATTTTACACTTGTGGTTTGAAAAATGCTGTTCTCCTCTTCAAATGCTTACGTATCATTTAGTGTAACTAACAACTACTAAACCAGAGGAAGAATGATAGAATAAAAGCAGGGGCAGATAAAGAGGCAGATAAGAAGAGGGGTGAATGAGTCGTGATGCCTAGCCATTAGTGATAATGACATCCTGTTATAGCTACATTTTCTAAATTATATGTTTTAGGGCTCACATATCATGGACGATGGCTTGCTAATTGCAGCCAAAAATTCCATGCTGAGAAAGCTTTGACATCTCAACAGCATGGTGTATATTCTCCTTTAGTATGCATGTTCTACAAAAAAGCATGCCTTATGACCTAAACTAGGTTAGAGGTTGCAGGAACTGGGCATGGCTAGTCTAGAGAAGAGAAGGACCAGAGGAGACATGATAGCAGTCTTCCAATATTTGAGGGGCTGCCACAGAGAGGAGTTAGGGGGTCAAGCTATTTTCCAAAGCACCCAAAGGCCAGACAAGGAACAATGGATGGAAACTGACCAAGGAGAGATTCAACCTAGAAATAAGGAGAAATTTTCTGACAGTGAGAACAATCAACCCATGGAAAAGAAGTTGCCTTTGGAAGTCATGGGAGCTTCACTTCTGGAAGCTTTCAAGAAAAGACTGGACCACAGGTGGTATTCAGCAGGTTCTGACCAGTTCTGGAGAACCAGTAGTGGAAATTTTGAGTAGTTCGGAGAACCGGTAAATACCACCTCTGACTGGCTCCACCCCCATCTATTCTCTGCCTCCCGAGTCCCAGCTGATCGGAAGGAAATGGGGATTTCCGAGGTGCCGAGGTGGCGCAGTGGTTAGAGTGCAGC
The DNA here is from genome assembly GCF_009769535.1 of Thamnophis elegans. NCBI lineage: Eukaryota > Metazoa > Chordata > Lepidosauria > Squamata > Natricidae > Thamnophis > Thamnophis elegans. Next base: position 44,880,480 of record NC_045553.1, read on the forward strand.
ACTGCAGGCTACTTCAGCTGACTGCAGTTCAGCAGTTCGGCTGTTCAAATCTCACCGGCTTAGGGTTGACTCAGCATTCCATCCTTCCGAGGTGGGTAAAATGAGGACCCGGATTGTTGTTGGGGGCGATATGCTGACTCTGTAAACCGCTTAGAGAGGGCTGAAAGCCCTATCAAGCTGTATATGTCTAACTGCTATTGCTATTGCTATTTTGTAGTAACCTTCCCCTGGAGTGGGGAGGAAATGGAGATTTTACAGTATCCTTCCCCTGCCACATCCACAGAACCAGTAGTAACATTTTTTGAATCTCACCACTGGACTGGACTGCCATCTGTCCGAAATGGTATAGGGACCCGGTCTCCTGGACTAGATGACCTAAAAGGTCCCTTCCAACCAGTGATGGGATTCAAATAATTTACCAACCGGTTCCCTATCCTAATGACCAGGTGGGTAGGCAGGGCATGGTGGTCATGTGACCATGTGGACGTGGCTAACTCAGCATTACTCAGGTCGATGGGCACTTTGCCTTAGCTGTTACAATGTGATAAGGGTTAAGCAGAAAGGCAGTTTCTGTAAGCAGGGCAATAAAGATTAAGCTAGAAACAACACCAGAATGTTTCCTTCCTGCCTTCCTTACAGGATTAGTCCTGTAAAGTGGAAAAAAACCAAATGAAGATTTCTTCCAACAATCGGTTCTCTGAACCTCTTAGAAAGTTAAGAACCGGTTCTCCCGAATAGGTGCGAACTGGCTGAATCCTACCACTGCTTCCAACTCTGTTAATCTGTAATCCAATTCATTGGACAGCAATGTTGGCTAGATACTCAGCACTGGAAAACTAAGGAACTAGCCAGAGAGGGATACAAGGAATTGAGATGTAAGCAGGATCATGTAGTTCTCAAAGTGTAACTGAATAGCAATAGCAATAGCAGTTAGACTTATATACCGCTTCATAGGGCTTTCAGCCCTCTCTAAGCGGTTTACAGAGTCAGCATATTGCCCCCAACAACAATCCAGCTCCTCATTTTACCCACCTCGGAAGGATGGAAGGCTGAGTCAACCCTGAGCCGGTGAGATTTGAACATCCGAACTGCAGAACTGCAGTCAGCTGAAGTAGCCTGCAGTGCTGCATTTAACTATTGCGTCACCTCGGCTCAACTGAAGCCAAAGACACCATCAAATCAATCAGGACTTAGTTCTGACTGTAGCCACAGAGTTTTCGGAAGTTGAACGACATTGTCTTCTTCTAGGATTTTTGTTCCACTTCCCAGTCTACAAACCTGGATTGTCTTAGCTGGCAAGATAGTGAGCCGGATGCCTGCCATACATAATCTAGAAATATGCAAATTCAGCCAGAATCTTTAGCAACAGAGTCCTTTTTTTTAATCCATAGATAATGGAGACTCTAATGGGGTCATGGCTTGGCAATGGGTCAAGACCAGGAATCCAATAACCGAATGGCAAAGCCATGGAAGAAAGGAAGAGGCCCAGTGAGGTGGCCCTCCAGAGTTCAAAGCGTGGTCAACTCAACCCAGCCGTGGTCTGCAAAGTTGTCCTCTCCATTTTCTGTTGGGTTGGGAAGCCAAGAAAGAAGCCATCTGAGCTTCCATCCAAATGCACAACTGAGGCACGTGACTCGTGGGAGTCTACTTTCTCACCAGCCTGCTTCTATCTGACCTGTAGAGCTGAGCCCTCAAATGTTGTAGTGGGTGGGTGAACTTCAGAGCCTAACAGATTTCAACTGGCACAGCAGGAAGTTCTGTGTGCTTGCTGGATCTTCCTCAGGCAGACTGAAGAGAATGGGTTCAACACTGTTGGCACCAACCCTTCCAGGATGATCATCCCTAGAAACTCCTGCCTCTACTTCCTCTTCCTTAGAAGACAAATCCATTAAGGCCATAGCATTGAAGTTAGCAATAGCAATAGCAGTTAGACTTATATACCGCTTCATAGGGCTTTCAGCCCTCTCTAAGCGCTTTACAAAGTCAGCATATTGCCCCTAACAACAATCCGGGTCCTCATTTTACCCACCTCGGAAGGATGGAAGGCTGAGACAACCCTGAGCCGGTGAGATTTGAACCGCCGAACTGCAGCTAGCAGTCAGCTGAAGTAGCCTGCAGTGCTGCATTTAACCACTGCGCCACCTCGGCTCTGTTCTCCAGAGGTCTCCCAATCCAGTCCTAGCCAAATTTAACCTTTCTTACCCCAGTCAAGGTCCACCAGCTGTTGCCTCCTGGTATGGATTCCAGTTAGACCCAAGTTCAGCAGAAGGAAGGATGGATGGATGTGTCAACCTTGAGCTAGTGAGATTTGAACTGCTTAACTGCAGCTAACAGTCAGCTGAAGTAGCCTGCCGTACTGCACTCTAAGCACTGTGAAGGGAGGGAGGGAGGGAGGGAGGGAAGGGAGGGAGGGAGGGAGGGAGGAAGGAAGGAAGGAAGGAAGGAAGGAAGGAAGGAAGCTGAGTCAACCTTGAGCCAGTGATATTTGAACTGCTGAAGTGCAGCTAAAAATAATCTGAGATAGCCTGCACTACTGCACTCTAACCACTGCACTACCTCGGCTCTTAACTGGTTTGTTAAGAGAAACAAACCATAAACAATAGCAATAGCAGTTAGACTTATATACCGCTTCATAGGGCTTTCAGCCCTCTCTAAGCGGTTTACAGAGTCTGCATATCGTCCCCACAGTCTGGGTCCTCATTTCACCCACCTCGGAAGGATGGAAGGCTGAGTCAACCTTGAGCCGGTGAGATTAGAACCGCTGAACTGCAGATAACAGTCAGCTGAAGTGGCCTGCAGTACTGCACCCTAACCACTGCGCCACCAAACATGGTCCATGCATCAATCATCAGACTTACTCCAGTGCAAATGCCACCATGATGGAAAGATGGCCTCACCAGCTCATGGCCATCCCCAGAGGTTGGGCACCCAGGAGATAATTAAACCAATATCAGTTTTGCAAAAGGAACCACAGGCTGCTATCACAAAAGGACTCTCATCTGTAAGTTCCACTAAGCTCATGGTCTGGTTCTGTTTTGTTTAAACAATAGTTTCACGACAATGAGCTGCTTTAATAATCCAATAAGGCAGAACAATGAAGCGATGCCTGGAAGATTGCAGTGAGCAGGCTGCAGCCTTTTCCATTATCCCACAGACGAGCATGAGGGAGTTAGAGTAACATTAACTCATGCTCTCCAAGTTCCTGTTCATTAAACTATCATGATTGCCGTTTCTATTATTTCCAGGGTTTTGCCATTTATTTACCATTTACCAGCTCATGCATATGGAAGGCATGGTTTACAGTTCCTGGAGAACTGCACATTTCATCCTAATTGATTCTGGTAATTAATTTGTTCTACCTGCTGGATTAGATGGAGCTGCTGTCCATGTGCCCAAGGATTACCACTTGTCTTTCTAACATCTCTCCTAATTATCTAATAGCATGGGTTGCGAGAATTCTGGCTCTATTAAAACGTTTTGACTATTAACAGCCCCTGACTGGAATTGTGATGACAACTCGATTTTGACAAATTAGAGCTTAAAATTGGGAGATGAAGGAGAAGTGCCTTCTTTTAATTTCCCTGAATTTAACATCAATAATTAGAGCAATTTTCCAAGATGCGAGCTGAAATTATCACGGCTGTGATGTGGAGTATCATCCTAATTTTAGCAAATTGACTCTGGGGAAATGAGTATTACAGATTAGAAGGGCATAAAAAACCCAGAGAAACAAGAAGAAAGGAGAGGGAGGGAGGGGGAGGGGGAGAGAGAGAGAGCATGAAGAGAGAAAATAAGAAAGGATGAATCATAAGATTTTAAAGGAGTGAATGGTAAGTAAAATCACAGCAAGATTGTGGATCAGCCATGTTTAATGTTGACCCAGTGAAATCAATGGGCATCTTCAGATATCAGTGCTTGTCCTATAATTGACTATGCATTTGTCCAATTCAATATTAAAGGTAAAGTTTCCTCTCACACACATGTGCTACTTGTTCCCAACTCTAGGAGACGGTGCTCATCTCTGTTTCAAAGCCAAAGAGCCAGCATTGCCCGAAGCCATCTTCATGGTCATGTGGCCGGCATGACTAAATGCTGAAGGAGCACAGAACACTGTTTCCTTCCCACCAAAGGTGGTCCCTATTTTTCTACTTGCATTTCTAAATGCTTTCGAACTGCTAGGTTGGCAGAAGCTGGGACAAGTAATCAGAGCTCACTCTGTTACGCAGCACTAGGGATCCGAACCACCAAATTGCCGACCTTTCTGATCAACAAGCTCAGCATCTTAGCCACTGAGCCACCGTGTCAATTCAATATTAGGGTGGATTAAAATAAATTTGAAAGAAAGTACTGTATTATTTTGGTGGACCATCCTCATAGGAAAAAGTTACACGGGCTTGTTTGTTTGGTGTTTTAAAATCTCATTTTTAGGGCCAACTCGAAAGTGATAACTATAAACCAGGCTTTTTGGAATAATAATTTTTTAAAAAGCAGCTTTGAGGTTTTTAAATAAAATTTGGGGTAGCTTCTTGAGAAACTTTCCTAGTACCCTCCACATGTGCTGGATATGCAATTCTGGAATTTCACCCATTGGAATGAAAGCTGGTCCTAAAACATCTTTGGGATGCCAACTTGCCAACCCCACATCAAGTGTGCTGTTTGTTCTCTGCAAAATGATTCACACTGAGCAATACTTGCAACCTGTTTTCTTGTGTCTCAATATATCCTATGATATCCCCTCCTTCTAATTGTTTATGGCTGAGCCAAATGATTATAGACAAAGGGGTGTTGAATTGTCCCTGGACAGGTTTTTCAGGGTGAGTAGTCCATCATCCTAAATGATAAATGGTCTTACTTACCACCTATAAAGCGCTCCATGGTAGTGGATCTGACTATTTGAGAGACCGCCTCCTGCCAATTACCTCCCTGCGTCCCATCAGATCGCACAGAGTAGGCCTCCTCCGAATTCCATCCGCCAGTCAGTGCCGACTGGCGACTACGCGGAGGAGAGCCTTCTCAGTTGCAGCTCCGACATTATGGAACAACCTCCCCGTGGAGATCCGTACCCTCACCACAGTCCAGGCCTTCCGCACAGCCCTCAAGACCTGGCTATCCCGTCAGGCCTGGGGATAGGATTACTCTCACCCCGCCCGAATGTTGAGTGAATGTTGTGTTTTTATGGATAATTTTCTTTTATTCACGATTCTTTTTTTTTTTAAGTCTTGTCTTGCACTCCCTTCCCCTCATTGTTGTAAGCCGCCCTGAGTCCCCTCAGGGAAAAGGGCGGCATATAAATCCTCAATAAAATCCAAATCTAAATCTAAAATAAAGGTAAAAGTTCCCCTCGCACATATGTGCTACTCATTCCCAACTCTAGGGGGCAGTGCTCATCTCCGATTCAAAGCCAAAGAGCCAGTGCTGTCCGAAGACATCTCCATGGTCATGTGGCCGGCATGACTCAATGCTGAAGGTGCACGGAATGCTGTTACCTTCCCAAAGGTGGTTCCTATTTTTCTACTTGCATTTTTATGTGCTTTCGAACTGCTAGGTTGGCAGAAGCTGGGACAAGTCACGGGAGCTCACTCCATTATGCAGCACTAGGGATTCGAACCATGGAACTGCTGGCCTTTCTGATCAACAAGCTTCAGCGTCTTAGCCACTGAGCCGCCGCGTCCCTAAATGATACCTTTGTCCTAACTGCAACATTTGCCCATTGTGGCCCTTCACACCTGCAAACAGGTGTGGTGAGCTTTGCATCACAGGCTTCAGTTGGTTATTGGATGGATCCATTCGTAGGGGCTCATACAATCCAATGAACTTATAAGCTAACTGGCTTCCCTTCATCTAGTGGGGGCCACCCAAAAGCTTACTTACTAAGCTCAGCAACTGCAGTCATCGTTGAGCTCTTGAACTCAAGACTTCCACGGGGAAGTCAACCAAGGACTGGCTTACAGGTATCGAAATAGCAAGGCGGGTTGTCCCATTGAGTTGCAAGCTTCCTGTCTTCACCAGTGAGCTCACACCTGTAAAGGAAAGAAGAAGTGGGGGAGGAGGGAGAGACATCGAATCCATTTTATCCTGCCCCACCGTCGTCCCCCCCCCCCCGCCCACTCCCCGGGGTCCACCGCTTCCAGCCCCCGCCGCTGATTCTCTCTTTCAGCACCACGGAGAGCAGCCCCGTCACTTGCCATTCAGGTGGGCGACTCGATGCCCAAGGGTTCGTTCCCTCCGCCCTGCTAATTCGCCATTGGCTGGTTGGAGATGCCCCTCTCGAAGCGGCCCTCAAAGGCACATGTCTCTCCCTCCCTCCCCCCCCCCGCCCCTCGCCTCCAAAAGATCTTCAAAATCGCGGCGCGCTTCTCGCCCGGCTCATCTAGGGCGGCGTAGGAGAAGGTGGATCGCCCCCTCCTCGAGTTCCGAGGAGAGCGGGCGCCCCGATCCGTCCCCACGAGCAGAGTTGGGCGAAAGGGACGAGATGAACCTCAACTTCACCTCGCCCGCCGTGGCCCCCAGGCCGACCTCCTTCTTCATCGAAGACATCCTGCTCCATAAGCCCAAACCCATGCGAGATGCGGGGCCCGAGGCTTTCCACGGAGCCCTGGCCTCACGGGTGCCTCTGCTGGACTATGGGTACCCGCTGATGCCGCCCCCGGCCATTTTGGCACCTCACCCGCACCATCCGCTCCACAAACCCGACCATCATCATCACCCCTATTTCCTGACCGCTTCAGGTAAGCCTCTCTTCTCTCCGGGGTCAGTTGGGCAATGGCAGCGGGGAAGGTCTTCGGGTTAGGAGTTTGGGGAGAGACAGAAGCTGGGGTTCAGGGCAAGGAAAACAAGGCAGTCAGCAGGGGTAAAGGGGCCCTTTGGGGGGGAAAAGGCACAGAAGGGAGTAGGACCTCGGAAAGGAAACCATGGTAGTGTCTGAAATCGCCCAGCCGTACGGCCATGGCTGCGCGCACGCAGGATCTTGGGCAGAGCAGAGGTGACCTGCGGAGATCCGAGTCTGCAACCTGTCGGGGTTGCAGCCCAGGTGAGCGAGCTACCCTCTCAAGTAACAGCTTGTCTCCTGCTCCATCCGCCACGGGTGGAAATTCAGAGTTCTGTTTTGAGGTCTCTGAAAGAAAGAAAGAAAGAAAGAAAGAGAGAGAGAGAGAGAGAGAGAGAAAGAAAGAAAGAAAGAAAGAAAGAAAGAAAGAAAGAAAGAAAGAAAGAAAGAAAGAAAGAGCAATTTTATTTCTTTAAGGGGAAGTTCCGTTGCTTCCTGCACTCCTTGGGGGTATTTTCAGAGTATCCTTAAACGCAGCGATCCTTCCTGGAAATTTTTGGACAAAGGTAACTTTCAAAAGAATCCTTATTTGTGATATTCTTAAATTAACAAGCAAGTTAGTTGCGCTTGTCCTATGCTTGGTCCCTTTCCTGCCATCAGGGAGGCTAATTTTCTTTTTTTGTTAATTTCGAATTAAACTTCAGGAAGTTAGTTTTACAGAGTTCTGAAGGAAGGGAGAAGGGAAGGGAAGGGAAGAAGAAAGGAAGAAAAGGTAAGAAACAAATAGGAAAGGGAAAGAAAAAAGGAAGAAAGGAAGGAAAGAAGAAAGGAAGAAAAGGAAAGTAGGAAATAGGAAAAGGAAAGAAGGAAGGAAGGAAGGAAAGAAGGGAAGAAGGAAAGGAAGGGTGAATGAAAGAATGAAGAAAAGGAAAGAAGGAAGGAAGAAAAGGAAAGAAGGAAGGAAAGGAAAGAAGGAAAGGAAGGAAGGGAAGAAGAAAGGAAGGAAGGGAAGAAGGAAGGAAGGACTTCTATGAAGTATTTAATCATTTTAAATCTTTCATTCTATCCCATAAAATACTGGATTTTCCCAATTTCCCCCACAATAGGTGACAGCTTAGAATCTGTTTACAGAGAATCAGGAAAAGGCCGTTCATTTGGAAGGCGACCAAACCATTACTTTTATTTCCTTTGACAACATTCTGATCTTTAAACCGCTGCGGGGTTTATATGCTGCATCTGTATCCATCTGCCGCCGCGACTCTTTTTTTAAAAAAGGAAAGGGGAAAACAAAGATATTGGAAAAAAAAACAACGGGGAGGATAAGCGGCCGCTCAGCAGCGCAAACTTATGTTTTGGGAAAGAAGGAAGGTGCCGGCTGAGGTCAGCGGGACTAACTCTACCAGAACGCGCAAGACTATAGCTCAAGACAGTCAGGGCATATACAATGTTTCCTTACTTGGGAGTAAAATTCATTTAAACTCAATGGGATTATTTCACCAGCACTGATGGTCGTCCCAAAGTTGCTTCTCCCCCCCACCCCAGGAGGCAAACTCTAGTTGCCTTTTGAAAAAACGCATCTTTGGGACAACCATGACCTGGATGACCAAGAACCTTCATAGCCATGGAGCACTGATGATGTTACCTGGTTTGGGTAGTGAAACGTCTGCAAGAAAAGAAAAAAAAGTTTAGAGAGCACCAAACAACCCCTCAATTATAACTGAGCATTTTTGGTATTAAAAAAAAAAATCACTTATCAATAATTCGGGGGCAGGGGAAGAAATAGAGAAAGAACATTACCCCAAATTATCTGCCATACTGGCCAAGGAGTTAGAGTTTCACCACTTCCGAATGAAAAATCGGTTGACTTGGGTTTATTTCCCACTCATTCCGTCAGCTTTATTCCAAAATAGAGGAGTCATCCCCCCCCCAAACACAAGCAATGCAAAGCCAAATTCCCCCCCCACCACCACCACCACAAAAAACGGCGAAATTGGGAACAGCTATCCTGAATCCATTTTTCCCGGAACCAGCCCAAGAAGCAGATACTTGCTTCCTCACCCCTTCCCCAAGACCCGTTCAAATTATCGGGAAGAATAATCGAGGATTAAAACGTAAGAGCACGGGGAGTAGATCTCCCCCCCCCCTCCCCGCAAGCCCGTAGTTGCGATCCTATAGATAAAACTTGCATGGACGTAAGCTCCACCGAAAAAATCAAAATTGCCCTTTGAAGGTGGAAAAAGGCGGGATTGCGCAGGCAGGAATCGGCGGGTCAGAAGTCCAGCCGCGGCCAGGGCCGTCCCCACGTAACACGGGACACGCCTGTAGATGAACGAGCTGTTCTTTTCTCGATAGCTGGGGGTTGGGGGGGTGTCTTTAGCGAAGACCCGGGTCCTTTATTTGGTCTGGGTGCCAAACCGCGCTCTCTAAGTTCCAGGACGTCCCCGATGGGATCCGGCAAGCAAGGAAGCGCTTCTACAGGGCGCAGAGCCGCAAACCCGCGTCTTTACAGAGGCCGGGGTGGACAGGAGTGCTTTCCTTTCGAAGAGGAAGAGGAAGTCGCGCCGAGAAAAAGTCGCGCGTTCAGGGGGTCGAAACAGCAATAATAGTAATACTAATAGTAATAGTCAATGGTGCTTGTGGCACATCTTTAAATGTTCAGTTGACTGAGTTTCATGTTTAATGAATAAAGTAAACCACCACCACAACAACAACACATAAAGAAATGGCAGCTTCCTGCAATAACACCAGCGGAACTGGAAAAAACATGCGCTACTCGGAACATCATATATTTTAAGAAGATACTTCTTAATATATTATATATATTGATACCTAGAATTCTTAATATATTATATATGTTAATATATTTATACTTCTTAATATACATATCATATATATATTTATAAATATATAATAAATTTTGTTTAAAGTCACAACCCCTGGTATGCCCAATATATATATATATATACACGTTGTTTAAATATATACCTCCCACCCTGGCCTGGCTGATAAGGAGTCGAGCTCTGTAGCTCAATGGTTAACACATCTGCCTAAGAGGCAATAGAGCACAGGTTCGATTCCCAGCAAGGGTATGGCTAGCTGATGAGAGCTAAATAGCTTGAAATAGATCTATACTAGTCTCCCTTTATTTATTTATCAGCATAAATATAACAAATGTAACAAAAAGGCAACAGTAAAAAATATTGGGTTTCTGTCTGGATGGTCTCTTGTGACGAGCCGAAGGACAGAGAGTGGAAGTGTGACCTTCCTCCCATATTTGGGCATACCAGGGGTTGTGACTTTAAAAATATATATAATATACATACATACATACATACATAGGATGCTGGCAGCAACCCGTATCAACCATTAGCACCAGTCAATGGTACTTGTGATGCATTTTTGAATGTTCAGTTGACTGAGTTTCATGTTTAATGAATAAAGTGTAGTAGTAGTAGTAACAACAACAACAACAACATTCTGACTCTACAAAAAACCACCCTACTTGGAACAACTTATATCCTCCGACGTTACCTTAACAGTTCCTAGGTCCTTGGTTAGGACTCGAGCTGTTGAGCTACCAACCAGCCCCAAAGGCTGTGACTCGCACCAAAGATTAAATACTACTGCTGCTGCTGCTACTACTACTACTACTACTAATAATAATAATAATAATAATAATAATAATAATAATAATAATAATAATAATAACAACAACAAAAATCAATCATAATAATCATAATAATAATCAGAAATACCGAAACCTGGGCATCGAAACTACGCGATTATGGATGAAACATGTAACAGTGATACCCATTGTCATCGGGGCACTTGGCACCATGTCCAAGAATTTTACAAGACACATCCACAAATTGCAGCTTCCTCTAAAAACACCAGCGGAACTGCAAAAAACTGCGCTACTCGGAACATCTTAGATTTTAAGAAGGTCCTTGGTTGATACCTCGGACGCTGGCAGCAACCCCTATCAACCATTAGCACCAGTCACTCTTATTTGTGATGCATTTTTGAATGTTCAGTTGGCCGAGTTTCATGTTTAACGAATAAAAGAAATAATAATAAACCGTCTCCACGGCGGCCGATCAAACCCCCGGGGCTTTAGAAGCCGCGATCGGTTCCTCCCAAGAAGTTTCTTCTGTAGAGTTTTTCTGGGGGTCCCGATGCCCTGGACTCCCGCAGTCTGCTTCGGGGCTGCAAAGCTCTCTGAATTCAGGCGTCCTGGGTGGGTGGGTAGGTGAGGGTTTGGATCCTACAGCGCGCTTCCCCAGGCGGAGGGGAAGGCCTCCGGGGTCTCCCCCGCAGGGTTGATGTAAGGAAGGTAGTTGAAAAGGACACCAATGGCATGGTCGGGCGACTACCACAGATCCGGCTAAGGGAGGGTCGGGGCCAGCCGGTAAATCACGCCCCCGCCCCAAATAAGCGAACTCTCCTTAGCTTGTACACTATCAACTCCGTTACTCCGCCGTGGGGTTTAGTCCGTAGTTCAGGCTGCTGGAGGCAGAAGCAGAAGCCGAGGAGGTGAGGAAAGGTTACTCAGAGCCTTTCTGGGGGTGGGGGGCGTCATTCGGCCCATTTTACAGAAATAATTATAACAACCCGAACCTTTCTAGCAACAAGCCACTGTCCGCGCCTCCACTACAGGTGAAAATAGAGAACAAGACTCAAGGGCGTAAAATAGCTCCGGTTCCATGTGGCGTTCCCCAATGTGGTGGGAGCAGAGAGCCCATCATCCCCAGCAAATGGGACAGTGCAGCAGCCCCGGGGGAGGGGGGAGCGGAGGACCAAAGGGCCGAAAACGCGCGTCTTCCTCCGCGCAAGCATTTGCGGGGAAAGGGCTTCGCGCGGCCTCGCGAGGCAGGAATTTCCTAGCGGCGCTTAAATATTTAGTTGTCCGAAGAAAGTTTCTAAAGGAATCTCGTAGGGTGGGAGGGACGGGGACTCGTCTGCCGGGGGCGGGGGGGGGGGCTACCCCAAATCATTGCAGGATCGTGGGTACGTAAAGCTGCGTGTGTTTTATGCGTGTCTGTGAGCTGCTCGGGCAGGGAGGCTGACTTTCTATCTTGGTTTTCAACGCCTCTTAAGGATTTCAACAGCTCGTTCAACTTTCTCTTCCTTCCTCGACTCGCTGAATGGACTCAAAGGGAGCCCGGGCTGGCTTTGCACAAGACGCGAAGATAAACTATGATTTGTAGTTTAATTGGTAGAGTGAACAAAGCCCTGGTGGCCCTGCGGCCTTTTATCGGGAGAAACAACTTCTTCTCCTTCTCCTTCTCCTTCTCCTTCTCCTTCTTCCTTCTTCTTCTCCTTCTCCTTCTTCTTCTTCTCCCCATCTTCCTCCTCCCTTCTCCTCCCCCCTCTCCTCCTCTTCCTCCTCTTCTTCTTCCATCTCCTCTTCTTCTTTCTCTTTCTTCTCTTTCTCTTCCTCCTTCTCTTCTTTTTCTTTCTCCTCCTCCTCCTCTTTCTTCTTCTTCTTCTCCTCCTCTTCCTCCTCCTCTTCCACCTCCTCCTTTTCTTCTTCTCATCCGTCCTCCGGAATGCAGAGATGGGGGGTGGTGGTGGCTGGATGGGAATCCCCAAGCCGACTCTGGGCCACGAGAAACCGAGGAGGGAAAGGGGAGAGGCGCTTCCGATAGAGCTGCCAAAGCGAGAGATAATCTACCCCGCTTGGGGGAAGGGGTAGCCCGTGGTTGGCCCGGGGAAGCCCACGCGGGAGTCCAGAACTTGGATTCCCCTCTTTAAAAAAAAAAAATCATGGGTATAGGCGGGGGGGGGGGTGATTGCAAGGTCTCCCTCTCCCTCCGACTAGGTCCTTGTCTTGTTCCCCGCAGGGGTGCCTATGCCGGCTCTCTTCCAGCCTCACCCGCACGCGGAGCTGCCGGGCAAGCACTGTCGCCGCCGGAAGGCCCGCACCGTTTTCTCCGACTCGCAACTCTCGGGCTTGGAGAAGCGCTTCGAGATCCAGCGTTATCTTTCCACGCCGGAGCGCGTCGAGTTGGCCACAGCGCTCAGCCTCTCCGAGACGCAGGTAAGGGCGCGAGATGGAGGGGGAATCCCCCCCCGTCCCCCCTCCATCTTACCAACTCGGGGAGGGGGGAGACGGGACAAATCAGCCTTTATTATTTACCGATTCCTTCTATTTTAATGGATTTATTAACGTTTTTACATCGCCCGTCCGGGCGTCAAGCGACTCTAGGCTTACAAACAGCCGCTCTTCACGGGGAGACGGCCTGAACCTCCCGGCTTCTTCTTAGCATCAGGTAGGGACTCCAAAGCAGACGGCACTGCTGGGTCAACCCCTGTCTGATGCCAAGTTCGTAATGGCTGGCTACCGATCCCCCTCTCTCTGCAAAGGGTTTTGCAACTGAAATCCCAAATGAAAGCGCGCATAATGTGAAGGCGCCATTTCGAAGCAAATACGGGGAAACACAATAGTAACGGTGCATTAAATGTTTGGGCAAAATTCAGAAACAGAGATTCAATCTCCCTTCCAAGGTATTTTTATATCAAGGTCTCTTGTAATGAGGGTGGATCCCACTGGGGTTGGGATCGAATAGGACCGGGCAAAGGAAGCACCGGCGGGTTTTTATGGAGATTCTCCGTCATCCCAGGTCACGGTAGTCCCAAAGATGTTTTGTTTTTTTTCCAAGAGGCAACTGGACTTTTTTTTGGGGGGGGGGGTGAGGGCTTTCACTTCTCATCCAAGGAGCTTCTTCAGCTCTGACTGGATGGTGGGGAATGGAAGGATTTATTCCCCTTGCAGACAGCTGGTCATTTGTATCCTTTTAAAGGGCCGTTGAGGCCACCTAAGCTAACTGTCTATGGAGATTCTCAGCCATCCAATGATGGTTTTTCCCCCCCCCCCCAAGAGGCAACTTGGACTTTCTTTGAAGACCTTTCACTTCTCAGCCAAGAAGCCGAAGAGAGCTAAGAAACTTCTTCTTTGAAGAGAAACGTCTTCAAAGAAAAACCAGAAAGTCCTCTTGTGTGTGTGGGGGGGGGGAAACACCTTTGGGACATCGACGTTTTCACGCGTTTGTTCAGAAACAAATGGACGAATTGCAGTGAGCTACTCAATGAAACAAATTTGTAACGGGCTGCACCCTCGTCTCTTCCATCCACGAGGGGAAGGTGGAGGGGGAAATGAAAGAGAAGGAGGATAAGAAAGAAAATAGAGGAAAAGGAAAATAGAGGAGGAGGAGAGGGGGAAATGAAAGAGAAGGAGGATAAGAAAGAAAATAGAGGAGGAGGAGAGGGGGAAATGAAAGAGAAGGAGAATAAGAAAGAAAAAAAGAGGAGGAAGAGAGGAGGAAATGAAAGAGAAGGAGGATAAGAAAGAAAATAGATGAGGAGGAAAATAGAGGAGAAGGAGGAGGAGGAAATGAAAGAGGATAAGAAAGAAAATAGAGGAGGGGGGAAATAGAGGAGGAGGAGGAAATGAAAAACAAGGAGGATAAGAAAGAAAATAGAGAAGGAAAATAGAGGAGAAAGAGGAGGAGGAAGTGAAAGAGGATAAGAAAGAAAATAGAGGAGGATGAAATGAAAGAGAAAGATGATAAGAAAGAAAATAGAAGAGAAGAAAAATAGAGGGAGAAGGGGAGGTGGAAATGAAAGAGAAGAAAGATAAGAAAGAAAATAGAGAAGTAAAATAGAGGAGGAGGAGGAGGAGGAGGAGGAAGGCTGCATTTGAAGATATTTGATGCCCACTAGCAAAACTCCCCCTGGATTTACTTTTGAGAAAAACGGATCTGAGAAATTAAACGCCTATGGAAAAAAAAATTCGAGAGAGGCCCCTGAACGTGCGAAAAAGGCTTTCTCCCGCTGCTTCCTACCCTGTAAATCTGAGAGGAAGGGGAGCAGAGCCAATGTGGCGTGGAATTCAGCAAGCGAATCTCTCCCTCTCTCCCTCCCTCAGTTTCCCCGAATGTAACGTTTCATAATTTCCTCTACTGAGTTCAGGAGAGAAGCGGGGGCGACGACAAACCTCCATTCTTTTCCAGTGACTTGAAGGAAAGTCCCGTCCTTTTCCACGCTCCCGCCTCAAAAATCGAAGTTTGCAAATCTCTGGGAAGGCGCTTGCATGGACACGTGTAAACGTGGCCACACGTGTGTGTGTGTGGGGGGGGGGTGTTAGGCCAAGCGGCTCGTTCTGTTCCTGGGGCTCTCTGGCAGAGGAAGGCAGAGCTGCGCCCTCTAGAGATTGCAACGACCCGGGACGGGGGGGGGGGGAGAGTTGGGATGGCGTGAGGTTGGTCGGTTGGGGATGATAGGAACTATAGTCCAATAACATCCGACCGGTCCCATTTTGTACTGACCGGAAAATAAGATGCTCTTAAATAAGGCTTCCTATCCCCTCCCTAAAGATTTTTTAAAAACACCCCACCCCTAAATTATTTTGCCCATTATTCTGGTCTCTTCAAGTGAGTTCTATACGACGCTTATACCTCAACTGGGCCGCAAACCCACAAAAGAGTTGAGTTGGCAAGATGATGATTGATGATGATGATGATGAGGAGGAGGATAATAATAATAACTACTTAATATCTTAGCCAAAATACTTCTGATATTGCTGTACCAGGAGACGCCAGAATGGAAGAAAAATAACTGGAAAAAAAAATCACAAAATATCGCGACCTGGCCATCGATTATTCTTCTTCTTCTTCTTCTTCTTCTTCTTCTTCTTCTTCTTCTTCTTCTTCTTCTTCTTCTTCTTCTTCTTCTTCTTCTTCTTCTTCTTCTTCTTCTCCTCCTCCTCCTTCCTCCCCCTCCCCTCCTCCATCTCCTTCCCCCATTTCCTCCTCCTCTTCTTCTTCGTCTTCTTCTTCTTCTTCTTCTTCTTCTTCTTCTTCTTCTCCTGCTCCTCCTCCTTCTCCTTCTTCCTCCCCCTCCCCCTCCCCCTCCCCTCCTCCATCTCCTTCCCCCATTTCCTCCTCCTCCTCCTCCTCCTCCTCCTCCTCCTCCTCCTCCTCTTCTTCTTCTTCTTCTTCTTCTCCTCCTCCTCCTCCTCCTCCTCCTCCTCCTTCTCCTTCTTCCTCCCCCTCCCCCTCCCCCTCCTCCCCTCCATCTCCTTCCCCCATTTCCTCTTCCTCTTCTTCTTCCTCTTCTTCCTTCTCCTCCTCCCCCTCCCCCTCTTTGGCTATCGATGAAACATGTGATCGAGATACCCATTGTCATCGAGGCACTTGGTACCATGTCCAAGAATTTCACAAAGCACATCAAGAAATTACAGCTTCCTGCAATAACACCAAAGGAACTGCAGAAAACGGTGCTACTAAGAACCTCGTATATTTTAAGAAGATACCTGGTTGGTATCTAGGATGCTGGCAGCAACCCGTTAGGACCCTTCAATGGCATTCGCGACACATCTTTAATTGTTCACTTGACTTTCACGTTTAATGAATAAAATAAATAATATCTGAGTCAAAATTCTCCCGAATCCAGCTCTGCTTCTACCTGCAATGGGTGAAGCCAGGCTTCCCGACTCACTTCTCTCCCCCCCTCCCCCTTTTGCAGGTGAAAACCTGGTTCCAGAACCGACGGATGAAACACAAAAAGCAGCTTCGGAAGAGCCAAGACGACGCCAAAGCCTCCGGGCCCGAGGGGGCGGACCTGGCGCCCGGAGACTCGCCGCTGGACCCGCCGGGCCAAGCTAGCGTCGCCTCGACCTCCGACGCCCGTCCAAGTGGCCCCGCGCCGGCTTTCCTGCCGGAGGACCCCGAAGACGAGGTGGACATAATCGAGGGTGGGGAGCTGTGCGGGCCTCAGCACCTCATTTAGGGCGCTGGGGGGCGCGGAACGTCGGAACTGGAGCCGGTGGCTAAGGCCGGGAGGGAAGGCGAGTGGGCGGCTGCTGAGAAAGAGACTTTGGGGGGGGTCCCAGCGGGATCGGAAGGCCCTCCCTCCCTCCTCTTCCTCTTCCCTTCTCAGGACGAGGGGGGGTTGCTTTGCCAGCATGTCCCCCAAAACCCTCCTCGAGGCCAGGAAAACTTCGTGTGGATGGGAGGATGGACCCGGTTGGAAAACGCAATACCCACAGCCCTCCTGTTCTTTCTATCTCACCTTTCCACTCTCAACATCCCCAGTAAGAAAATGCTAAGACTGGAAAACAACCCGCATCGCCTCTTTGGGTTAGGATGAGTTGTGTGAATGGGAAGTTGCGTGAAGTTTTGCTGGAAGGCCGCGCGGCTTTTCTCCAGGTGCCCACGACCTGTAGGAAAAAGCCTAGGACGCGTGGAAAATCCGGACAGGTGAGGAAACGTCCACATACGGGCCGTTCCTTCTCCCCCACACCCGCCCCAAACTCACGTGAAAGTGGCGACATCGATTCGGGTCACAGGATCGTCGGAATCACTCGGGTGACCTGATTCCGGGTGTTTTTAATCCCCAAATACACATATACTCCTCCTGCAAGCCTCCTTAAGATACGTGTTGGAAGAAAGAAGGGGAGAGCGTTGGCGCCAGTGGTTAAAGCGCTGCTGAACCCCGTTTCTTGGGAGCAGGCGTTAAAAGGGGTTTGACGCGGGGTCGAAATTTGTTCCCGGTTTGTAGGTTTTCAGGGCTTGCTTTCTTTCTTTCTTTTTTACAAATCATGGGCGGCTAATTCTCACGAACCCGCGCTAGAGGAATCGACTGTCCTTCGGTCGGTTCACAAATCGCCTTTTGAAGCTGAAGGGAAGTTTTGCCATCGGGGGAAGATCGTGGGAATGGGAGGGAAGGGGGGGGGGAGAAAAAAACCATAAGCAAAACGGAGCGGAGGGAAGGAAGGAAGGAAGGAAGGAAGGAAGGAAGGGAAGGGAAGGGAAGGGAAGGTCGGTCTTGAATTTTTTCCCGAGGCGAAATAAAACAAAACCCTGCGGAAGAAATTCAGGAGGAGAACTGATCATTTGAAACCTAAAACGGGGCTGGGAAAAAGCCAGGGGGAAAACTTAAAAGAGCAACCGGGCGGGCCTCTCCAAACCACGTGTGTCAAACGCCTTCCTGAAAGGAACCCAAAGGGAATCCGTGCTAGGAAAGCGGGAAGAGCGAAGTTTCCCAGCGCTTGAAAACTGGAAGTGGATGAGGTGGACGTGTTAGATCCCTTTATGTGAGAGGACGCCCCGTTGGCTTAAGCGGGACAGGTGGGGCTGGAATCATTCAAGAAAAGTCGGCTGCAGACGGATGGCGTCTTCCCTGGGGATGAATTCCATGCACTATAGTGGGGAAGGGGCGTTCTTGTTCTCCAAACCCGGTAGCCCTTTAAGAAACCAGTTCTGCTGATTCCAACGGGATCTTCTGCTCACTAAATCCGGGCAAAAAAAAAAATAGACATATTAATCTGGACACAGTTCCGGCATCCTTACCTCGTCTTTCTTAAAAACGGGTCCTAAATTTGCAAAGGGCCAGTGGACTTGGCCTGATGTGATTTTGGTTTTTTTTGGGGGGGAGGAGGGGGGCGCTTTGGGATCCTGGCCACTCTCATGTGTAAACCTCACTGGTGTGATTTGGGTTGAAGGGTGCGTAGGGTGACATCTGAATTCGGCCAATTCTGGCTTGTACCTATGGGGAAGCGGCTTCTGCCTTGGTGCAACGCGAGGAAGGACTGGGTCACCGTGTACATATTGCAATGACCTCTCTCAAAACGGTTTATCTTCCTCATGCTTCTAATTATATTTACTTTTCAAACTATTGAGCTTGGGATCTTCAAAATATTTATTCTAGAGAACACTGTGAACTCAGTCATATGACACTGAGCTTGTGGATCAGAAAGGTTGGCAGTTCGGCGGTTTGAATCCCTAGCGCTGCATAATGGAGTGAGCTCCCGTTACTTGACCCAGCTTCTGCCAATCTAGCAGTCCGAAAGCATATAAAAATGCAAGTAGAAAAATAGGAACCACCTTTGGTGGGAAGGTAAAGAGTGTTCCGTGTGATTCTGGCGTTTAGTCATGCCAGCCACATGACCACGGAGATGTCTTCAGACAACGCTGGCTCTTTGGCTTTGAAACGGAGCTGAGCACCACCCCCTAGAGTCGGGAACAACTAGCACATATGTACAAGGGGAACTTTTACCTTTTATCTATTTTCATTTCCCCCCCCCCCCCAACCTATCCTGGCAGGAAAATCCTAAAATGCAAAGGATTTAAATCCAGATGCAATTTTTTTTTTTTTTGGAGTAACGTATTTTACCCTCAAAAGTTTAGCCGCCTGGATCCCGAAGGTTTCTAACCGAAATTCCTCTTTAAGTTAAAAAGCTTTATCCGTAACTTTTTAAAGATTGCCCTGCCCTTCAGGTTGATACAGAAAGCATTATCTGATCCCGAAGGTGAGCAATTAAGACATTAAGCATTGTCAAACCCATGAGTATATTTGCATTTTATCCTAATAATAAGCCCATCAGCTCATTTTCAGGAGACTGAGGCTTCTTCAACTAAATCCTCTGATCAAAGCAAAAAAAAAAAAAAAGGGCCACTTGCATGGAAAAAAAATATATCAGAAAAGGAAATGCTAATTTAGACCCCTTAATATATGATGGTAGGAGAGTCCTTCAATTAACTCAATTCTATGGCTCAGGGAAATAATAATAATAATAGGTACAAAGAGTCAGATTGGAAAGGTAGAAATACTCATTAAATCCAAAAAGGTTCCAGCATTCATTATTTCCAACATCTGGGGCTAACCAGGCGCATACAGGCTGCTCATCAAAGAGATATCCGTGCTTGTAATGGGTTAAATTGAGAATATAATCTAATTAAAATATTAGGCAATGAATAAACAGGTCTTTGATGATATCCCTCTAAAGGGTGGTATTAAAAAAAATAGGTTCTTGAGCTTTGCCGTAAAAGGAATTATCACTTTTAGTCAGAAAAACAATAGAGCTCATCAGAAATACTTCAAAGTTGGGCCTTTTCAGTTGCCTTCATTGTTATTCAGAGGTGGGCTCCTACCGGTCCGGCCCGGTTCGGCCGAACCGGTAGTGGTATGGTGGCCTGGGTCGCTGGAACCGGCAGCAACCCAAGCCTGCCACCCCCCCGGAACTGGTTCTCTGGGCGTCGTTGTGGCTGCTGCCATCTTGTTTTTTGCTTGAGCAATTTTTATTGCACTGCACATGAACGCACAGCGTGCATCATGCGCATGGGCTACGAGCAAACCAGCAGTAGGCAGTTGCCTGCCCCACTGATGTCCGATAAACCTCTTCTATTTAATTTGCAGTGAATTCCTCTCCAGCAAAGTCTTTCCTCTCCCACAGTCTTTCAAGATAGTTCACAATTGCTGACCTTTATCAGGCTTGGAGAGTGGCCGGGCCGATATCTTTCAGACGCCCGCAAGAATGCAGGAATGAATTAATTGTCTCCTGCAAACTCCACTCCCCTTTCGCTCCTCTTTTATTTCCTATGAGGGGTGGGCCATTCACTGTCCACCTGTGGCCTTACTCCCAAGTCAACCCTCGTTCCTTAGCTGTTCCTTTTATCTGGCAACTCTGTGCATGCACACACTGGGAACAGGCTCCAGCTGTTCTTCTGCCTCGCTGCTGTCTGACTCTGAAGGCAGCTGATAACTGGCATACGTCCCTGGCCCCCTCTCTGTCTCCAACACAGAGCCTTCATCAGAGCCTTCCCCAGACTCCAGGACTGGCCCAGGTTCCTCCCCAACCCTCCTCACTGTCCGAATGTGCTTCTACCTCCGTTGGCTGCTGGCGGACCACAACACTAGGTTCTTCCTGCCTTTAAACCATCAAAAGGTTTTTAAAATAAAAAATAAAAAAAGGTTGCCCTGGAATGTAGGGAAGGAAAGAGAAAGATCACTTCTAGATCATCGTACACCCAACGTTTTTAATGATCAACAATAAACTCCCAACAAAAATAAGTAAGGCTGAATGCAACTCATGGAGAAAACATCCCAGATCTTGCAGAAGTTCATGAAACTCATCACGGGCGGGAAGAAAACGGGGGAGCAGGAAGAGCGCGGCAGGCCCGCGGAGATCGCCGGCGATGGCCTCCTCAGACGATATGGAGCGTCTTGAAGGCCGCAACCACCTGCTTCTCCTTCTCGTGCCTGTTTTGCAGGGACTCCAGGGAGGAAATCGGAGGAAGGTTCTCTCCGTTTAAAGTCCGCGCCAGGTTTTTCTCCTCTTTGGTCTCTTGCTCCGACGATCTCGAGACAAAAAGTCGAGGCTTGGGAATTGTCTTGGCGTATTCAAGGGCCTGGAAAGAAGCAAGGAAAGAAGGCCACAACCGACTGGCCGTGAAAAACCTCGAAGCCCAGATTAGAAAGAAGGCCATTTCCAAGGAAGAAGCAGTGGGGTCCCTTCACATCAGCACCAGGGGTGGGATTCAAAAATTTTAGCAACCAGTTCTCTGCCTGGTTGCTGGCTGGGTGTGGCCATGGTGGGCGTGGCCGACTCGGCTCCCTGCACAGCGGCAGGGGAGCGACATTTTTGCCCTCCCCAGGATCCGGAGGCTTTCTTTGAGCCTCCAGGAGGGCAAAAACGGCCTCCCCCAAGCTCCAGAGGCCCTCCGGAGACTGGAAACGGGCCTGTTTCTAGACTTCCAGAACTTCCAGAGGCCTGTTTTTTGCTCTCCTTACCTGGCATCCAAAATGGGCTGCGTGGAGACTCCTGGAAAGGAGGGGTGGGTGTGGCCAGCCAGTCCTTGCAACTACCAGTTCAGCAAACCAGATGTAAAATTAGCATCAGGTTCACCCGAACTGGTCCGAACCGGCTGAATCCCAGCCCTGATCAGCACCCCCACAAATTCTTCCTGTCAAGGCTCCGACTAAAGAACACAAGCAAATCAGAATTCTGAGACTTGGCTCCTTCTCAAAGGTCTTTTTTTAATGAGTGCATCGTATCGGCACAGCTCTAAAGGAAAACCCACTCTAAATCTTTCCCACAGTTTCAGTATAATTAAACTACAAAATAGCAATACCAATAGCACTTAGACTTATATACCACTTTATGGTGCTTTTTCAGCCCTCTCTAAGTGGTTTACAGAGTCAGTCTACTGCTCCCAACAAGCTGGGTCCTCATTTTATTCTCCTCGGAAGGATGGAAGCCTGAGTCAACCTTGAGCCTGGTGAGAACCAATCTGCCAAATTGCAGGCAGCCGGCAGTCAGCAGAAGTAGCCTGAAGTACTGCACTCTAACCACTGCACCACCGTGGCTCAGATAACCCCATCCCCAAATGTCACAGGTCACATTGGCCAACTGGGTAAATTGGCAGGCTCTTCAGGCACAAGAAAGCCCTTTGTTGTGTCTAGTACTTCCTTCCCCCTTTCCTCCTCTGTGTGGAAACTGAGGAACAGAAAGATGGCTGCAGCCAGGTTCAGTTCGAAGTTGACACTTCCCCAATCTACACAAAAAATTTCTTTTCATCAAACTGAAATTCTAGAAGTGGGGAATCACTCATTTCCTCCAAGTTTGGCTTAACATCCTCCCAGAGGTGCCCAGTTCTGGCAAACCAGTAGCAGAAACTTTGAGTACTTCAAAGAACGGGCAAATACCACCTCTGGCTGGCCACACCCCGATCTATTCGCTGCCTCCCAAGTCCCAGCTTTATTGGCTGGGTATTCTTTTGTTGCCCTGCACAGGAGAACGGAACTGGAAAGCAGGTTAGTGGGGTGGGGAGGGAATGGAGATTTTGCAGTATCCTTTCCCCAGAAGTAGGGAGGGAATGGGGATTTTGCAGTATCCTTCCCCTGGAGTGGGGTGGAAATGGAGATTTTGCAGTATCCTTTCCCCAGAAGTAGGGAGGGAATGGGGATTTTGCAGTATCCTCCTCCCAGGAGTGAGGAGGGAATGGAGATTTTGCAGTATCCTCCTCCCAGGAGTGAGGAGGGAATGGGAATTTTGCAGTATCCTTCTCTTGGAGTGGGGAGGGAATGGGGATTTTGCAGTATCCTTCCCCTGGAGTGGGGTGGAAATTGAGATTTTGCAGTATCCTTTCCCCAGGAGTGGGGAGGGAATGGGGATTTTGCAGTATCCTTCCCCTGCCATGCCCACCAAGCCACGCCCACAGAACTGGTAGTAAAAATTCTTTGAATCCCACCACTGGAATAGAACCATGGCAGAAAAAAAAGAAGCAGAAGGGAAAATTTTAACCAGCAAGTAAACAGATGCATTCCATACTCCGAGCAAGGAAAAGTTTATCACTTCTATCCCATCTCAAGAGAAAAGATGCCAACCTCCTCTCATACATTTGGCAGGACTTGCTCTTTGTGAATTCACACCCAACTGGCAATCTCCTGAGGTGGTAGACGTGTTATATGATCATGTTTGAGGGTACAAACATGCATATGCCCCTTCCATCATAAATGGAAATCTGGCAAGGTTTTTGCAATCTTGCCCACTTAGGATTTCAACCGAGTAGGTTAAACGATCAAAGAACGGTTGCAGAAATTGGTTTAATGAAAAGAAGGACTAGGGAAGATATGATAGTAGTGTTCCAATATCTCAGGTGTTGCCCCAAAGAAGAGGGAGTCAAGCTATTCTCCAAGGCAGAACAAGCAGCAATGAGTGGAAACTAATCAAGGAGAGATGCAACCTAGAACTGAGGAGGACTTTCCTGACAGTGAGAACAATTAATCAGGGGAACAACTTGCCTCCAGAAGTTGTGAATGCCCCAACACTGGAAGTCTTTAAGAAGATGTTAGATAGCCATTTGTCTGAAGTGCTATAGGGTTTCCAGTCTGGGCAGGGGGTTGGACTAGAAGACCTCCAAGGTCCCTTCCAACTATTCTATTCTATTCTATTCTATTCTATTCTATTCCATTCCATTCTACTCTATTCTCATAAAGGAGGAGCTATGTTTGCATCACTAACACTGATGATGAAAGCAATCAAAATTCCAGACGATTCATGTCAAGACAGAGAACCAGGAGCATTCTGATTATCCAAGAAAAAAGTTCAGTCTTGATCCTTGAAGGCCACTATTCCTCAACCTGGGACAACTTGAAGAAGGATGGAATTCAACTCCCAGGATGCTGTTGGGGAATTCTGGGAGTTGGAAGTCCACACATCTTTGAGGTTGAGAAACACTGTTCCAGACAGTCTTCTACTGGCCACGGTTCCCCCACTCCCCCCCGCTCGTTCCTACCTTCTGTCTCGACACGACCGATTTGTTCTCCGTTTTCGACTGAGGTTTCCGTGCACTTGACATATTCTTCAGATTTTGTTCGTTTACTTGCTTGCCGTATACTTTTTGGTGCTTTATCTTTTCCGACTGTCAAAAGGACAAAGAGGAGGAGTTCAAGGGCAGGCTGGAGATGATCGCATAACGCATTTTATTTATCGATTTAAATTATTCCATTTGCATGGCCGCCGCCTACCTCGAACCGGTTGAAAAGTTCAAGTATGATCTCTAGAAGGAAGGGTGGAAGAGGGAGGGGTGGACTCAAAACTCTTGCTAGCAAGGTAAAGCGTTTCAGCCAGGTATTTATTTTGTGAGCTAAATCTCTCCTGAACTCCTTACAGGAAAGGTAGCGTGTGAATACGACGATTCCTTAATTAGGCTGTTGTTTATTGTTAGCTTGATTGGGGATTGTCTAAAAAGATCAAAACATCGCCTCACCAGCAATCAACACTCAGATCATCATCATCATCATTAATTTTTAATCACCCCATAATCCCTTGCGGGGTGGAGTCTGGAGAATGGAGCTGAGTGATTACTGGCCAGATGCCATTCCTGTTGCCAATGCGGAGTTACATTCAGCAGATATATTCTCATTGGTTCCCAGAGAGAGAAATTGCTGCCTCTACCTAGGATTGAACTCACAGCCTCCTAATTGTGAGACAAGAGCGCCGCCTCTGGGCCACCACACTGGGTTATGTAATGTCTGTAAGGACAGCAACCGAGCCCAGAGATCACTAAGGACCCCGCAGTTCAATTTTGAGCTACAGATATTCTCTTCTATTGGTAGATTGAAGATTGTACATTGTTTCCCCTACTTGCTCTGCAGCGGGATTGGGTCACCACCACAACTTGCTAAAAACAATTGAGTTGTTCTGACCTAGGGTTCCTGACACAGGCAAAAAGCACACGTTTAATCCCAAGAACCCTCTTTTTATTCCAATGGCTGTGAATCATGTTCATTCACAGCCCGTAATGAGTCCCAAATAGTTTGCAAAGAGTCCGACAGAAGTCTGCCAAAGTCTTTCAGGATAAGGCTGATAAGCACCCACCTTTCTCTCCCTTGAAACGCTGCCAAAGACCTAACTGGCAATTAGCTTTGCAAGGCCACATGGAGCACAGAGTCAAAAAGGAGCTTCAGAATTTAAACCGACCAGCACGAACGAAGTTGCTTCCTGCAAAGGCTCACGTGTCTTTGTTCCTCCTTTATGTCCTATGGGAGAGACTAATCACCTCCAAGCCTTACTCCCGAGTTCTCCTTTTTGTCTTAGCTGTTCCTGCCTTCTGGCAGCTCTGCGCATGCACACATAGGGAACAGGCTCCCCCTGTTCCTCTGCCTCGCTGATATCCAACTCTGGAGGCTCCGGAGCAGTGGTGGGTTTCAAAAATTTTTCGAACCTACTCTGTGGGTGTGGCCTCCTTTGTGGGAGTGGCTTGCCGGCCATGTGACCTGCTGGGAGTGGCTTGCCAGCCATGTGTTCTCTCTCTCTCTTTCCTTCCTTTTGTCTCTCTGTCCCTTTTTCCTTTTTTTCTTTCATCTTTCTCTCACTTTTCTTTCTTTTTTTCTTTTTTTATTTCTTCCTTTCTTTCTCTTTCTCTGTGTAAGTCTGTGTGTGTGTGTGTGCATGTGTGTGTCTGTCTGTCAGTGATGGGTTTCAAAAATTTTTAGAACCCCTTCTGTAGGTGTGGCCTGCTTTCTGGGTCCACTGGTGGAACCTATTTACTGTTTATTAAATTTATAGGCCGCCCAATCCCGAAGGACTCCGGGCGGCTTACAGAAGCAGAAGTTAAAAGAAATTAAAAACAGATAAAACCTCTTCTAACCAGTTCGGTAGATTTGACGAACCGGTTCTACCGAACTGGTGCGAACTGGTAGGAAACCACCTCTGCTCCAGAGGCAGCATATAACCTCAGATGGCCCGGGCTCCCTCCCTGCCTCCGATGCAGAGCCCTCATCCGAGCCTTCCCTTGACTCCAGGACTGGCCCATGTTCCTCTCCAACCTCCTCACTGTCCGACTCTGTGGTCAGCTCCACAGGCCGCCAGCAAACCATAACATGAGTGTAAATTGGGTGAATGTACACTACTGATCCTGTTGTACCAGTAACATGGAAAATACCTACCCTTTTCCTCTGAAAATAAGACCTCCCCGGATAATAAGCCCAATTGGGCTTTTGAACGCATGTGCTAATATAAGCCCTCACCTGACAATATTGCAACACAGCAGCAGCCATGAGGTGACCACGCTCCCCGCCTCCTGCACCTCAAAAATAATAAGACCTCCCCGAAAATAAGGCCAAGCGCTTATTTCAGGGGTCAAAAGAAAATAAGACCCTGTCTTATTTTTCAGGGAAACACAGGAAGCATGTTTCCATTCATTCAATGTTAAAAAAAATAAAAATATGAAGGTTTGGGGGGAAAAGGCCTTTTTTCAATTCTTTCTTGGCTACTCAATTTCATCTTCTCCTTCAGGCCAAAGGAGAAGCATCAGGCATCAGATGAGTTTCCCGGTGTTTCCTAACATGGGTATAATGCGCGTTCTGCTCTTCACAACTAGATTTTCTCGGTTGGGTTGATTTCTATTCTTTCTTTTAATTTTTTTAAAAAAATACGTTTGTGATAAAGCCAGGGCCATCTAAATTCCCCGGAATGGCTTCCACTGCATTAAAGCAACGCACCCTTGGACACACTAGAAGAGAAGGGATCTGTGTGCATTCCTGATCTGCAATTGGAATTCTCTGCAGGAGGACACAGACTAATGGAAATCTTCTTCCAAGGTGCAAAAAAAATAAAATAAAAAAGCGCTACACCTTGGAAATCTACTCTGAACGCAGCCAGAGGTTTTCTGGACATTGATTTATCTATTTTGGTCATGAAGGACAGAACCCAAGGGAGCTTAGCCTTCGGAAGCTGTGGGAGCTTCATCCCTGGAAGCTTTCAAGAAGACACTGGACAGAAGACATCTGTCAGAAATGGTGTAGGGTCTTCTGCTTGGGCGGGGGGTTGGGCTACCTACAAGGTCCTTCCCAACTCTGCTAATCTGAATCTGAGATAACGAGGAAAGGAAGGTGGTCCAATCCGGTTAAGATCTGACTTTTTAATCTTTTCTCCCCTCAATTTCTGAGCTTAGGTGGGCCTAGTGCCGTGATGGCCGAGGTGGCGCAGTGGTTAAATGCAGCACCGCAGGCTACTTCAGCTAACTGCAGTTCTGCAGTTCGGCTGTTCAAATCTCACCGGCTCAGGGTTGACTCAGCCTTCCATCCTTCCGAGGTGGGTAAAATGAGGACCCGGATTGTTGTTGGGGGCAATATGCTGACTCTGTAAACCGCTTAGAGAGGGCTGAAAGCCCTATGAAGCGGTATATAAGTCTAACTGCTATTGCTATTGCTATTGCTATTGCTATGGCGAACCGATGGCACATGTGCCATCGCCAGCTGGTCTTCACAGGTGCCAGAGCCACAGAAAACAGCCTGAAAACAGCCTGAAAAGGCCATTCAGGGGGGCTTTTTTGGACCATTTTCAGGCCATTTTTTTTGGCCCGAAAATGACTCAAAAACGGCCCCCAAAACCGTCCTCAAAATGGCCTGAAAACTGGCCCAAAAAAACCAGAGCATGCATGCTCCAGCCAGCTGGTATTCACATTTCCCGGCACGTCAAAGAGTGCGCGCATGCACATGTGTTCTGGTTTCGGCACTTGGTCCCGAAAAGGTTCGCCATCACTGGCCTAGTTCCATGATGCCGAACCTATGACACGCGGGTCAGGAGTGGCACGTGGGGGCCCTCCCTGCTGGCATGGTTAGATCTCCGTGACGTTTCTTCCGTGAGCTTCTTCTGTTTCCCTGCAAACGACGAAACAGAAGCTCGCGGAAGAAAAAGAGCTTGCCTTCCTGATTTCCGTTTGGTAACTCAGCCCAAACCCTCCGTCGGTAGCGTTCTGCAGGGCAAAAACGCCGCTCGAGAAGAAGGGATCCGTAAACGCCATTCCTCTTACTTTTTCTTTGATGGTTTCATAGTCAGGGCCAAGTCCTCCAAGCCTCACATCCATCTTCGTGTAACCTTTTGCTCTAGAGCCCTGGACAAAGAGGCAACGGGAAGTTTTGAAAGAAAATAATGGAGGCCGAGAAAGAATCAACCGCGGAAAGAGCACGTAAACCAGAGTGAGAATCAGGGAGAGGGACATCACACAAAGGAGGTTTATACCGTATTTTTTGGAGTATAAGACGCATCCCTCTGCCTTAAAAGTGGGTGGAAATTATAGGTGCGTCTTATAGACCAAATACGGGCATTTTGGGCCTTTCAAGTCCTCCACACATCATGTTTTCGCCCTCCCTGACATCCAGAAGCACTCTACAGTACTCCACACGTCCCGTTTTCACCAAAAACGGGCCCATTTTTGGAGTCCCAAGCCCTCTGCATGATGCATTTCCGTCCTCCCAGACCCCAAGGAGCACTCCGCAGGCCAAAAACGGGTGGGTTTTTTGGCAAAAACGGGCCTTGCAAAGCACTGCAGAGTGCTTCTGGGGGCCTGGGAGGGCAAAAATGTAACACACTGAGGTCAAAAACTATTTTGTTCTTGTTGTCCTCCTGTAAATTTAGGTGTGTTTTATAGTCCAAAAAATACGGTCTGTCTGATACCACGCAGGAAGAACCAAAGTCAAGGACCAGCTTAGACATAATGGGAAATTGTAAGTTTTCTACCTGAACTGGAAGCTCACACCCCTTGTCCTCTCTCCTCCTGAGCTTGAAAAAGGACATTATGGCTATGAAGAATTTGCTTTGTTTTTAAAGTAATCAAAAGTTCTCTGCGGCTGAGAGAAACAGATTCCTTTCTACACTAACTAGAATTCTACAATTTGATCTTGGCTTGTTCTTCTTCACAAACACACCACAGGTTGAACCGCTTATCATGGGGAAATGTAGCTTCTTTTAAAGCCAAGAGGAATTTTCAATCTCCTTCTGATGTTAGCTTTCCCAGGTAGAACATACAGATGTGGTAATTTTGTCCGCCAAGCTATATCTACATACTATTTGTCTATCATCTATTTTCAATCTATCTTCTTCATCATCTATCTCTATGTACTCTCTCTCCTAATCTATTTCTATCTCTAATCTATCTATCTATCTATCTATCTATCTATCTATCTATCTATCTATCTATCTATCTATCTCTATCCATCCATCTAATCTCTCTATCATCTATCATGCATGCATGCATCATCCATCCATCCACTATTATCAATCTTCATCATTATCTATCTCTATCTATGTACTCTCTCTCTCATCTATGTATCTATATATCTATCCATGTGTCTGTTTGTTTGTCTACCTATCATCTCTATCTCTATCTCTCTATCTCTATCTGTCTATCCATCCATTTATCTAATCTCTCTATCATCTATCATCCATCCATCCATCCATCCATCAACAATCTTCATCATTATCTATCTCTATCTATGTACTCTCTCTCATCTATGTATGTATGTATGTATGTATGTATGTATGTATGTATCTATCTATCTATCTATCTATCTATCTATCTATCTATCTATCTATCTATCTATCTATCTATCTATCCATTCATCCATGTGTCTGTCTATCTACTGCATCTATCATCTATCTATCATCTCTCCCTCTCAATCTATCTATCTGTCCATCCATCTATCTAATCTCTCTATTATCTATCATCCATGCATCATCTACTATCACTCATCATTATCTATCTCTGTCTATGTAATCTCTCTCTCTCTCATCTAGGAATCTATCTATTCTGTCTGTCTGTCTGTCTATCATCCATCCATCCATCCATCCCTCCTTTGTATTTATTTTTATTTATTTATTTTATTTTATTGTCACTGTACGTATATACACAGTGTACCCATACAAGGAAATTCACGTCACACCCAGGGACCAGGCCCAACACACACGACCATCCCTTCCCTCCGCCGTGGGTTACTCGTCTTAGCTCACCTTCCGGTTCTCTTTCTTTCCTTTCCTTTCTTTTTGCTTTTCCATCTGAAGCAAGTAGCCCTCGGAATTGCTGCGGCTGAGAACGGGCTGGGCCTCTTCGCCACTCTCCAGGTGGAGCTGCGAGTCGCTCTCCCCTCTCTGGATTATGGGGGGAAACATGCTGGCCAAAGGATTCCTAGCAAGATGGTCATCTGCCAGCCGAGAGAATTCTCGATGGTGCCGTTCGACCGCCTGGATGAGCTGCGCCGTTGGAGAGAGGCTTCTCTTCACCGGGTGAGGACGAGCAAGCGGCTGCGAGGACCTCAAGGAACAAGGGCAAGTAAAGAGGGGCGCCAGGGAAAAAGAGAGACACAGGAAGCAATGAAAAGGCACTAACCTTTGTGAGCTTATCACACAGTCCGTCCCCCCACACCCTTGTCAATGCACATCTTTTTTAGAACCCTGCAACCCAAATAATCCAACGGCAATGTTCTGACCCAAACCACGAAGCAGACTCCGTGTCCCGACAAAAAAACCCCCTTTTTATTAAGTTACTGTGAATTCCTCTCATTCACATCTAGCAAAGCCTTTCGAGGGAGAATTTACAGTCATAAACCTTATCTGGCATGGGAGGATTTATAGTCACAGACCTTATCTGGCTTGGGAGGATTTACAGTCACAGACCTTATCTGGCTTGGGAGGATTTACAGTCACAGACCTTATCTGGCTTGGGAGGATTTACAGTCACAGACCTTATCTGGCTTGGCAGGATTTACAGTCACAGACCTTATCTGGCTTGGGAGGATTTACAGTCACAGACCTTATCTGGCATGGGAGGATTTATAGTCACAGACCTTATCTGGCTTGGAGAGTTGCCAGGCCGATAGCTGAAGAACGGAAAGCTGTATTTGGCAAGGAGTCTTTGAAAATCACGAACCCATGCGGCGAACTAATTGTCTCCTGCAAACTCCACTCCCCATTCGCTCCTCTTTATTCCCTATGGGAGGGGCCATTCACCGTCCATCTGTGCCTTTATTCCTGAGTTGGCCCTTGTTCCTTAGCTGTTCCCTTCTCCTGGCAGCACTGCGCATGCGCATATCGGGAACAGGCTCCAGCTGTTCTCCTGCCCCACTGATATCCAACTGTGAAGGCAGCTGTTAACTGTCAGACGGCCCTGGCCCCCTCTCTGCCTCCGACGCAGAGCCCTCATCAGAGCCTCCCCCAGACTCCAGGACTGGCTCATGCCCCCCCCCCCCAACCTTCTCACTGTCTGAGTCTGCTGCCAGCTTTCCGCTGGCAGGCCACAACAGGCGATGATGTTCTCATCAGACAAGTCTTCTCCTCCAACCTCTTCTCCAGTTTCCAGTCTATCTTTGGATCCTGCCCACATTTCATGTAAGATAAGAGTCTCCAACTCTGGCAACTTTAAGACCTGTGGACTTTTAACTTCCAGAATTCTCCAGCCAACCATGTTGGCTGGGGAATTCTGGGAGATGAGGTCCACAAGTCTTGAAGTTGCCAAGGTTGGAGACTCCTTCTCCAATGTATCCCTTCCTGTGGTCATTACTCATGGAACACCTCCTGAAGCTACCTGAAATGTCTCCAGCCATTTCTTCTTCCTACCTTGAGACCCACGACTGCTCCCCAAACACCGGTATGGTCACCTCCCATCCATTCATCTCCGACTCTGTATTTTCCCAGAAAGCCTTGGCTATATTGACTGTCAACCCTGAAGCTGGGCCTGGCCGAAGCCATCTTGGAGCTTCAGTGCTGCCACACTGCAGCTGAGGGATAGGAAGGGGGGGGGGTTAGAGATATCTGGGGTTGTGTAGTCAAAACAAAATACTCTCTCTTGGGAACCAAGGACGTTCTCACACCTGGCAGGAGGAAAGAGGTGTGATGTCACCAGGCCCTCAAGACGGTGCCTTGATGGGGCCATGTAACTGATGGTTTGGGGTTGAGGGAAAACTTTTAATTCGGTAAAAACGGTGGGAAACTTCAGAGTCGGTTTTCACAGATGGTGTCAATATGATATATCCAATAAAGCTATTCCTTGAGGAATTCAGGAGCCTTGGAGTTTTGCTTAGTATGGGTCTATTACTTGGAATCTAGTGGTGGGCTCCAGTTCCCGTCACAACCGTTACGCTGCGACGGGGCTGGGAGGTTGCGCAGGTGCCGTACCCTGTATGTGCGTACGCAAACGGCCTGGTTAGTTCAAATAGAGGTAAGGAATGAGGGCGGGAGAGCAGGCCCTCCAAAGCACCGTTCCGGTACAGTGGCTGCTGCTCCCAGCTGCCACCGGTATACCCGTACTGGGGCGTACCGGCTGAAACCCCACCACTGACACTGACCTTGGTTTAACGGGTGGATCAATAAAACAAGGAGGTGCCCCCAGACCATCCCGTTGAGTACTTCTTAAAACAGTATTCATAAAACATCATCTTTACCCTGAGTAATCAAAAGCATAGTTGTTAGGGATCTCTTCTGTGTGAATGTGCCAAGCTTTGCAAGGTGCGACGGCTCCGTTTACCGGCTGTTTCCGGCCGCCGTTGTGAGCATACGAAACACACTTCTCCCCTAAGGGATTCCAGCATTGGCCATGACAGGGGAAAGGCGGAGGCTCCGAAACAGTACACCTGTAGGAGGACGGGTGATGGAGTCCAGAGGCGTTTTCAAGGCCGGCTTGGCACTTCTCACCCGCGCATGGCGAAGGAAACCCTGGAAAGTGGTGGTACGCGTTCCGCTGAAGAGGCTTCGCAGCAAGGGTAAAATTCACGGACCGTTTCTTGGCATGGTGCTGAAGAAGGTTTGGAGCTTGGGCAGAGAACGGGCTGTTTCCACCGGAGGGATCGGCAACGGAAAAGCAGGCAGGTGGATAAAACTCACAATGCAGAACGCCTCCGCTGTCCTGCTCCACCCTGGATGTTTCTATGTAAACACTGGAACCTGGACCAGCATTCTCAAGTTCTAGCAGATTGTTACCACCGCTTGGCTGGCTTCTTAGTTCCACTTGGGTTCCTAAGGGATGTTGGGTTGATCCCTTGCTTGAGGGGGTTACGTCCAGCCATGCAGCTCGGCTGGAGTCCACACCATCCATTGGACACCTGGCAGATGGGTGAGCCTACAAGGAGAAAAATCGTAGGGGAAACGTTGAGATTCAGTTCTACGTTGGCTGGGTAAGGAGGTTGGGCATCTTGGCGGCCCGACAAGGGGGAAAGAGGGGAACCGGGGTTGCACGAGCGGTGGGTTGGCGCCACAGGAGGTATTCAGCCGGTTCTGACCAGTTCTGGTGAACCGCTAGAGGAAATTTTGAGTAGTTCGGATAACTGGCAAATACCACCACTGGCTGGCCCTGCCCCCCAATCAATTTGCTGCCTCCCAGCCTCCGTGTCCCAGCTGATGGTCGGTCTATTGCTGCCTCCCATCGTCCCAGCTGATTGCTGGGTCTTCTTTTATTGCCCTGCACAGGAGAATGGAGGTGGAAAGCAGGTTAGTGGGGTGGGGAGGGAATGTGGATTTTGCAGTAACCCTCGCCAGGATTGGAGAGGGAATGGGGATTTTGCAGTATCCTTTCCCTGGAATGGGGAGGGAATGGGGATTTTGCAGTATCCTTCTCCTGGAGTGGTGTGGGAATGGAGATTTTGCAGTATCCTTCCCCTGGAGTGGGGAGGGAATGGGGATTTTGCAGTATCCTTCTCCTGGAGTGGGGAGGGAATGGGGATTTTGCAGTATCCTTCTCCTGGAGTGGTGTGGGAATGGAGATTTTGCAGTATCCTTCCCCTGCCATGCCCACCAAGCCACGCCCACCAAGCTGCGCCCAGAGTTAACCCATTTACTTAATTAGTACTGATTCCAAAAATTGTTGTCTTACAATGCAGCATTGTGCCCAATTGAAGGTTATAAACAGACAAGAAGGTTCCCCCCTCCCCGAGTTCTGAGTTTATTGTGCCAAATATGAATATTTATACACCATTAACCATTAAATGGGAAGATTTGTTTTTGACCAAAAGTACAGGCATCCCTTTTGGTTCTTGAATAAATATATCAAGTAATAGTAGTAAACTATATTTGGATTTCTTCCCCAAGTTCTAAGGAAACCCACTGCAGTATTTCTTCGGTTCTTATCTGCCTTTCTCTGAGCTAACTGCTGTCTGGCAAAAGCAGAATAACAGAGTTGGAAGGGACCCTGAAGGTCTTCTAGTCCCACCCCCTGCTCAAGAAAGGCAATCTTATAACATTTCAGACAAATGGTTATTCCAGGAAGCTCCATTCTTCCTAGGTGGCATGGTAGGTTTCCTCACATTCTGAGAAGACAAGCTGGGCTGGGGAATAGGATTTGTTTGTCCCCAAATCTTTAGTAATATACTGTATTTCTGAATGTTGAGAAAAAGTTTATTTATTTTGAAATGTTTATATCATGCTAACTAGACACTAATAACATGAGTTTGGGAAGAAAACGGCTGTGCTACAATGCCCAAAACTCTTAGCCTCAAATGCAATGACAAGAACGTTTTTGGATCTTATTT
The DNA here is from genome assembly GCF_009769535.1 of Thamnophis elegans. Lineage (NCBI taxonomy): Eukaryota > Metazoa > Chordata > Lepidosauria > Squamata > Natricidae > Thamnophis > Thamnophis elegans. The sequence goes on from NC_045553.1 coordinate 44,914,828, forward strand.
TATTCTTCAAACTACTGGATAACCTGGTATTTATTTATCGTAATCCATACATTTGTCTTCAAAAATAATCCCGGACCAAATGTAATTTCTAATATTGGATTTTCCCCCTTACCAGAAGGAGCCCCCTTGTAGAGTACTGTGAAGCAGTTACCATGGCAACTCCACTGCTCTGTACAGTAGAAACCATTTTATGGCAGTACGATAGAAGCCATTTTAAGGCACAAGAGGCTGTATCTTAACAGAACACACACCCCAAGGGTTTTTTTGGGGTGTCTTACCCCCACATTATTTGTTTCCAGAGAGTAAGTCATTTGTATACCAAGTTTGGTTGAGATTGACTGGGCTAGAGAGAAAAAACTGGGTGCTCCAAAAGACATTTGAATTTCAGGGGGACAGAAATATAAAATAACTTGAGTAAAAAAATCCCCGTATTCATTCTGTGTTTTACCGCAATTTAAATGCTCTAGTTCTGGTGCATTTGAGAGTGTTTATATAGGTGTGAAAGTGGTCTTTTTGCAAAATAGTTGACATCATATTAAGATAAAGGTTCCCCTTGCACATATGTGCTAGTCGTTCCTGACTCTAGGGGGTGGTGCTCATCTCCGTTTCAAAGCTGAAGAGCCAGCGCTGTCCAAAGACGTCTCCATGGTCATGTGACTGGCATGACTTGACGCCGAAGGCGCACGGAACCCTGTTACCCTCCCACCAAAGGTGGTCCCTACTTGCATTTTTACGTGTTTTCAAAGTGCTAGATTGGCAGAAGCTGGGACAAGTCATGGGAGCTCACCCCGTTAATGTGGCGCTAGGGATTCAAACCGCCAAACTGCCGACCTCTCTGATCGACAAGCTCGGCGTCTTAACCACTGAGCCACCGTGTCCCTCTTGACATCATATACTTTGCTTAATTAGGAGGACTCGGGTTTGAGGGGATTTTGATACCAACCCTCAGAACATCCCTCCGGCACTAATAGGATTTGGTTCTCGGGGTGATTAAAGAAATGCTTGCTTGCTTTAGCTATTTAAGCTAAGAAGCTTGGTCTGCGAAGGAGAACATTCCTCGCGGAAGAGCCTGTTTTGAACCAGAAATAAAATCAGGCGTTTTGAAACACCTAAAACAGTGGAGACTCTCTAAACCAGGGGTCACCAACCTTTTGGACCTCGGGGACCATTAAATTCATAATTTTAAATCCCGTGGACCACTAATATGAATTAGTGACGGGATGGGGTCCTTCAGGCATTCAGTCTGGCCACCTGTTAGCGGAGAGAAGCGCCCGGGGTCGACTCTAGGTTTTCTGTCCATTGCAGCTAAGCATCTCAAATACAGCCAAGAATGAATGTTTGTCTTGTAGCCAGCCTGGGTTCTAGTTCGGCCCCCTGCAAACTGTGTCTTTCAAGTTTCGTGCACCGTTCACTGAAGCGCCTGGGCTCTCAGAGAGGGAGGGAGGGAAGGGATGGAGCTACTAAACAGGCAGCCAAGCTAAGTGCCTGAAGGACCCCATCCCGCCAGCAAGCAGGAGTAATTGCTTTGGTGGGCTGTATCCGGCCCGGGGGTCGTAGTTTGAGGATCCCTGATTTAGTGCAATATAAAAAATGAAAATTTCTGCAGAGATGCAACATTTTCTCGCGGACCAGTTGGTGACCGCTGCTCTAAACCGGCGCCCCCCCCCCATCCCTTGGGGCACCAGGGACCGGTTCTGAGGAGAGAGGGTTTTTTTCCCACAGTGGGTGGAAGTTTTGTATGCTGCCTGCATCGCCAGACGGGGCTTAGCTTATTTGCGGGGCCCGGTACTGGTCCATGGATCGAAAGAGAAAGAGCCGAGGTGGCGCAGTGATTAGGGTGCAGTACTGCAGGCCACTTCAGCTGACTGTTATCTGCAGTTCAGCGGTTCTAATCTCACCGGCTCAAGGTTGACTCAGCCTTCCATCCTTCCGAGGTGGGTGAAATGAGGACCCAGACTGTGGGGGCGATATGCTGACTCTGTAAACCGCTTAGAGAGGGCTGAAAGCCCTATGAAGCGGTATATAAGTCTAACTGCTATTGCTATTGCTATGGATCAGGGTTGGGGCTGCAGGCTCCTACTGCACTCCTTAACATTCCAAAATTTACCCTGCAAAATCAAGGTTTGTTCCTACTTATTTTTGGAGTGAAGAACTCAACCCACCACCCAAAGTTTGGTGTAGACCTTGAACCAACCAAAGGCAACAGTTGTTTTCTGTGAAAAGCAAAGCAACAGTTGAAGTTTGAGGTACCGTATTTTTCAGAGTACAAGACGCTCCAAAATATAAGACACACCTAGCTTTTGGGGAGGAAAAGAAGTATAAAAAATCTGCCTCTGCCTCCCAGCAATTTGCCTCCTTGCAGAAAACAGTGAACAGCCTGTTTCAGTTTCAGCACAGCCTGATTAGCACAAGTAGCTGATTGTCAGTTGGATCAGCCTCCCGACAATCAGCTGTTTCAGGCTGCAGGACTTGCCATTGCCTATTGCCGCCTCCACGCGCCCCAATTTTGGCCTCCGCATCCCATTTTCAACCTCCACACACCCCATTTTTGGTGTCCACACGTCCCATTTTCCGCCCATTTCAGGCAGAGGGGATCGGATCGGGCAGAAAATGGGGCATGAAGAGGCCGAAAACGGGGTGCACAGAGGTAAAAAAATGGGATGCGGAGGCCAAAAATGGGGCACGTGGAGGCGGCAATAGGCAATGGCAATCCCTGCAGCCTGAAACAGCTGATGGTTGGGAGGCCGATCCAACCGACAATCAGCTGCTTGTGCTAATCAGTCTATGCTAAAGCTGAAACTGAAAAAGACTATTTGCTGCAAGGAGGCAAAATCCTGGAGGCAGAGGCCAAAGGATAAGTGCCGATAGGTGGCTGGGGCTACATTCAGTATATAAGACACACCCAAATTTTTACCCTCTTTTGCCGGGGGGAGGGGGGGAGTGCATCTTTCGTTTCGTTTCGTTTCGTTTTATTGAGCTTGTATGCCGCCCACTCCTGAAGGACTCCAGGCGGCTTACAATAAAACAAGGGAAGGGGATAATACACAAGACAACATATTAAAATATACAATAGTCACAATTTCCGAGGGGCTGGATATTTCGAAAGCCCCCCGGCCTGCTGGAGCAGCCAGGACTTAATGGCTTTGCGGAAGGCCGGGAGGGTAGTGAGGGTCCGGATCTCCACGGGGAGATCGTTCCAGAGGGATGGAGCTGCAACAGAGAAGGCTCTCCCCCGGGGAGTCGCCAGCCGACACTGACTGGCAGATGGGATCCGGAGAAGGCCTAACCTGTGTGATCTAATCGGTCTATGGGAGGTAATCTTGCATTCCGAAAACTACTTGTATTTTAACTTGTATCTTAAGAGCCTATATGGACGGTAGCCCGGGGTGTTTACTTGAATCTTGATTATGGTAGCATCTTCTAGCCCCATTTTCAACTTTGACCTCTTGTTTAGTTATAATTGGTGTCTCATATTTGGGCCTCTCGCGGTATGCTATATTTTCTGAAGAGCAACATTTGCGAGATTACCGACTCGTCTTCAATTACAGACATTCAGGAGTGGAAAAACTTTTGCTTCATGAAGAAGAAAAGGGAAGGGGGAAAAAAAGCAAATTAGATTTTATTCGGACTGAAACAAATTAAGGGCAGGCTTGGTTAAGTGGGCCATCTCTTTAAGCCAGAGGACCGTTCACTGCCTTCCTTCCTCTTGGCATAATGCTTCAGAACAACAGTTGGGGGGGTGGGGGGAATCAGCCTCAGAAGATCTTGCCTTAATTGCAACTTCTGGCATTAATAGAACCGTACTGGGATTTCACGAGAAAAAAAGAGGACAGATAAGGCATGTAGAACATGGTTCCTACATTCCTTCTGATCCCTTGCCGTAGGTCAGGGGTGTCAAACCCAAGGCCTGGGGGCCGGATCTGGCCCGCGGGGTGCTTAGATCTGGACTGGGGGCCCCCCTTGGAAACAGCGAGGGTGTCAGGCCTGCAGCCATCTTTTCTTTTGGATCTTTGGCCTGCCGCACTTTCTATTATTGTGCTACGCATTTTCTATTGTGGGAAAATGGGTGGGGAGATTGTACGGAGTTAGATGCTACGTAGCCATAACAACATTCTTTCTGAAAAGCCAAGGTCATTCTTTGTCTTTGATGGGTAAAACTGTCAGCATGGCAAGCAGGAGATTGGACCATGTGATGGGACTTGTAGGTGGGGGGGCAAGATCTTGAACTGGGTGGGGAAAACCAGGAAGCTTTCAGGTGGCTCTCTTAATAAATTGGAACTTTGAGCAATATTTTGCCTTGGTCTCTGATTTACTTTTGGATGCTATTTGGAACCCTGACAAAAGGACCAGCCTGTGGTGCTTCTGCCAGGAAAAATGAAGCTTGGGAGGGGTGCATGCTCAGTTTTTGCTGGCAGAGGGTTGAAGGAGGCCGTCCCAGACGAAAACGGAGCTTAGGAGCCTGTTTTCGCTGGCAGAGCACTTGGGCCGCCACAGGGGACCCCAACAGGAGTGATGTCGAGCTGGCCACGCCCAACCTTCACTCTGGTCCCCTGAGATCAAACACAATCCTGACTCGAGTTTGACACGCCTGCTTTAGATGTATAGAAGAAATACTTCAGCCTGGTCTTCCACTCCAGCGGCTGGTCTGCTAGATCAATCTCTAACCAAAGGTTAAGATTAACAGATTAACAGAGTTGGAAGGGACCTTGTAGGTCATCTAGTCCAACCCCCCCCCCCCCAACCAAGCAGGAGATCCTACACCATTTCTGACAGATGGCAGTCCAGTCTCTTCTTGAAAGCTTCCAGTAATGAAGCTCCCATCACTTCCGAAGGCAACTTCTGTTCCATTGGTTTATTGTTCTCACTGTCAGAAAATTTCTCCTTACTTCTAGGTTGAATCTCTCCTTGATCAATTTCCATCCATTCTTCCTTGTCTGGCCTTCAGGGGCTTTGGAGAATAGCTTGACCCCTTCCTCTCTGGGGCAGCCCCTCAAATATTGCAACACCGCTATCATGTCTCCCCTGGTCCTTCTCTTCACTAGACTAGCCATGCCAAGTTCCTGCAACCTTCCTGCCCTTGGAAAACACCATCAAAGCTGAAAGAGATGTTGTGTTCTGGGTTTTTATTTATTTATTTATTTCGAAGTTAAAGCTTCATCAACTTCCAGTTAAGGCCTCAGGTGCTACTCCTCACGAGGTGAGATGGGGAACTCCCGGGGGTAGGACACAAAGCCATCCACACTCCATTTAATCTTTGCCCGCAGTGGCCTCCTCCATTTCATCCGGCCTTCACCCCAGGCCTTCTTTGTTAACCACACCGGACGCCGGTGTGGAGAATATGCACTCAGAGTAACTGCTTAATGGTACTTATTAAAGCCACGTACAGAGCAGAATGTTGCAGTGAAAGGTTTAACCCCGGGGAATTCTCGATTGCAGGTGGCAAGACGATAACTTGTTAGCTGGATCCTTTTATACTAGTGATTAATGTTGGTGTGTCGTGACTCTTATTCCGGACTCCCGAGTTTCTAGCAGGCGTTGGGAGTTAGGCCATTATTGCCCTGCTTGCATGGATCAAGCGGTGGGTAAAATAACATTTTAAGGAGAAACTTCCTAAGGGTGAGGACAATTAACCCGTGGGGACACCTTGGCTTTCAGGAATCGCGGAGGTTTTATAAGAAGAGTGTGCGGTGACAGCCCAAAAAGCCAATGCAATCCTAAGTTAAGTAACTCAGTGGCTAAGACGCTGAGCTTGTCGATCAGAAAGGTCGGCAGTTCGGCAGTTCGAATCCCCAGCGCCGCGTAACGGAGTGAGCTCCCGTGACTTGTCCCAGCTTCTGCCAACCTAGCATTTCGAAAGCATGTAAAAAATGCAAGTAGAAAAATAGGGACCACCTTTGGTGGGAAGGTAACAGTGCTCTGTGCGCCTTCGCCATTGAGTCATGCCGGCCACACGACCATGGAGACATCTTCGGACAGTGCTGGCTCTTCGGCTTTGAAACGGAGATGAGCACCGCCCCCTAGAGTCAGGAACAACTAGCACATATGTGCGAGGGGAACCTTTACCTTTACCTAATCCTAAGTTGCATTAACAGAGGGATGCAATCAAGATCAAGGGAGGTACTAACACCACTCTATAGAGCCTTAGTAAGGCCACACCAGTGGTGGGTTTCAAAAAAATTTCGAACCTACTCTGTGGGTGTGGCCTCCTTTGTGGGAGTGGCTTGCCAGCCATGTGACCTGGTGGGAGTGGCTTGCCGGCCATGTGTTTTCTCTCTCTCTCTCTCTCTCTTTCCTTCCTTTTGTCTTTCTGTCCCTTTTTCCTTTTTTTCTTTCATCTCTCTCTCACTTTTTCTTTTTTCTTTCTTTCTTTCTTTCTTCCTTTCTTTCTCTTTTACTTTCTCTCTCTGTGTGAGTCTGTGTGTCTGTGTGTCTGTGTGTGTGTGTGTGTCAGTGGTGGGTTTCCAAAATTTTTGGAACCTCTTCTGTAGGTGTGGCCTGCTTTCTGGTGAAACCTCTTCTAACCAGTTGGGTAGATTTGACGAACCGGTTCTACCGAACTGGTGCAAACTGGTAGGAACCCACCTCTGGACCACACCTAGAGTACTGCATCCAGTTTTGGTCACCACATTATAAAAAGACGTCGAAACTCTAGAAAGAGTGCAGAGAAGAGCAACCAGGATGATTAGGGGACTGGAGGCTAAAACATATGAAGAACGGTTGCAGGAACAGGGCATGGCTAGTTTATTGAAGAGAAGGACTAGGGATGACATGATAACAGTCTTCCAATATTTGATGGGCTGCCACAGAGAGGAGGGGAGTCAAGCTATTTTCCAAAGCACCTGAAGGCCAGGCAAGGAATAATGGATGGAAACTGACCAAGGAGAGATTCAACTTAGAAATAAAGAGAAAATTTTCTGACAGTGAGAGCAATCAGGGGTTTAGAATAGTTCAAAAACACATGGATGAGCCACGGTGGCACAGTGGGTAGAGTGCAGTACTGCAGGCTACTTTCTGCTGACTGCCGGCTGCCTGCAATTTGGCAGTTTGAATCTCACCAGGCTCAAGGTTGACTCAGCTTTCCATCCTTCCAAGGTTGGTAAAATGAGGACTCAGATTGTTGGGGGCAAGAGGCTGACTTTATAAACTGCTTAGAGAGGGCTGTAAAGCACTATGAAATGGTATATAATTCTAAGTGCTATTGCTAAATGGGAAGGAAGGAAGGAAGGGATACTTCTGTTGACTGCCAGCTGCCAGCAATTTGGCAGTTCGATTCTCACCAGCTTAGGGTTGACTCAGCCTTCCATTCTTCCAAACTGGGCAAAATGAGGACCCAGATTGTTGGGGGCAAGAGGCTGACTCTGTAAACTGCTTAGAGAGGCTGTAAAAGCACTGTGAAGTGGTAATTGCTAATTTCCATCCTTCCTTCCTTCCTTCCTTCCTTCCTTCCTCCCTCCCTCCCTCCCTCCCTCCCTCCCTCCCTCCCTCCCTCCCTCCCTCCCTCCCTTTGCAGTGCTTAGAATGCAGTATTGCAGGCTAAATCTGCCCACTGCCGGGAGTTTGATCCTTACTAGCTGAAGGTTGACTCAGCCTTCCATCCTTCCGAGGTGCATAAAATGAGGACCCAGACTGTTGGGGGCAGGAGGCTGACTCTGTAAAATCACTTAGAGATGGCCGCAAAGCACTATAAAGCGGTATACAAGTCTAAGTGCTATTCCTATCGCTATATGCTCAGAGGCACTCTTTCCAAATAAGACACCAAGCAAAATTCAACCGTGCAACTTTCAGCGGCTGTTAACGGTTCTAGAAACAATCCTCCCGCTGAGTTGCATTGATCCAAATATTAATTAACGGCCGAGACAATCGGTCGCAACACAGAGGAAAGCAAAAAAACAACCATGAAGAAGGTCTGAACGTTTCCACCACTGGCTTACCGTTATGGGAGAGAGGGAGAGGGTGAGGGAGAGAGGGAGGAAGGGAGGGAGGGAGGGAGGGAGAGAGAGAGAGAGAGAAAGAGAAAGAGAGGGAGGGAGAGAGAGAGAGAGAGAGAGAGAGAATGTTTGTTCTTGTACGCAGCTCCGCTGTCATCTTCCCGGAGGAGGTAGAGCATACTTCTGCATTAGCTCTTTGAAAAGAAAGGCAGGAGCTACAACTTCGACCTGCAATTTTGTTCCCCCCCCTCCCCGCGCCCGGCTCCCTCCCCGCGAACTGTTCTATTAATGCCAATCAAATTGAGAAAATGATCAAATGAAATTGCATTTTGAGCATCGTAAGCTGTGTAATGTCTTCTTCTATTAAATTGAGGCCCGTAATTGCTTCGCCGCTGGGGGAGCGGGGGTGGGGGTGGGAATGGAAAGAGAGAGAAGAACAACAAAGGCCTGCAATCATAAGATGTCATTATCCTCAGACTAGCAAACCGGCTTTTGCAAGGAAAACTTCAAAGGCTTCTGGGTTCTTGAATTGCATTTGGCCGCTATTGTGGGAGCCCGGGCAATCTTGATGAGGTGTTTACACGGAGGTAAGGCACAGTGGCGCAGAGAGCCTGAGTGCCTTGGTCTAGAGCCATTAAAAAATTGTACATTATGTTTCTGGCTTTGAAGTAAAGGGGGATAGAGGAGGGTTGTGTGTGTGTGTGTTTTTTAGAAGGGAAGCAACTGGCTCGGAGCGCAGCTGAGTAAGAGAGAGAGAGAGAGAGAGAGAGGGAGGCCAGCTCCTTTCTCTCAAAAGGAACTCATCATCCTCGGATGCTCAGAGAATCAGGCAATCCTTCGCGCAAAAGAGAAACCGATGCTTGAGAAAATGCGCCGGGAATTAAGGGGACATTCAACGATCCAACCAGGTTCAGGCTATCTACGGCGCAGGTGTGCACCCATTTAAGGACAGGGCCGCAGCCGTCATAATGGAGAGCGTTAATAGAAGGCTCTTTCCGGCAAAGGCTGAGAGAGGCTTTAGCCGAACGCTGCTTTGTGCCGCCGAGAGTTGTGTTTTTTTTAGGGCGTCTGGTTTGAAGGCGGAAGCCGGCAACGCGGCGATCGCGGGCGCTGAGATGCTCAGCAAGCGCTCCCTTCGGTGCGGCTCCAGCCCTAATCCCGCCTGGCTTTATTTCTGTCTCCGATTTCTCTCTCTCCCCCCCCCCCCCCAAAAATAAATCCACGGAAATCGAGGAAGGCTACACAAGACACCGACTTTTATCAGAATTCCGGATTTCCCCAAAATGCCGCGTAGAAGTTCCTAAACTGTTCTTGGAAATTAAAAATAGAGAGTGACTCCGGTCCCTGTTTTGGGTGGTAGGATCATTTCTAGCCAAGGACAAGGAACTATAATGTAAGAAAATATAAACTATAAGAAAATATAAACTATAAGAAAGGAGGTGGGTGGTAGGGAAAGGGCAACCTCACTCACTGACTTATTTATTTATAAATTGTTTCTCTCTTAAATTTCATTTTTGTGCCACCCATCTCCTCTGCCAAGGTGGCGCAGTGGTTAAATGCAGCACTGCAGGCTGACTGCTAGATCAGCAGTTCAGCGGTTCAAATCTCACCGGCTCAGGGTTGACTCAGCCTTCCATCCTTCCGAGGTGGGTAAAATGAGGACCCGGATTGTTGTTGGGGGCAATATGCTGACTCTGTAAACTGCTTAGAGAGGCCTGAAAGGCCTATGAAGCGGTATATAAGTCTACTGTTATTATTATTGCTATTGCTGTAAAGTGCCTCTGGACAGCAATATTATATTTTTATCCTGCCTTCAGAACGACTTCTTAGTTTAGTTTTAGTTTAGTTCTCCTTCCTTCCTTCCTTCCTTCCTTCCTTCCTTCCTTTCCTTCCTTCCTCCAACTCTCCCTTTCCCCTAATCATTTTAACCATTCAGCAATCAATTTGTTTCTTTCTTTTTCTTTCTTTCTCTCCTTCCTTCCTTTCCCTCCCTCCCTCCCTCCCTCCCTCCCTCTCCCTTTCCCTCTGTTTGAATTTGTGACTTATCTATTTTGTTACTAAGAAAGGCCTCTCAAAGGCAGCCTTTATGTGAGGGTACCTACCACACACTCTCCACATAAACAAGACTTTTGGAATTTTAAGTTGGGAGGAAGAAATGGTCAGCTTCCCACGAGCCATACCTTCCAGCCTGCTCATGTTGTGGCCAGCCAGCAGAGCTGGGAGCAGATTCGGACAGTGAGGAGGTTGGGGAGGAACATGGGCCAGTCCCGGAGTCTGGGGAAGGGTCTGATGAGGGCTCTGTGTTGGAGACAGAGAGGGGACCAGAGCCGTATTCCAGTTATCAGCTGCCTTCAGAGTCAGACAGCAGCAAGGCAGAAGAACAGCTGGGGCCTGTTCCCAGTGTGTGCATGCACAGAGTTGCAAGACAAAAGGAACAGCTAAGGAACGAGGGTTGACTTGGGAGTAAGGCCACAGGTGGACAGTGAATGGCCCACCCCTCATAGCGAATAAAAGAGGAGCGAAAGGGGAGTGGAGTTTGCAGGAGACAAATAGTTCATTCCTGCATTCTTGCCAAGTATTGCAGCGTCTGAAAGATATCGGCCCGGCCACTCTCCAAGCCTGATAAAGCTTAGCAATTGTGAACTCTCTTGAAAGACTGTGGGAGAGGAAAGACTTTGTTGGAGAGGAATTCACTGCAAATTAAATAGAAGGGGTTTATCGGAACAAAGACTCGGCTTCGTGCTGCTGGGGAATCCTAGGTGAGAACAGTTCAGTGCTTGCTGTGATTTTATTTTTACTAACATTAAAGAGACAAAAAAATACCCATAGCTATTTAACAACACAACAGCCCTGGCTTCAACTCGGCCTCCTTACCTAAGATGGAAGATTAAATATGGTGAAGCAGACTGGGTCACCTCTTTTACCTGGAAAATGTGTCTGAATATTGGAGCGTCTTCTGTGAACATTCACAAATGGATCGTCTACAAAAGACGGTTCCACCACAAAACCGCGTTCGACTAAAGGGCGCTCGACAAAACCGCGTAGCTGACGTTATCACAGCGCGACAACAGCGCGGAGAAAAAAGCATGCTGTAAACGCTAATCCTAAACCTAACCCTAACCCTTAACCTAACCCTTAACCTAACCCTAAACCTAACCCTTAACCTAACGCTAAACCTAATCCTAACCCTTAACCTAACCCTAAACCTAACCCTTAACCTAACCCTAAACCTAACCCTTAACCTAACCCTAAACCTAACCCTTACCTTAACTTGAATCGGCTTGCTTTCAAAGCGCTATTTAAAGCGCCCTTCTTTCTCCGCGCTCACTGTTGTCGCCCTGTTGATGACGTCAGCGACGCGGTTTAATCGGGCGCACTTTAGTCGAGCGCGGTTTTGTCGTGCCACGCAAAAGACACCCAATTACGATAAAGCAAACCGATAAAAACCTTTCTTTCCCAGCTCTGCCTTCCAAGATCCCCCCCTCTCCCCCCCCACCCCTTTCTGGAACCTAAATTTGATTTTGGGCTTTGAAGATGTGCTAGGCGAGATCTAAAACGTTCCTGTGCCATAGCCACCTCCTGTTCTGACTGAGGATTCCCAAGAGCAGGAAGCAAAGTCCTTGTCCCTTGTCCCCTTTTATTAATTTCCTGTGAATTCTGCTCATCCACCTCGAGCAAAGTCTTTCAAGGGAGGATTTTCAATCACAGACCTTATCTGGCTTGGAGAGCTGCCAGGCCGATCTCTGCAAAACTTGGCAAGGAGTCTCGGAGAGTCACGAACCAATTAAGCGAACTAATGGTCTCCTGCAAACTCCACTGCCCTTTCGCTCCTCTTTTATTTCCTCTGGGAGGGGCCATTCACCATCCACCTGTGGCTTTACTCCCAAGTCAACCCCTGTTGAATTGAATTGAATTGAATTGAATTGATTTTATTTGTAGGCCGCCCTTTTCCCTGAGGGGACTCAGGGCGGCTCACAGAAAACCAGGGAGGGGGGAATACAGCACTAAGACGACAACACATAATAAAATAATAAGCAACATGCATACAACATTCGGGCGGGGTAATAGTCCTTATCCCCAGGCCTGACGGGTGAGCCAGTTCTTCAAGGCTGTGCGGAAGGCCTGGACGGTGGAGAGGGTACGAATCTCTACGGGGAGCTCGTTCCAAAGGGTCGGGGCCGCTGCTGAGAAGGCCCTCCTCCTTGTGGTTGCCAGCCGACATTGGCTGGCCGATGGAATGCGGAGGAGGCCTAACCTATGAGATCTTATAGGTCGTAGGGAGGTAATTGGCAGAAGGCGGTCTCTCAAGTATCCAGATCCACTGCCATGTAGGGCTTTATGGGTGATCAATAGCACTGTTCTTTAGCTGTTCCCTTCATCTGGCAACTCCGTGCATGCTCACACTGGGAACAGGCTTCAGCTGTTCTTCTGCCTCACTGCTGTCTGACTCTGAAGGCAGCTGATAGCTGGCATACGGCCCTGGCCCCCTCTCTGCCTCCGACACAAGAGCCCTCATCCGAGCCTTCCCCAGACTCCAGGACTGGCCCATGTTCCTCCCCAACCTCCTCATTGTCCGAATCTCGTGCCAGCTCTGCTGGCCGCTGGTGGGCCACAACACCTCCCCCTTTTTCATTTTCGAACCTATGGGGGCCCAGAAGCATTCATGTCGATAAAAGGAAGCTAATGTCCTGCTTTGCAGGATGCCAGTTTCCCCCTTCCATTTTCTAATGAAAAGAATCTTGCTACCAATTACCTTCCCTTCAGAGCCTTCTTCTTTCTGCTTTTTGCCATGGAGCCGAAGGTAGGACTTGTTCTGCTGGGTTGCTAATCCCAGCGTGTTTATGTTTTTCTCGATGAAGTCTTTTTCGGGTCTCAGGTTCGGTTCTTTGAACCGGACCCTGCAGCCAGAGCTGGCCAAACTGTCGTTGCTGTCGTAGTGATGGATGACCTCTGCTTTTCCTTCCCTTTCTTATCCAGCCTCGGTGGTCTGCCGCTGCCATCTCCAGGTTCGTCCCCAGAAGGGCTCCAGAGTTCTCCTGCAATTACTGACGAGATATTTCGAGGGCTTTCCTGTAACGGGGAGTTTTGGGAGGGGATCCCCCCCTGGGAAGGACAGCAGGACAGATCAAGGGACGTCAAGCTGAAGTTTTCCGGTTCGTCCTGATGGGAACCTTGTAGCTCGAGAAAGCTTCTTCCTGCTGGGCTGTCTTTCCAGTTCGGATTATAGCGCAGCTCGGGAATACGCATCCACGATCTTTTCCTGAGTGCTAAAAAGCAAAGGAAAAAGCGAAGAAAAGGTATTAAAAAGTGGTCAAGAGGGTCCACCGTTTTTAAATTTTATCTCCTTAGATGTCCCAGAATAATTCATGCTGGAAGCCGCCCAGAGTCGGCTTGTGGTGAGCTGGACATCAACCAAATTTGAATAGAGTAGAGTAGAGTAGAGTAGAATATAGAACATAGAATATAGAGTAGAATAGAATATATAGAGTAGAATATAGAATATAGTAGAATATAGAGTAGAATATAGAGTAGAATAGAGTAGAATATAGAATATAGAGTAGAGTAGAATATAGAATATAGAGTAGAGTAGAGTAGAATATAGAGTAGAGTAGAATATAGAATATAGAGTAGAGTAGAGTAGAATATAGAGTTAAATATAGAATATAGAGTAGAGTAGAATATAGAACATAGAATAGAATATAGAGTAGAATATAGAGTAGAGTAGAATATAGAGTAGAGTAGAATATAGAATAGAGTAGAGTAGAGTAGAATATAGAGTAGAATATAGAATATAGAGTAGAGTAGAATATAGAACATAGAATAGAATATAGAGTAGAGTAGAATATAGAGTAGAGTAGAATATAGAGTAGAGTAGAATATAGAATATAGAGTAGAGTAGAGTAGAATATAGAGTAGAGTAGAATATAGAGCAGAGTAGAATATAGAATATAGAGTAGAATATAGTGTAGAGTAGAATATAGAGCAGAGTAGAGTAGAATATAGAGTAGAATATAGAATATAGAGTAGAGTAGAATATAGAGTAGAGTAGAATATAGAATATAGAGTAGAGTAGAATATAGAGTAGAATATAGAATATAGAGTAGAGTAGAATATAGAGTAGAGTAGAATATAGAGTATAGAATATAGAATATCGAATATAGAGTAGAGTAGAACGTGGAATAGAATAGAATAGGATAGAATAGAATGGAATAGAATAGAATAGAACCTTGGAGGTCTTCTAGTCCAGTCTCCTTCTCAGGCAGGAGAACTTAAACCATTTCAGATATGTGACTGTCTAGCCTCTTCTTCAAAACCTCCAGGGATGGAGCACCTCCAACCTCTAGAGCCAAGCCATTCCACTGATTAAATTGTTCCCATGTCCGGAAGTTTTTCCTTAGTTCTAAGTTGCTTTTCTCTTTGATTGATATCCATCCATTGCTTCTCGTCCTGCCTTCTGGTGCTTTGGAGAGTAATTTGACCCCCATTTTCTTTGTGGCAAATAAATATGAGAAGCTGCTGATTTTTGATCATGGGTCCACGGGGGATGCCATGATGGTCATAAATACGAGGACCAGTCACAAGTTGTATTGAGATGGTAACTAAACAAATGGTTGCAAGTCAAGGACTACCTGTACATTCTGCACTTTCCTCCTCCTCCTTTAGAACTATCGCAGCATCCCCAGGGTCACGTCACCAAAAGCCATTATGTACAGGGAGTCCTTGATTTACAACAGTTCAGTTAGTGACCATCCAAAGTTACAACAGTGCTGAAAAAAGGGAAATAACCGTTTTTCAGAGTTATGACTTTATGATAAAAATAGATGAGAGAGAGAGAGAGATGATGGATGGATAGATAGATGATAGATAGAGAATAGATAACATGATAGGTAGATAGAAGATAGATACATAGGAGAGATGATATAGATATACAGATGATAGATAAGATAGATAATAGATATAGAGATAGTAGATTGATGGATGGATGATGAGGAGAGAAATCATGGATAGATAGATGATAAATATAGATGATATAGATAGATAAAAAGATAGATAGATAGATAGATAGATAGATAGATAGATAGATAGATAGATAGATAGAGATAGAGATAGCTAGCTAGCTAGCTAGCGATAGATGATAGATATGCTAGAGAGGTAGATAGAAGATAAATACATAGAGAAGAGATGATGGATTGATGGATGATAGATAGATATAGATGATATACAGAGGTAGGTAGGTAGGTAGGTAGGTGATAGATAGATAGATAGATAGATAGATAGATAGATAGATAGATAGATA
Organism: Thamnophis elegans; assembly: GCF_009769535.1. Classification (NCBI taxonomy): domain Eukaryota; kingdom Metazoa; phylum Chordata; class Lepidosauria; order Squamata; family Natricidae; genus Thamnophis; species Thamnophis elegans. Next base: position 44,930,053 of record NC_045553.1, read on the forward strand.
GATAGATACATGGGTGGATGGATGGATGGATGAATGGATGGATAGATGGAGAAATGATGGATAGATGATAAATATAGATGATATAGATAAAAATAGATAGATAGATGATAGATAGATAGATAGATAGATAGATAGATAGATAGATAGATAGATAGATAGATACATTAGTTCGCCTTAATGGACTCCATCTGAATTAGCAGTGTGCTAATTTGGAAACGCATCAAATTAAATTTCCCCTGAATGGCAAGTCTAGGATCCTTCCTGCCTTCTCTCCCCAATGCAGGCCCTGCTCTTCACCCAATTAGCATCCTTTCCTGCTTGCGATAAAAACCATTCAGAACGCTTCCCACTCTGCCCGTCGGAGAGGTATATGGGAAGAGTGCCGTTCCTAATGAGCCCCCTTTTCTCTCTTTGCGATGTTTGTCTCCAAGCAGGGCATTAAATGGGTACATGTTCATCATTTTTCAATTCGGGCCTTAATTTAATCCTTTGAAACCCCGCCATTATTTGGCATTTATGTGGCATTAACGCTCCAATGAGCATAACAAATCCAATTTTCCGTCTGCACAGAAGGGGAAAGTTAATGCGGCTCTCGGAACAAGTGAGGAATGTTTTAATTTTGCACTTAGGCAGTTATTGAATAAAAAGAGACAACTGGTCGGTCCACTGGTGCTTCCCCTCCGCCTTCCCCTCCAATCCTTCAAAATAATAATGTTTTCCAGAGTGATACAGTCTAAGATCTCTTGAACATGGCAGCCCTCCGTACATTATTTGAAATCAATGAAATTTATAGCCATTAACTCGCCACTTATTCAGCTAACTGCTTCTAAAATGATTATATCTGCATTTTTCCCCCCCCTTTCAACCCGGGGATGAAGCAAACGCTCGCTTCATGAAACTGGCAAATGATGAAAAACAGAGAACAGCATCAATACAAAAGCGGGATTAAAATATAAGGCGGATATACAGATCAGTGAATTAAAACACAACTCAGTAAAACCATGTGCCTGGTCTTACAAAGGTTGAAAAGTAGCCAAATGGACAGCCAATTAAAATATGAGCCGATGCAATCCTAAATTGCATTAACAGAGGGATACACTCAAGATCAAGGGAGGTACTAATACCACTCTATAAAGCCTTAGTAAGGCCACACCTAGAGTACTGCATCCAGTTTGGTCACCACACTCTTAAAAAAGATGTTGAGACTCTAGAAAAGAGGGCAGAGAAGAGTATAATAAAACCCACCCGAGCAGGAGACCCCATACCATTTCCGACATGTGGCAGTCCAGTCTCTTCTTGAAAGCTTCCAGGGATGGAGCTACCACAACTTCTGAAGGCAACTTCTGTTCCATGGATTGACTGTTCTCCCTATCAGGAAATTTCTTCTTATTTCTAGGTTGAATCTCTCCTTGACGAGTTTCCATCCATGATTCCTTGCCTGGCCTTCAGGTGCTTTGGAAAATAGCTTGACCCCCTCCTCTCTGTGGCAGCCCCTCAAATATTGGAAGACTTCTATCCTGTCTCCCCTGGTCCTTCTCTTCACTAGACTAGCCGTGCCCAGTTTCTGCCACTGTTCATCGTATGTTTTAGCCTCCAGTCCCCTCATCATCTTGGTTGATCTTCTCTGCACTTTTTCTAGAGTCTCAACATCTTTTTTATAGTGTGGTGACCAAAACTGAATGCAATATTCTAGGTGTGGCCTTACTAAGGCTTTATAGAGTGGTATTAGTACCTCCCTTGATCTTGATTGTATCTCTCTGTTAATGCAATTTAGGATTGCGATGGCTTTTTTGGCTGCTGCTACACACTGTTGGGTCATATTTAATTTGTTGTCCACTAAGACTCCAAGATCCCTGTAAAGCTGTATATAAGTTCTATTGCGAAGTGCTAAAGAAGGAGGAAGGAAGGAAGGAAGGAAGGAATGAAGGAAGGAAGTGGTTCAGTGGTTAGAATGCAGTACTGCAAGAACACTCTGCCCTCTTACCAAGAGTTCGATCTTGACCGGCTCAAGGCTGACTCAGCCTTCCATCATTCCGAGGTGGGGAAAACGAGGACCCTGATTGTTGGGGGGGGGGCAATAGACCTAGAGGGGGGGCTGTAAAGCACTGTGAAGCAGTATATAAGTCTAAGTGCTATTGCTATTTTTACCTTTCATTTCCGGATTTCCTCTTCATCCTGGTCCTCACTCAGCCTCTGTGTTTCTTCTCCATCGATTCTTCCTCGTTCAGGTCGGTGTCTTCCAGGCTGTCCTTCTCCATGCTTTCCTCTGCCTCTTCTTCGTAAGCCCATCTGGCCCGTTCTTCAGTTTCCGCAGATCCGTTTCTGCAATTCGCACTGGTACTGGGTTTCTTCAGCAAGACTGTCCGAATCCGATTCATTCTGAGCCAATCCTTCAGGGGCAATTTGCAAGAAGGAGTAACGGCGGTGGGCTTCAAGCAGACCTTTTGGCGAGGAGCTCCTAATGTTCATCTTGGGGAAAAAAAACAAAAAAGGTCAAACTTCAAGGATGTCCGGCCTAGTTTTCTGCCGAAGCAATCGTATTTGAATAGCAATAGCAATAGCAGTTCGACTTATATACCGCTTCATAGGGCTTTCAGCCCTCTCTAAGCGGTTTACAGAGTTTACCCACCTCGGAAGGATGGAAGGCTGAATCAACCCTGAGCCGGTGAGATTTGAACCGCTGAACTGCAGATAGCAGTCAGCTGAAGTGGCCTGCAGTACTGCACTCTACCCACTGCGCCACCTCGGCTCTATTGAAAATTATTGAAGAATAATTTACAATGAGTTCTCACCTTTAATCCTCAGGATGTTTTCAGCGTATGCCTCCCGACAATAAATATGATCAAAATATTAAGAGACGTGAAAAGTTCAACGTTCTTCTAAATGCCAAAACTCTCGCTTTTGAAGGGTGGTAGACTTTAAAACCTATTCTGCATTTCTTTTGAAAGTGTAAAAAAAATGAATATTGATGGAAACAGATCCTGGAGAACTCTTAATAAGGTCAGGAAATTCAGATGAGGCAGCTATATAAAACTCATTGAACGAATGAATGAATCCATCCCTAAATGATTATTATGGGTCAATATTTAATCAATCAAATAATATTTAAATAACTGTCATGGGTCAATAAAATGAAATAATAATGAAACAACTGTTATGTTTCAATACCTAATCAATTCATCAAATAATAAATAAACACCTGTTTTGGGGTCAATTCCTAATCAAAAATCAAATAATAATGAAATAACTTACTGATAAATAACAAATCAATCTTTCAATCAAATAGTAATCTGCATCTTTATCTAACTAAATCAGTTGTGTGAATCAATAAGGGACGCAGTGGCTCAGTGGCTAAGACACTGAGCTTGTCAATCAGAAGGGTCGGAGATTCGGCTGTTCGAATCCCTAGTGCCACGGAATAGAGTGAGCTCCCGTTACCTGTTCCAGCTTCTGCCAACCTAGCAGTTTGAAAGGACGTCAAAAATGCAAGTGGAAAAATAGGAACCACCTTTGGTGGGAAGGTAACAACAATCCGTGCCCCTTTGGCGTTGAGTCATGCTGGGCGCATGACCACGGAGACATCTTTGGACAGCACTGGCACCGCCCCCTAGAGTTGGGAACGACTAGGACATATGTGCGAAGAGAACATTTTCCTTTACCTAACGTATTGATGAATAACAAATCAATCTTTCAATCAAAGAGTAATTAAATGAGTGGCATGAATCAATGCCTATTCTTCCTGATAGTTTATCAACTTGCCTTGTGGGGCACACCTGCAGTTTGCGTGTGTCTGTGGGGGCATGAAGGTGCATCCTTGGGCACAACCATCTTTCCCCATCCCAACACATCCTCAACTTACGTGCACAACAGAGCCCAACATTTCTGCTGTTAAGTGAAACACTCGTTAAGTGAGTTTTGTCCCATTTTACAATCTTTCTGGCCACAGTTGTTGTGAATCGTTACAACTGATGAGTTGGTAACCCCGTTGCTAAGTGAATCTGGCTTCCCCATTGACTTCGCTCGCGAGAAGGTCGCAAAAGGGGATCACTTGACCTTGGGACACCACAACGATCATAAATACGAACCAGTTGCCAAGCACCTGAATTTCGATCACGTGTTCATGGGGCTGCTAGGAAGGTCGTAACTGTGAAAAACAGTCTTGTCCCTTTTTTCAGGGCCGTTGTAAGTTTTTGAATGGTCACGAAATGAACTGTCATAAGTTGGAGGACTCCCTGTGATGTTCATCTTAGAACAGAAAGAATAGAATACAATAAATAGAATAGAAAGAATAGAAATAGAAAAAGAATAATGGATAGGATAGGGTAGGATAGAATACAATAGAAAGAATAAAAATAGAATAATGAGTAGGGTAGGGTAGGGTAGACTAGAATAGAAATAGAATAGAAATAGAATAGAAATAGAATAGAAATAGAATAGAAATAGAATAGAAATAGAATAGAAATAGAATAGAAATAGAATAGAAATAGAATAGAAATAGAATAGAAATAGAATAGAAATAGAATAGAAATAGAATAGAAATAGAATAGAAATAATAGAATAGAAATAGAATAGAATAGAATAGAATAGAATAGAAATAGAATATAGGAAATAGAATAGAAATAGAATAATGGATAGGATAGGGTAGGGGTAGAATACAATAGAAGAATAAAAATAGAATAATGAGTAGGGTAGGGTAGGGTAGACTAGAATAGAAATAGAATAGAAATAGAATAGAAATAGAATAGAAATAGAATAGAAATAGAATAGAAATAGAATAGAAATAGAATAGAAATATAATAGAAATAGAATAGAAATAGAATAGAAATAGAATAGAAATAGAATAATGGATAGGCTAAAATAGAACAGAATAGAAATGAATAGAATAGAATGCAGAATAGAAGAAATAGAATAGAAATAGAATAGAAATAGAATAGAAATAGAATAGAAATAGAATAGAAATAGAATAGAAATAGAATAGAATAGAATAGAAATAGAATAGAAATAGAATAGAATAGAATAGAAATAGAATAGAAATAGAATAGAAATAGAATAATGGATAGGATAAAATAGAACAGAATAGAAATGAATAGAATAGAAATAGAATAGAAATAGAATAGAAATAGAGTAGAAATAGAATAGAAATAGAATAGAAAGAATAGAAATAGAATAGAAAGAATAGAAATAGAATAGAAATAGAATAATGAATAGGATAGGGTAAAATAGAATAGAATAAAATAGAACAGAATAGAATATAAATAGAATATAAATAGAATAATGGATAGGATAAGGATAAAATATAACAGAATAGAAATAAATAGAATAGAAATAGAATAGAAAGAATAATGGATAGGGTAGGGTAGGGTAGAATAGAAATAGAATGAAATAGAAATAGAATAATGGATAGGATAGGATAGGATAGGATAGAACAGAATTCTTTTATTGGCCAAATGTGATTGGACACACAAGGAATTTGTCTTTGGTGCAGATGCTCTCAGTGTACATAAGGAGAATAAAGTACATTCATCAAGAATAAAAAGATACACCACTTAGTGATAGCCAAAGTTACTAATAAGCCATCAAATCGTACTAGGAAGCAAATAAAAACAATATAAATTGAAAGATGGAAGCAACATGGTTATAGTCCTAAGTGGGGAGAGGTAGACACTAGGAAGGAAGAGAAGAAGAATAGCAATCCAGTCTTAGTCAATTATTGACCGTGTTGTGGGAATTAGTTGTTAAGCAGTGAGGCATCACATGATGGGATGTGATGACAAACCCAGAATACCACAAGCAGCGACCCCTTGCTTCGCTCTTATAGCCTAGCCTTTATTGTCATTGTACAAAATAAAATTTTAGCCTCACTGGTGCAGCCCATGACACCAAATGCAAACAGCATAAGTAGCATAAAGATTAATCCCAATGCAAGTAATTGGTGGAAAAGAAAAAAGAAAGAACAAGAAAAAACTGTGGTTGTGGTTGTGTTTAAGAGTCGGACAGCCCAAGGATAGAAACTTATTTTTAAACCTATTGCTTCGGCCGGCTATGCTTTGGAACACTTTTATTATTTACAATTATAAAACACAGAATTACACCAGTTTTGGGCTCTGGAGTTTTTAACTCTTTGTATCTGCGACCCTTCCGGGATGGCATTTTCCCCAACCTTGGAATGCAAGAGCAGAAGTCCAGCATGCATCTAGATGGAAAGTGTGTGTGTGGGGGGGGGGGGGGGAATAAATCAGAATAAAAATGCATTTTTCAGCCTTTGCAAGAAATCTGTCTGTCTGTCTCTCTCTGGGTCAATCCCCCCCCCCAATGCAAATATCCACCCCATAAACGTTGCAAGGAAAAGTGCAGGGTTCTCTTCACCTGGGAATCCCATCCAAAGGCATTCCCTTTTTTTTTTTTTGGAAAAGTTGCACAGCAGGGAGAATCGTGGCTCCTGCAGGTAGGAATTCAACAGGGGAAGCCCAGTGCACCTACTATATAGCCCTGTTGAGCCACGCCATTCCTCTGGGCGGGGGAAGAAGCAGCTTGCAGCCCTCCTTCCCAGCCCCCCCCACCTCCCCCCCCAGACCAAGCCCCCCCCCTGCCCATCTCGGGGGTCGCCCCCCATGGAGACCTGCTCAGTACCTTCCACCAGCCGCAGCGCTGCGGGGTATTCACAGAGCGCGTTTCCGCAGCCCCCGCTAAGCCACCAGCGTGGCTCTTTAGTCCTCCTAGCAACGGTATCCAGATGCACAAGCCGCGCCGTGCCTGGCTCGGCGCGAACCAACTGATAAGCTAAGAGAGGGGGGAGCATTGGGGGGTGGAGGAAGCAGCGTTCTGGAGCTTCCGCCTTGGGTTCCGGCAAAATGGTATGGTCCAAGGTCTGTTTGTTTTGTTTTGTTTTTAATCCAAAGGTTTAGGATTTTAAACCAAATTGGCAGTTTTCTAATTTTAGGAAGAGGGAGGGAGGAGAAAGAGAAGGAGGGAGAGAGAAAGGGAAGGGAAGGGAAGAAAAGGAAGGAAGGAAGGAAAGAAGGAAGGAAGGAAGGAAGGACTGATGATGTTATCCAGTTTGGTAATGAAACGTCTGCAAGAAAATAACCAAGCTCAGAGAGCACTGAGGTTCTCGACAATTCAACCCTGAGCTACAAATATGGATGGATGGAAGGAAGGAAAGAGATGGAAGGGAGGGAGGGAAGAAAGGAGGAAGGAAGAAAAAAAAGATGGGTGGTAGGGAGGAAGGAATAGGTAGGGAGAGTGAGAAGGAAGGAAGGAAAAGAGATGGAATAGAGGGAGGGAGGGAAGAAGGAAAGGAGGAAGGAAGATGGGAGGGAGGAAAAGGAGGGAGGGAAGAAAGGAGGAAGGAAGAAACAGATGGGAGGGAGGAAGGAAGGGATGAAGGAAAGACTAGGGAGGGAGAGTGAGAAGGGAGGGAGAGAGGAAGAAAAAGAGTTGGAAGGGAGGGAGAAAAGGAGGAAGGAAGAAACATGGGAGGGAGGGAAGGGAGGAAGGAAGGAAGAAAAAGAGATGGAAGGGAGAGAGGACAGAAAGGAGGAAGGAAAGGAATAGGGAGGGAGAATGAGAAGGAAGGAAAGAAGGAGGGAGGGAAGAAAGGAAAGGAAAAAAACATGGGAGGGAGGAAAGGGAGGGAGGGAAAAAGAAAGAAAGAACAAAAGGAATAGGGAGGGAGACTGAGAAGGAAAGAGGGAGGGAAGCAAGGAAGGGAAAAAGAAAAAGATGACAGGGAGGGAAGGAGGATTTTACAGGGCAATTTAGTCAACAATGCTATTTCTCTCTTTTTTTTAAATCAAATCTGCAAATGACCTTATGACAGACCCTCTTTTTATTCACTTTGGCGCATTTGAAGTGTATGCTTTTTCCAAAAAGGAACTGCGTTTGTTGAAAATTAAGCTCTAATTAATAGAAGATAGGTTGCAAACCTCCACATGACTAATAGGGGGCGGTTTTATCCCAAAACCTGCTGCCCTCTACTGGTTATCTTGACCTCAGCAGCTTCGATGCGTTACAATATTTGGCAAATGGATACCGTACTCCACTGTGCTTGCAACCAAAGAGGTTGCAGTGTTGGGGGCTATCATTCTAACCTTCCTTTTAGGGGCGTTTAAAAGATTTCTTGGAGTAATGTAATAAAATAACTTTGTATATCCCGAAAACTGGTTTTCCCAGTTGCAATGAACGGCTGTGAAAGTTGGAGCATAAGGAAGGCTGAGCGCCAAAGAATGGAGGCCTTTGAACTCTGGTGCTGGAGAAGACTCCTGCATTGAGTCCCTTGGACTGCAAGGCCATCTAATCGGTCAGTCCTAGAGGAGATCAACCCTGACTGCTCTTTAGAAGGCCAAAATCCTGAAGAGGAAACTCAAAGACTTTGGCCACCTAATGAGAAGGAAGGACTCCCTGGAGAAGAGCCTCATGCTGGGAAAGACGGAGGGCAAAATAAGAAGGGGACGGCAGAGAAGGAGGTGGCTGGATGGAGTCACCGAAGCAGTTGGCATGAGCATAAATGGACTCCAAAGGATGGTAGAGGACAGGAAGGCCTGGAGGAACGTTGTCCATGGGATCGCGATGGGTCGGACACGACTTCACAACTAACAACAGCAGCTTAGCAAAAACTCATCTTACCACACTGACAAAATGCAAGGATTTAATGTCAATTTGGCAAAGTATTTTTTTTAAAATAAAAAAGTCATATATATATATATTTTCATATATGGGTCTTCTAAAATAAATTTTGCTGTGTTACATTTGGGCTGTCTCAGCCAGTGTGAGATAATTCACGTTCCTATGGTTTCCTTTGAAAACTGTTGCTGGTACATCTGTATTTTGGGTTTCTTTTTATTAGTTTCAGAGTTGTTATTAAGTGGTTGGATACGTTTATTTTGTGGATAAAACCAATGAAAATAACAATAGCCCTGTCTTTGCAGTCGGTGTGAACTTATATGGACTCCAAAGGATGGGAGAGGACAGGAAGGCCTGGAGGAACGTTGTCCATGGGGTCACAATGAGTGGGACACGACTTCGCCACTAACAACATCCCAAAATCATTTAAGTCCACACACAAGGAATTTCACTGCTAAATAACAACTGGCACAGATTCCCAAGGGCCTTTATCGCGTGGTTATCGCTTTATTTGCAGTATTGTTCTGAGATGTATCTTGGTCTAAGAGATCCAAAATCCTCTCCAAAATCTGGATTTTTGAAGATAATTTATTTTATTTTTTTTGCAAGAAAGGGTCAGCGCAGGAAGAAAAATGGGAAGAGAAGGTGGTTCTTGCCGTTAAGCACAGCACAACATTGTCCTTAGTGTTACATATCTGTTTCTTTAAAGTGGGACAATTCTTTTTCGAAGACCGAAGAGTCCTGACTTCCTTCGGAAGGTTTTGGCGTCCTGGCACGTGATTCTTGGACGGTATACTTCTCGCTGTTCCTCCAGGGCATCACTGTGTAAAATAAAGGCACAGGTCATTGCTACTTTGAGCTCATATCTTTTCACTTCTGATACTAGCTCATATTTCAGCCCCCAAAGAGCTGGTAAAAAAAGATACAGTTTAACGGAGTTGGAAGGGACCTTGTTGGTCATCTAGTCCAACCCCCCAACCAAGCAGGACACCCTACACCATTTCTGACAGAAGGCAGTCCAGTCTCTTCTGGAAAGCTTCCAGGGTTGAAGCTCCAACAACTTCCGAAGGCAACTTCTGTTCCACGGGTTGATTGTTCCCACTGTCGGGAAATTTCTCCTTATTTCTAGGTTGAATCTCTCCTTGATCAGTTTCCAGCCATTATTCCTTGTCTGGCCTTCAGGTGCCTTGGAAAATAGCTTGACCCCCTAACTCTTCTCTGTGGCAGCCTCTCAAATATTGGAAGCCTGCTATCCTGTCTCCCCTGGTCCTTCTCTTCACTAGACAAGACATGCCCAGTTCCTGCAACTGTTCTTCATATGGTTTAGTCTCCAGTCCCCTAATCATCCTGGTTGCTCTTCTCCGCACTCTTTCTAGAGTCTCAACTTCTTTTTTATGGTGTGGTGACCAAAACTCGATGCAGTACTCTAGGTGTGGTTCAGAGGTGAGTTCCCACCAGGCCTTACTAAGGCTTTATAGACTGGTATTACCCTTAATCTTGATTTTAACCTCTGTTGATGCAGTTTAGGATTACATTGGCTTTTTTGGCTGCCTCTGCACATGGCTGGCTCCTATTTAACTAGTTGTCCACTAAGACTCCAAGATCCCTCTCACAGTCACTGCTATTAAGCCTGGTTTTACCCAGTCTACATGTGTATTCCACAGCAATGGAGCTGCCCATTTGTTCACCCTTTTCTTAATTCCAACCTCTGCCCTGCCTGCAAACCATAAGAAATCTCATTTCTACGTACCACATAGATTCTTCTCGAGTCCGCCAAGGGCTTTGCTTGCTTTAGGCCTGTAGCTCTCAATGGGTTGTTCAGAAGCATTATTATTTTCTATATTAGGGAGGGACACGAATGAGGTGCAGAGTATTAGTCCGGATATCTGTTCTGACAAACACATTGTTATTTTTAAAATCTGCTATGGACATTCAATGCAATGCAATGCAATGCAATGCAATGTAATGCAATACAGTAATGCAATGCAATGCAATGCAATGCAATGCAATGCAATACAATAGCAGAGTTGGAAGGGACCTTGGAGGTCGTCTAGTCCAACCCCCTGCCTGGGCAGGAAACCCTATACCATTTCAGACAAATGGCTATCTAACATCTTCTTAAAGACTTCCAGTGTTGGGGCATCCACAACTTCTGGCGGCAACTTCTGTTCCACTGATTAATTGTCCTCACGGTCAGGAAATTTCTCCTCAGTTCTAAGTTGCTTCTCTCCTTGATTAGTTTCCCCCCATTCTTCAGGAAAGTGAAATCAATCGCTATGGCCGACAAGGTCTACTGTTCTATGAAGATGCTGGAGATGGTTTCCCTCAAAGAATGCTTTTCAAAACCTTGGAGCCCCGCAAGAAATTTTGTGGGTGTTGAATACAGGCTTTTTAGAAACTTTTGGACGTTTGCGTGTGTGTGTTTGTGTCTGTGAAAGAGGAAAATATTCCAAATATGTACTAAATGCTTCTTTTTCCCCCCTTCTTACCTTTTTTCCAGACGCTGTGTGCTTTCCACAGCTTCATCACAAAGAGAAGGACCATGATCAAGAGAACAAGCAGGAGAATGGACACAAGGCCCGGGAACAAAATGTGGGCTTGTTCCTCCACAAAGCCTCTGTAAGCCACGTTTGTTTCTGTTTGGGATGAAAAGGAACAGAAAACATTGGAGTTTTGTCATCTTTAGCTTCCTAGCAGAAAAATATTGGGGGCTTTGAGAGCGGGGAAATTGTATTTTTCCACCAACTGGAGCTTCCATGGAGTAAGATGTCTAGGTCCACCACACCAGCCTTCTCCAACTTGTTATTTCCCAGAAAGTTCTGGACTACGCACAGAATTCGCATGACCCGACAAAAGCGCGCCGACAAAACCGCGTTGCTAAAACTGCAACGTCATCAACGCGCCGACAACAGCGCGTCGACAGAAGGGCGATTTACAACAGCCTGTCGGCAGAAGGGTGATTTAAGTTAAGGTAAGGGTTAGGTTTAGTTTTAGGATTAGGGTTAGGGTTAGGGTTAGGGTTACGTTTAGGGTTAGGGTTAGGGTTAGGTTTACAGCACCCTTCTGTCGGCGTGCTGTTGTCGGCGCGATTCAGTGCTCATTCGTCGGCGTGGTTCAGAACTCATGGTTTTCTCACAGCGGTTTAGTTGGGCGCGCTTTTGTCAGGCGCGCTTTTGTCGGTGGAACCCAGAATTTGTTAGAATATTCATGACTGAGGGAGACATGGGAACAAGGTCAGCCAATGAATAGGCAGAGCAACTAAGTCAGCCAATGGGAGCCTAAACAGGCCTGAGTCTGTGCTGAGAATTGAAACTGAAACAAGACTGATTCTCTCTGTTCTGAACTGAAAACTCCTCTCTGCTGTACTGTTGCGTGTGTTCTACTTGTAACTTCTACCACGTTGTAAGAATCTACTATTGGTATTGTACATCTATTCATCTGTTAGAGGTGGGTTTCTACCAGTTCGGGCAAACCAGTAGTGGTAATTTGGCCTGGGTTACAGAACCGGCAGCGACCCAGGCTGGCTCGCCCCTGAACCAATTCTTCGGTCTCTTCTGCCATTGCCGGCATGGTTTTTATTAGCGTTTCATGGTCTTCGCGTATGCGCAGAACAATTTACAGTGAACTATGCATGTGTGCGCCATGCGCGCCTGTGCAAATGAAGCAAGTAGTGAGTGTGTAAAGTGCGCAGAAGCGAAATGGTACCAACACAGTTGGGAAACCGCCCCTTATCTATTATTAGGTATATAAAGATGAATCCAGCTGAATCAGTTGTATCTGTGTGTGCTTTCTGGATTTCATTTTTCTGCAACAAACTCTGAGAGTTTGTATAGTCTTCCAAGGGGTCTTGAAGGCCATCTAATCTAACCCCCTACACAGGGCAATTCCTATACTAGGAACATCATTTGAAATCAATTAATAAGAACAATATGAACCCACCAGGAATGTCATTAGTTTTGCTTTAGCTAAGTGTCTGAATCCAAGTTATGATTTATAGCTTAGTGTATATTGAGCCAAGAAAGGCTATTTATAAACCTATTTACCTCTGCTTACCTCTGCTTATAAAGAATTCCATGCCCCTATACATAGTGCGCTTAATTCCAGGAAGTTGACTAAAGGTTGCACATATGTGCTAATCGTTCCTGACTCTAGGGGGTGGTGCTTATCTCCATTTCTAAGCCGAAGAGCCAGCACTGTCCAAAGACGTCTCCGTGGTCATGTGGCCGGCATGACTAAATGCCAAAGGTGCACGGAACGCTGTTCCCTTCCCACCAAAGGTGGCTCCTATTTTTCTACTTGCATTTTTTACGTGCTTTCGAACTGCTAGGTTGGCAGAAGCTGGGACAAGTCCCGGGAGCTCACTCCGTTACGTGGCACTAGGGATTCGAACCGCCGAACTGCCAACCTTTCTGATTGACAACCTCAGCATCTTAGCCACTGAGCCACCATGTCCCCTTATAAGAAGTTGACTAGAGAAACACACACACACAAAAGAGAGAGCATATCTTTTAAGCAAATACTCTGAAATGAAAACTCCATCATCTTCCCTAACCTGTTCCATGTCACCAAGCCTCTGGCATCAGATCAGGAAGGACAGCAAAGAATTAAAAGCACATCAGTTGAACATGAGGAGTAATGTGGGAGCAGCTTACGATTGTTTGTCCAAACTTCTGTATCTGTACTTGGGAATGATGTTTGCGTGGTTGGGTTTCCTTCTCCCATGTTGAATGTTGGATTGGATTCTGTGGAAGGGTTGAAAAAGAGGGTTATGGGAAGGCCAGGAGAAATGCAACCGATGTTTTGGAGACGAGCTAGAAGCAAATTGAGGGTGATGTCCAGAAACACCAGAGAGGATCAATGTTGTAGTCTTACCGTTGGTGGTGTTAGGATGTTGAACTTCTGTTTTCCTGGTTGGGGATAATGTTGGAATGCTAAACGTTCCTTCTGCCTTCTGTTTTTGTTCTGAATGTGTGGAAAAGGAAACAAGGAAGGCATTTAACGCCCAAGTGTAACATATATCAAGGTCAAAATCTTCTAATCTTCTACTAGATTAGAAGATTCATTTAGATCAGATATGGCCTTCCGCTTCACAGTGCTTTTACAGCCCTCTCTAAGCGGTTTACAGAGTCAATCTCTTGCCCCCAACAATCTGGGTCCTCGTTTTACTGACCTCGGAAGGATGGGAGGCTGAGTCATCCTTGAGCCTGGTGAGATTCGAACTGCCAAATTGCAGGCAGCTGGCAGTCAGCAGAATTAGCTGCAGTACTGCATTCTAACCACTGCGCCACTGCAGCTTAAGTAGTCGCAAGTCATTTTTTTCAGTGCTGTTGTAACTTTGAACAGTCCCTAAATAAACTGTTGTAAGTCGAGAACTATCCGCAGCGCAAACCGTATACGTTTCCCATGGGGCATACTGCACATGCAAATGATTGTGTAATTCTTAGGTAAAGGTAAAGATTCCCCTTGCACATATGTGCTAGTCGTTCCCAATTCTAGAGGGAGGTCTTCATCTCCGTTTCAAAGCCGAAGAGCCAGAGCTGTCTGAAGATGTCTCCATGGTCATGTGGCCGGCATGACTAAACACTGAAGGCGCACGGAATGCTGTTACCGTCCCACCAGAGGTGGTTCCTATTTTTCTACTTGCATTAATACATGCTTTAAAACTGCTAAGTTGGCAGAAGCTGAGACAAGTCACGGGAGCTCACTCCTTTACGCGGCACTAGGGATTTGAACTGCTGATCTTTCGGATCAACAAGCTCAGCGTCTTAGCCACTAAGCCACCACGTCCCTGGTAATTCCTAAGAGGGTCTTATTTCTCCTGTTTATTTTTTAAACCCTTTTTCCATCTTGCCCTCAAGATCTCCACTTACTGCCATGTTCCAGGTGCAAAGTCACAGTTAAATTCCTCCTTCCTAAGGCTTTGTGGTGTATCACACAAGAAATGACACAGCCTTGTGGGAATGCGTAGATGGCCAAGTTGCTTATGGAATGGAACCTCTTGGCTTCCAGTTGATGTTGACTGTTTCCTAAAAATGCATTGAGGGATGCAAAAAGAGATGATGATAATAACAATGATAACAAAATATCCTGTTTCCCTGAAAATAAGACCTCCTCAGATAATAAACCCAATCGGGCTTTTGCGCGAAAATAAGCCCTCCCCCCCAAAATTGCAACACAGCAGCAGCCATGAGGTGATCACGCTCGCCGCCTCCTGCACCTCAAAAATAATAAGACCTCCCCGAAAATAAGGCCAAGCGCTCATTTCGGGGATCAAAAGAAAATAAGACCCTGTCTTATTTTGGGGAAACAAGGTAATAATAGAATTATTTAGTGGCCAAGAGAGTAGAGTAGAGTAGAAAAGAAATAGGAATAGGAATAGGAGTAGAATAGAATAGAATAGAATAGAATAGAATTCTTTAGTGGCGAAGTCAGAGGTGGGTTCCTACCAGTTTGGTAGAACCGGTTCGTTAAATCTACCGAACCGGTTAGAAGACGTTCCACCAGTGGACCCAGAAAGCAGGCCACACCTACAGAAGAGATTCCAAAATTTTTTGAAACCCACCACTGAGCCAAGTGTGATTGGACACACAAGGAACAGATTAAGTGGACACAGAAACTTTTGAAAAGTTCTTTCTACTTTCTGCTGCCCTCTCCCTGCAGTCTGACGTGGCTGCCTTCATCAACCCTAAACCTAACCCTGATCCTAGGATTCTCCATGAATACCGAGCTAGGATAAACCAGATTCAAATCCTACTTGGTTGTGTCATTTCCACAGTTGTAGTTTGAAGCCTGGTTCCCACCGAACATTTAAAGTTCCTAGAAAGATGCTGACCTCACTGAGGTTCTGAATGGAGATGATGCTGATCTTATACCCCAAGATAAGAATTCAAGGTAATACAAATACTGTGATCTCCCTTCAAGGAGTAGAGTAGAGTAGAGTAGAAAAGAAATAGGAATAGGAATAGGAATAGGAAAAGGAGTTGGAGTAGGAGTAGGAATAGGAATAGGAAAAGGAATAGGAATAGGAATAGGAATAAGAGTAGAGTAGAGTAGAGTAGAGTAGCGTAGAATAGAATAGAATAGAACAGAACAGAGTAGAATAGAATAGAATAGAATAGAATTCTTTATTGGCCAGGTGTGATTGGACACACAAGGAATTTGTCTTTGGTGCATGAGCTCTCAGTGTATAGCTTATAAAAACTATAAGAAATAAACCATGATCATAGTCATCATAAAAATACACTCATCATAAATCATAAAATACAACACTTAGTGATAGTCATCGGACTATCAACATAAATCGTACTAGGAAACTAAATAAAACATTATAAATAGTAAAGATACAAGCAACAACGTTATAGTCAAATGTAGGAAGAAGATAGGCAATAGAAAAAATGAATAATAGTAATACAGCCTCAATGAATAGTTTGACAGTGTTGTGGGAGTTAGTTGTTTAGCAGAGTGATGGCATGAGGGAAACCTGTCCTTGTGTCTAGTTGTTCTGATGTGCAATAGCAATAGCAATAGCAATAGCAGTAGACTTATATACCGCTTCATAGGGCTTTCAGCCCTCTCTAAGCGGTTTACAGAGAGTCAGCATATTGCCCCCAACAATCTGGGTCCTCATTTTACCCACCTCGGAAGGATGGAAGGCTGAGTCAACCCTGAGCCGGTGAGATTTGAACCGCTGAACTGCTGATCTAGCAGTAGCCTGCAGTGCTGCATTTAACCACTGCGCCACCTCGGCTCTGCAATGGCATACAGCTTCGTTTTGAGGGTAGAATTTGAAACAATTCATGTCCAGATATGAGGGGTCTCTGGATCTTTTCATTGGTTTCTTTTTCACTCATGCAATGTACAGGTCTTCGATGAAAGGCAGGTTGGTAGCCATTGTTTTTTTTTCCTGAAGTACTAATTATCCCACTATAATATCACAGTAGGATAATTAGAACTGCATAAGCAAGACTAAAACATCTGGATAGTGGATGTGGTATTACCTGGAGGCAGCAGAAGAGAAGAGAAAGAACTCTCTAAACACAAAGACCAACAAATAGAAATAGAACAACAACGGCAAAAGAAAGCAAAGATAATACCGACAGCAATTTGGTGCAATCCCAAAACATCTGGAAGAGATGTTTTTTTTTAAAAAAAAATGCTTAGTGCTATTTTTGTCGAATGCTGATTATAAACCAAGTTCACTGCTTAATACAGTGTTTCTCAACCTTGGCAACTTGAAGATGTCCGGACTTCAACTCCCAGAATTCCCCAGCCAGCATTCTCTGGCTGGGGAATTCTGGGAGTTGGAAGTCCGGACATCTTCAAGTTGCCAAAGTTGAGAAACACTGGCTTAATACAATGGACCCAACTAGTAAATAAATAAACAACCAACTTGATTTTAAAGCAGGTAATTGCCTAGCGGTTTTTTCAGTGTTATTGAACAAGAAGCTATTAAAAGGCAAAGTCCAGGAAGAAAAATGACGTTATTTGAAACATACCAAAGATTTCCATTCCGTTTTGTAGCAGCCAGGTGATTTGAGGGGCGGGCCAACTGCCCTGAGTGGAACACCTTAAAAGCATATTTTCTTCTGTCTGGTTTACTGTGGTTTTCAATGCTTCCAACAAAGGTTTGGAAGGTGGAGCTGTAAAAAGAAGAGAATCCATTAGTAAAAAGGCTTGATTTAAATCAACTCGGTTTAAATCATAATTTTTAATGAGCACCTGCCACCTCTGTCCCGCATCGGCTACTCCTGTGACTGGCTGTTGAGTTACCGACCGTCCCAATATTGCAGAATATACAGCCTCATGCTACCTAACTAGGTTCCATTTCATGCTGAATAAACTCAATTATTAATGTATCTTAAATAGAAAACTATCTTTAGATAGATTTTTTTTTTTACTCCAGAAGCATTTTATTAAAATGAGTTTGATAAAAATAAAAAAAAAACACGATTTAAATAGAAAAAAAATCCATTTTATTTTATTTTTTTATTGGATCAATTCATCTGCGTATTTGGAGGGGAGATATAAGCAAATTTAAGATTACTGGTGGCCCTCGATTTACCACTACAACTGAGCCCAGACATTTCCGTTGCTAACTGAGGCAGTTAAGTGAAGCCGGCCCCATTTTATGACCTTTCTTGCCACAACTGTTAAGTTAAACATTGCAGTTATAAGTATGTAATATGGTTGTTAAGCAGTGGTGGTATTCAAAAATGGTTCTGTGGGCGTGGCTTGATGGGCGTGGCTTGGTGGGCATGGCAGAGGAAGGATACTGCAAAATCCCCATTTCCTCCCGATCAGCTGGGACTCGGGAGGCAGAAAACAGATGGGGGCGGGGCCAGCCAGAGGTTGTATTTACCCATTCTCCGAATTACTCAAAATTCCCACTACCAGTTCTCCAGAAATGGTCAGAACCTGTTGAATACCACCTCTGTCATTAAGTGAATCTGCAACGCCCTGCGGTTCAGCTCCAAACCATCTCACCCATCTCCGCAAGCCGTCATCCGTTGAAAAGTAGGAGTTTCAGATCTTACCCCAAATTGTAACGTTGACTACTTTGGTCCCAACATTCTCGCTGTAGTAGAGACAGGTGAATAAACCCTCATCGTGTCTTGTTACGTTGGAAAGACGAATGGACAGGGAATCATTGGAGTAGTGCAGAAGTTCGTACCTTCCATCTTTTGTGACTGTTTAAAAGAGAGATATAAATGTTGGTAAGGCGAAGGCCACACTTGGAATATTACATCCAGTTTTAGTCACCACGACGTAGAAAAGATGCGGAGACTCTAGAAAGAGTGCAGAGAAGAGCAAGAAAGATGATTAGGGGACTGGAGGCTAAAACATATGAGGAACGGTTGCAGGAACAGGGTACGTCTAGTTTAATGAAGAGAAGGACTAGGGGAGACATGATAGCAGTCTTCCAATATCTCAGGGGCTGCCCCAAAGAAGAGGCAGTCAAGCCATGCCCGGAAGATAGCTGGGCCTCAACACAACTGAACATCACACATAATGCTTTCTTGTTGGAGAGAGTGAATACTTTGAAGTATTTCTTAAAAGAAAGAAAACAAAGAACAACTGTGGAGGCCGCCATCACACTATCGGAATTGCCCTGTTCACACATCCTAACTGTGGTGTGGAGGTCTTGTGGCTTTGAACCAAGAGGGCGAGTTGTGAAAATAGATTTATGTCAGCCTGTTACACCTCAGAGGCCTGTAGGAAAAACCCCCTTCTTGTCTGCTTCCAGTGGAAAAAGTTGAAGGCGCCACCATCCCACCTTGCAAGTCATTGAAAAATATGGTAAAGCCGCTGGGGTCCTTCCATTCCAGAGCGGAGGTGTTGCCTTGACTGTTGACGCAATGGAGATCCAGATTCTGACCTTCCTCCAAGGTGAGACGTTCCCTTAGGACTTGGGAAGAAATCCCTAGCAAAGAAAAGGATTTGTAGAGGGTTACTCCAGGGGGACCCAGCGGTTGAGTCCTTTTGAGTAAAATAGAAGAGTAGCCTCTCATTGGCCTCTTACAGAATTACTACGTTCCTCCAATCACTTGGGGAAACATATCTTTGACACAATATGTATTCTTCTTTCTCTCCACCTCTCTCTGTCTCCCTCCCTCTCTCTCCCCCTCCCTGTCTTTCTCTTCCTTTCTCTCTTTCTGTCTTCCTCCTTGCCCTCCTCTCTCCCTCTCTTCCTCTCACTCCCTCTCCCTCTCTCTCTCTCCTTCCCTCTCCTTCCCTCCCTCTCCCTCTCTCTATTTCTCTCTCCCTCTCTTTCTTGCTCTCTCCCTCCCTCCCTCTCCCTCTCTTTCTCTCTCCCTCCCTCTCCCTCTCTTTCTCTCTCCCTCTCTTTCTCCCTCTATTTCTCCCTCTCTCCCTCCCTCTCTCTCCTTCCCTCTCCTTCCCTCCCTCTTCCTCTCTCTATTTCTCTCCCCCTCTTTTTCTCGTTCTCTCCCTCCCTCTCTCCTTCCTCTCCCTCTCTCTTTCTCTCTCCCTCTCTTTCTCTCTCTCTCCCTCTATTTCTCCCTCTCTTCCTCCCTCTCTCCTTCCCTCTCCTTCCCTCCCTCTTCCTCTCTCTATTTCTCTCTCTCTTTCTCACTCTCTCCCTCCCTCCTTCTCTCTCCCTCTCTCTCCTTCCCTCCCTCTCTCCCTCTCTCCTTCTCTTCCTCCCTCCCTCTCCCTACTTCCTTCTCCTTCCTTCCCTCCCCCTCTCTCCCCCTTTCTCACTCTCTCCTTCTCTCTTCCTCTCCCTCTCTCTCCTTCCCTCCCTCTCCCTCTCTCTATTTCTCTCTCTCTCTTTCTCGCTCTTTCCCTCCCTCTCTCCTTCTCTCTCCCTCTACCTCTCTCTCCCTCTATCTCTGTGTTCCTCCCCCTCCCTCCTTCCCCCTCTCTCCCCCCTCTCCCTCCCTCCCTCCTCTATCTTAAATACATACACACACAGTGTATTGCGGCTGAATTTTTATTTTCTCCTAAAACATCCTACACACTGGGTGGACTTAACGCCTTGTGTAAACCAGACAGATATGGACTTCCTTAAAATGGTATTTGCTCAAAGACACTTGAACACACCAGGGTTAGGTCCAAATCCTGATGCCAAGGATTCATTTATTCATTTTCATTTATTCTAAAAAAAAAAAAAAATTATTCTCCAGGCCACGAGATTCCAAGCTGTTCACAATAAAAGAACGTTAAAAACACCCCATTTATCCCTCAACTCCTCCCAATTAAAACCCATGTTTTAATTTTAGCTATGTTTAGCTATGTTAAGCTAAAACATAGTCTCAATCTAAGTTCTTATGAATCCAAAATGCAACCCGCCCAGTGTGGGTGCTGAATTTTACCCACCCAAGGGCCGCTTCTATTTCATTTCGCCCACCTAAAATAATGTCACACTTCTACAAACATTGGAGTTTCCCGAAGCTGGTTGATAACCTCCCACCTTATCTGTGAAAAGTGTCACTGAGGCTGGAAGGTGGGTTTTCCATAGGAGGGAATAAAAGGTTCCAAAACGCTCACCCCCTAAAGGGAAAGTTTGTGAAGTTTTCTCCTGGGGGCTCAAAGGCAGAATTTGCGGTCTTCCTGTGAACTCATCTTTAGCTTCACTGTTTCCTGCCGCAGCTCGGTTCGCAAACTATGAAATGAGGCCGAAAGGAAACGTGCACGCCAACAGAGATTGGGCCCCAGAATCAATTATATATTTCCTTTCCATTTGAGGTCTTAGAAAAACCGAGAGTGAAAACAAATGCAGTAGGCAGGGCCGAAGTACATGTAAATGTGTATTTTAAACAGAAGCAAGTGTGTAGAGAAAAGAAGAATTAGGGGGTGACAGGATAGCAGTGTTCCAGTATTTGAGGGGCTGCCACAAAGAAGAGGCAGTCAACCTATTTTCCAAAGCACCAGAAGGCAAGGCAAGAAACGATGGAAACTAATCGAGGAAAGAAACAAGCTGGAATTGATGAGAAACTTCCTAACAATGAGGATAATTAATCAGTGGAACAGAAGTTGTCTTCAGACATTGTAGGTGCACCATCACTGGAAGCTTTAAATGGTATAGGGTCTCCTGCTTCAGCAGGGGGTTGGACTAGAAGACCTCCAAGGTCCCTTCCAGTTCTATTCTGATTGGTTGATTGATGTTGGAGAACAAGAAATGGGGAAAACACTCATTTCCCCCACGTTAGCTTAGCATCCTCCCACCTACCCAACATTGGCCCCAGGAATTCCCAGGTTGAGTTCAGACATTGCCCGAAGCTGGGGTTCTCCAAAATGGTCAATATCGGCCCACCAGGGTTGGTCTATTATGGTTGCTGTTGTGGCCCAGCAGGAGCTGATGGAGCTGCCACCAGACTCCGACAGCGAGGGGCCCTACGAGTTGGCTCTGGAGGATGTTGAGGACCCTGGACAGGGTTCCGACTCCAAGTAGGGCGCAGAGACTAGTTGGCCACCAGGTGGTGCCTGAGCCTTGGATTAGTGGGGAGGAGATAAGGGAGAGTGATCCAGAAGCCAGCAGTGAGTTGTTCCTGGATGCACGCCATCGAAGAGCTACTAGGCGTCAGGAACAATTAGGCAATTACAGGAGGTAATTGTGCTCAGCTGGTGGTCATTAGACTCCTCTCCAGACTATAAAAAAGACTGTGCACACACACCTCTTGCAGAAGTCAACGCATTGACTAAAGAGACCTGTTGTAACTAACTTGGCAGGCTGGATTGCTGCCAAGGTTTGTCTGAGTTGCTGCCAAGATCCTTATCTGTTTGTTTGCTTGGCTTTCAGCCACCGAGATTTTGGTCTTATTATTAAAGGACATTCCAGTTAAGCTTGGAAATTTGTTACTGGACGGAGGAGGGGGTCAGAACAGGTTGCTATGGTTATTATTATTCATAGTATTACTAGTAAATGTAACGATCTTCATCTAGGAAATATTTGGAGGTCAATGAGCAAATGAAATTTCATGACAGGGTGGATGGCAGTGCGAGAAAGACCTTGAGAAATGGAGCAAAGAGATGCTACCTAGGGAAGCATTAGATAAGAGATGATGCAGCCCTGAGCTGTATAGTAGGCAGAGAAAGAAACTGGGAAGAAACCCTCCCTAACTTCTCAGAGGAAACACTAGCTTGGCTCTTTCAGGCTTGCAAATGTTGACGTACAATAAAGTAAGAGTTGCCCCAATAAAAGAGAATATTTGTAGCTCAGGATTGAAATGCAGGGTCCTTGGTGCTCTCTGAGCTTGGTTGTTTCTTGCAACCAAGAGTAACTTGATCACTTGGACCCCTAAGAGTAACTCAACTCATCATAATCATTATCATCCCAACAACTGGAACAATTAATAGCATTACCTGTGAGAGGGATCTTAGCGTCTTAGTGGACAACCAGCTAAATATGACCCAACAGTGTGTGCCGTCAGCCAAAAAAGCCAATGCAATCCTAAGTTGCATTAACAGAGGGATTCAATCAAGATCAAGG
Organism: Thamnophis elegans; assembly: GCF_009769535.1. NCBI lineage: Eukaryota > Metazoa > Chordata > Lepidosauria > Squamata > Natricidae > Thamnophis > Thamnophis elegans. Next base: position 44,952,626 of record NC_045553.1, read on the forward strand.
GCGGTACTAATACCACTCTGTAAAGCCCTAGTAAGACCACACGTAGAGTACTGCATCCAGTTTTGATCACCACACTATAAAAAAAGATGTTGAGACTCTGGAAAGAATGCAAAGAAGAGCAACCAGGATGATTAGGGGGCTGGAGGCTAAAACATAACGATGAACAATTGCAAGAATTGGGTTTGTCTAGTGAAGAGAAGGAGCAGGGGAGACATGATAGCAGACCTCCAATATTTGAGGGGCTACCACAGAGAGGAAGGAGGTCACACTATTTTCCAAAGCACCTGAAGACCAGACAAGGAATAATGGATGGAAACTGATCAAGGATAAATTCAACCTGGAAATAGAGAGGGATTTCCTGACAGGGAGAACAATCAATCCATGGAACAGAAGTTGCCTTGAGAAGTTGTGGTGGCTTCATCACTGGAGGCTTCCAAGAAGAGACTGCCATCTGTCAAAAATGGTGTAGGATCTCCTGCTTGAGCAGGGGGTTGGACTAGATGACCTACAAGGTCCCTTCCAACTCCGTTGATCTGCATCTAACTCCCGTCAGAGAAAAATGAGCAGCCCAACCATTTGACCATGAAGATCTCGTTCGTTGAAGGAATCTTCATCCTTGAGATGAGTCCTTGCAATTTAAGCCACCGCCAGCTGGCTCTACTCCCTGAAGACCAGGGAGAACGCTGGCTTGGTCTCAACACTCATTTGAAGGAGGTGAAGCAGAGCCGAGCCTGATCCTAAAGATGCTGCTGGATCGCCTACCCTGCTGGTTTTCTGAAAGCTACAATGATGTCCCAGAACTGAACCCTTGACATGGAATCCGAGCAGATGCTCTGGTGTTACTTACCTTGCAGGGACAGGAGTACCAGCACCCAGACCCAAGGAAGGCAAGTCATCGTGAGGTGATGTCTGATCGACTTCCCCTCCACTTTCGATCTCAGGGGTTTGCTGACGACTTCTCCTTTTCAACAGAGCAGCAAAAGCCGTGTACCATGACTTCATCAGGGGTAGGTCGGCCCTCTTCCTCTTGACTCCTTCTCCCCTCCCTCCCCCGTATCGTCACAGTTCCCTTCGCGGCAAGGGACAAGTGATCTCCAGGCTTGTGGGTGGGGAGATCTGCACCTCTCTTTAGACTGCTCCAAGCTTCGCTTTGTGGTGAATGCTGAAGCGCAGCTCAACCGCGAGTTCTTGCAAGGCGCCTTGTGCATGCATCTCATAGCTTTCTGGCGGTGTTCTGACCGAGGCTTCACAAGAGCATGAAGCAAACTCCTTGTCCCAACAAAAAAACCCTTTTATTAATTGACTGTGAATTCTGCTCATTCACATCCAGCAAAGTCTTTCGAGGGAGGATTTATAATCACTGCCCTTATCTGGCTTGGAGAGCTGCGAGATCGATATCTGCAAAACTTGGCAAGGAGCCTCAGAGAGTCACAAACCAATTAAGTGAAGTAATTGTCTCCTGCAAACTCCACTCCCCTTTTGCTCCTCTTTTATTTGTTCTGGGAGGGGCCATTCATCGTCCACCTGTGGCCTTACTCCCAAGTCGACCCCTTTTCTTTAGCTGTTCCCAGTGTGCGCATGTGCAGAGCTGCCAGAAGAAAAGAACAGCTCAGAAATCAGGGTAGACTTGGGAGTAAAGCCACAGGTGGAAGGTGAATGGCCCCTCCCATAGGAAATAAAAGAGGAGTGGGCTTTTGCAGGAAACAATTTGTTTCAGGAGTGTGAAGATCTGTCCATGAATCTCAGAGACTCTGTGCCCAGTCTTTCCTTGCACAGCACCTCACTTGGAAAATATTTACATGGCAGCTTTCCAAGGTAGATAAGGTCTGTGGTCATAAATTCACCTTTGAAAGACTGTTTGCCAGGCCTTTGATGAATGTGAATGAGAGGAATTCACATTTGTTTAATAATGTTGGGACCAGGACTCTGCCTCGTGCTTTTTGGAGGGAAGCCTAGGTCAGAACAAACCCCAGGACTTGTCTGTTTCATTCCCTCTCCTTGTGCATCCCCCAAAAATCATGGGCATTCTTCCAAGAGGCCGTGTCAACCTCGCCTTAACATTTTGACTTGCAGAAATGTGGTGTTGCACTTACCTGAATGATTCTGCTTCCAGCACAACCTCTTCTGAATAGTGCTACCTAATTCCTCCTGTCATTCAATGTTTATCCAATGTGCTAGGACAACGGTGGTGTTCCGTTGGTTTTCTAGTGATGGACTTAAGAGGACGTGAAAAGAGGACTCTCCTTGCAAATTAGAGAATGCATTCTTGCCAATCCCAAAAGAACTGAAAACCAAATTTATTTGGATGATTCAGGACAAACCAGATGATGAGGGGACTGGATGCTGAAACATACGATGAACGGTTGCAGGAAATGGGCATGGCTACTTTAGTGAAGAGAAGGACAAGGGGAGACACAATAATAGTGTGCCAATATTTGAGGGGCTGCCACAAAGAGGAGGGGGTCAAGCTATTTTCCAAAGCACCCGAAGGCCAGACAAGGAATAATGGATGGAAACTGATCAAGGAGAGATTCAACCTGGAAATAAGGAGACATTTTCTAACAGGGAGAACAATCAATCCATGGAACAGAAGTTGCCTTCGGAAGTTGTGGGAGCTTCTTCCCTGGAGGCTTTCAAGAAGAGACTGGACAGTCACTTGTCAGAAATGGTGTAGCGTCTCCTGCTTGGGCAGAGGGGTGGACTAGATGACCTTATAAGGTACCTTCCAACTTTGTTAAACTTTAACCATCATCTTTTTTAAATACCTTTTTGCTCTGTGGGGCTCCCTCCCTCATAAATATTATGCAACTTGCAATGTGTGTTCCTTAGTTACGATGGGAAAGAGAGAATAATATCCCTATCTATTTGTTATATACCCTTTTAGAAAGAGCTTAGAAAGGATCTACCACATCCTGTTTTGGTTGTCCTTTCCGTCAAATTGAAAACCACTGTAGATCAACTCAATTAGGGGACTGGAGGCTAAAACATATGAGGAACGGTTGCAGGAACTGGGTATGTCTAGTTTAATGAAAAAAAGGACCAGGGGAGACATGATAGCAGTCTTCCGATATCTCAGGGGCTGCCACAAAGAAGAGGGAGTCAAGCTATTCTACCAAAGCACCTGAGGGCAGAACAAGAAGCAATGGGTGGAAACTAATCAAGGAGAGAAGCAACCTAGAATTGAGGAGAAATTTCCTGATAGTGAGAACAATTAATCAGTAGAACAACTTGCCTCCAGAAGTTGTGAATGCTCCAACACTGGAAGTTTTTAAAAAGAGGTTGGACAGTCATTTATTTGAAATGGAAAAGGGTTTCCTGACTGAGCAGGAAATTGGACTAGCAGACCTGCAAAGTCCCTTCCAACTGTGTTATTCTATGCTATGCTATGCTATGCCATGCCATGCCATGCCATGCCATGCCATGCCATTCTAATTGTTCCCAGACTTTGATCCCAAATAATATTGTGGGGAGACAGTGAGAGCCCTTTTGTGGGAGGAGAAATAAATAAATGTACACTTTAAATAGTGCGGTTGTGAGAAACAGAGACCAATTTCTTTTATTGAGATCAATTTCGTTTCAAATGACAACATGTGGAAATTGAGCAGTAACAGAAAGAAAACATACTTTAAGCAGCAATTCTCTCCTTTAACACACACACACACACACACACACACACACTTCACATCCAAATGAAAAATCTGCGAAAGGAGGCATAGGATTTCCCTTTCATACCAGATAACACTCCCAAAAACTTAAAAGCAACAATAAAAAGGACGTTGCTTACTTAGCACCAATCCCTTGAACAGAAAATCTTAGTTCACTCTAAACTCCCTGCAAACTCGCTTTAAAACAAAGCAAAACAACAACAAGAAAACACAACGAAAAACTTAACATTTGGTTCCGGGAAGGAGATTAGCTAAACCTTTCCCGAAGATTCCCAAAATATATTTTTTTGCGTGTCATTTTTTTTTAAAAAAAGAAGTTTCTTCGCTTCCCATTTTCCCTGAATTCAGCAGTTTCCTTTTGAGAGAGGTGGCTAAGAAGCCATCTCTACCCCAAACTGAGAAGTTTCTCTTCCCCAAATCAGTGCACAAATTTGCTAACATGCTAAAAGAACTACTTGGTGGTGGTGGCGGTGGTGGGAATGGACGTTTATCCAATCATCCGGGACATAAGCGTCAATAGTAACACAACGGAGTAAGACCCTGGAATGTGTACTTTGTGAACGAGTTTTTGATACATTAAAAGATCGACCTACTTCTGGGATGGGTGCTACTCAAACATATCCTGTTATCTTTTTGTACAGTACAGGGGTGGGTTCCTGCCAGTTCTAACCTCTTCTATAGAAGAGGTTCCATAAATCTACAGTGCCGTTTAGAACCGGTTCCAGTTCCCTCCCCCCTCCCGTCCGCACATCATCAAGATGAAGAGGGAGAGGAGGAATTCTGGGAGTTGAAGTCCACCAGTCTTAAAGCTGTCAAGTTTGAACACCCCTGGGTTGTTTTTTTCTAAAGGGTTAGGGGTGTAAGAGTCTTGTAACTTAACAGCTTTAAAACTTGCTTGCTTCAAATGCCAGAGTTCCTGAGCCAACATGACTGGAGGAGGAATTCTGGGTGTTGAAGTCCACAAGTCTTAAAGCTGTCAAGTTTGAACACCCCTGGGTTTTTTTTTCTAAAGGGTTAGGAGTGCAAGGGTTTTGTAACTTGACAGCTTTAAGACTTGCGTGCTTCAAATGCCATAGTTTCTGAGCCAACATTTTGGTTGCTCAGCAAGAGCGTTGTTAAGTGAGGTTCACCACATTTTACAAGTCGGCCACACCCACCCAGTCACATGGCTGGCAAGCCACTCCTATCCAGTCACGTAGCCGGCAAGCCACTCCCACAAAGCAGGCCACACCTACCGAAGAGGTTCTAAATTTTTTTGAAACCCACCACTGGTACAGTACATCATGAAGTGTGAACAACTTGCAAGCTCTCAGTGCAAAAAACCCCCAAAACATTCCTGCCCCAATTAAATACATATCAGTCAACAATAAGTCGGCGTTGATTGTCAAACACGTTTCAAAGATCGCAAAGACTCTTCCAGAAAAACCAGCCCGAAGAAGCTAGACCCTCGGTTCATTTTTAGAATATCTGTACATAGCCAAAAATATTTTAAATTATATACTTCCTACCTAGCCTAGGTGTATGCATGTATTTACAGGTGTGTGTGTGCGCGTATATACACATATGTATACATTTCCAAAAATACTAGCAGCAACCAACGGCGTAATACAAGGCCTGCAATTGCTCTCCGTCCCACTCTTGGCTGCAATTTCTCAACTTTTCACTGTACATCCCTGGTTACAAAAGAATGCTTTCCCAGAATGCCTTGCTTACTTTTACATGGGTAGAATGTACATCATTTTAAGTCAATTTACATATTGCACACCAGGAGCTTTCGTGGATTGGCGTAGCGCCCTCTGCTACCCTTGGCGGAAAGCTCCTTTTTTTTAAAAAAAAGCAAAGCTTATCCTATATACTGTACTTTTCTGAGCATAAGATGCACCGGAGTATAAGTCACACCAAGGTTTTGAAGAGGCAAATTAAAAGGGAAAAAAAAGTTTTTGCACTCTGCAAACTTCCCAAAAAATGGCCCGTTTTTTGTGAAAATGGACGGGCCCGTTTTTTTTCCCCAAAAAATGGGCAGGAGTAGCTTGTAGAGTGTTCCTGGGGGGGGGATCCCCTCAAAATGAACAAAATACAGCCTGATTTTCACAAAAACTGGCCCGTTTTTTGTCAAAATGGCTGTGCATTGTCTTTAGCTGGGGAGGGGGCAAAATTGAGCAAAAAATGGCCTATTTTTCACTCATTTCTGCCCTCCCCAGCCCCCAGCTCTCTGGAAGCCTCCTAAAGGCAATGCACGGTCATTTCGGTGAAGGGGGCGGGGTTTCGGGAGGCAAAAAATGCTATATTCAGTGTATAAGATGCACCAAGATTTTCAGCCTCTTTTTTGAGGGAAAAAGATGCGTCTTATACTCCGAAAAATACGGTATGTACGATGCAAATGGCATTATTGTTTATTTGAACCGGCCATGTGGCAGCTGTGTTCGGGGCCGGCCGGCCCTACCCTTTGGCAGAATTCAGGAAGGTGCCAAGCAAGGTTTGGAGGCGTAAGCTCTGTGCCCAGAGAACCGACGGGGTGCTACCTAAACTAGTCTTTGAGCCTTTTGAGGTGTAGTTGTGAAAGCGGTGGCGCTGGGACCCTATTGCGCCAGGGCCCTATCGCCACCGCGGTTGAAGAAAGATTCATCTTGGCAGTTGGGTTGACTTTGGTACGTGGGTTAAAAGGGAGCACCGTTTCGACTGTAAGGTAGCACAATATTTTGGGTGGAACTGAAGCCGATTGTTCTACCATCGAAGCCCCTCGTAGCACTAAGGAATATAGGTCGTCCTTGAACTTACAATCATTCATTTAGCAACTGTCGAGAGGACTGACAAAATGACTTAGAACTGGTCCTTGCCCCCCAGGGACATGTGATCAAAATTTGGGCGCTCGGCAACCTCGGCGTATATATATATATATATGATGCTTGCAGCATCCTGGGGTCATGCGGGGGCCATTCGCAACCTTCCCATGGTCTTCTGACAAGCGAAGTCAATGGAGGGGGAGTTGGATTTGCTTAATGACCATGTGATTCACTTAACAACCATAGGAAAAAGGTAAAACCGACCACGATTCACTTAACAACTGCATCACTTAGCAACAGAGGATCTGGTCCCAGTTGTATTCGTAAGTTGAGGACTACTGGTAATGTATGAACCACAGTTAACCAGGTTAGCGTTGGCGTAACTTATTTGTAAGAGGCTGTATCTGCTGGGGTCAACTTCATGTCTGGTGAAACTATCTTAAGATACTTATTTTCCCAACCAGACACACACACACACACAAACCCACAAACCCACACACACATACACACACAAAACCCTTCCTTGGAGTTTTTATACTGGCCTTGAGTCAGGGGTAAAAAGCTCTGTGGTCTGCTACTGGTTTGCTTCGTGAACCCATAGTAGAACAGCGAGGGTGGGGAACAGCTGTGCCGCATGATTTCCTGCTTTCTAGCAAATATAAATATTTATATTTATATAAATATATAAATATTTATTTATATTTTATTTATTTGCTATTTATATAAATAGCAAATATAAATCGTGCAGCACAGCCAATTGTCACACAGCTGATTGTCGGAACATTAAAAAAAAAATTAGCATTTTTTTTTTCCACTAATGGTTTGGGCGAACCAGTAGCATTTTTTACAACTGGTTCGGGTGAACTGGCCCGAACCTGGTAGCATTTCACTCCTTCCTTGAGTGTAGTTGAAGGGAAAAGCTGTCTCTTGAAGCAGCCTAAACCGGATGAAAAGTATCCCATTTTTTCCCAACCATTTGATAAACCAATTGTTTATCAATTCAACGTAGCATTTAAGCATACCTTCAAATGGCACCCAGAAACAGGTACCTATCTGAATCTTAGGGGACCCCCCCCCCCATTTCTATGAGTTCTGAACTCGCATTTTCTGGGTCTATTTTTAACGATACAACCTCTCTTACATCAAGTTGTTATTAAATAGATTTTTTTTTCTAGTTCTGTTAGCAAAAGCTCCCCTCTTGAATTCCTGGTCCCCAGGTTCACAGCCAGAAACCAACAAGCACCATAATTGTTTAATCCCATAACTAAATCTATCCAGAACCAGATCTTCCATGCTTTGTAAGGCTTATCTAAGAGTTGTCTCAGTAGCAACCATGAGTAGTAGTTCTTCCTCTAGGATAATAGGACTCTTTCTCATAATGTCTAAGAGTCACAATTGGAAGCCCTTCTAAGATGGCTTCCCTCTTCCTCGGGATACGGCCGGCTCAGCCACAAAGGGAGAACTCTTTCAGTTGCTTGCTTGCCCAAAGCTGATTGCCCCCCAAAACCACTTAGGAGAAATATGCAAAAAGAACAAAACGAGAGCCTTCAAATCTTTGCCGATCGTTGTAAGGGAACTTGTGAAGTTTGAAAAATCAATTTTCTGAAGCGTAAGGGAAGTGGGGGGGAGGAAATGGAGTGGGAAGGCTAATAAACATTTATAGAGTGATTGCCCTGCCGGCAATAACCCAATCGCTTAAAAGAGTAACTTAACGGTGACTTTTTTGAGAAATATTTATGGCGTGGGGGGGGGGGGGTGGGCCAGAAAAATGCATGGAAGAGCTGGCTCATGAGGTAAGGGCCATGAAACCGCACGTTCAAAACTGTTGAGTAACATCAAGAGGTGCTGATCATGGTTGAAATACCGTATTTTGGGGAGTATAAGACGCATCGAGGTTTTGAAGAAGCAAATTTTTTAAAAAAGTTTTTGTGCTCTGCAACCCCCCCCAAAATGGCCTGTGTTTTGCAAAAACGGGCCCATTTATTTTTTAAAAAAAGGGCATGAATATCCTTTAGGAGGCTTATAGAGTGCTCCTGCGGGCTGGAGTCGGGGAGCAAAATTGAGCAAAAAATGGCCCGTTTTTCGCTCATTTCTGCCCTCCCAAGCCCCCAGGAGCACTCTGGAAGCCTCCTAAAATCTATGTATTTTGGTGAAGAGGGTGGGGTTTGGGGAGGCAAAAAATGCTGTATTCGGTGTATAAGATGCACCCAGATTTTCAGCCTCTTTTTTAAGGGAAAAAGGTGCGTCTTATACTCCAAAAAATACGGTATATCATTACGACTAAATTAAAGAGTTTCTCCAGTCTCTAACTAGACCAGGACTGTCAAAATCAAGGCCCGGGGAGGGGCGCATCCGATCCACAGGGCGTTTAGATCTGGCCTGCCGGCCTGACCAGTGAAAAAGGAGCAGACCACTGCCTCTGCCAGCGAAAAGGGAGGAGACCCTTTGCCAGTGAAAAGGGAGCTCAGGAGGGCCGCGTGCAGCCCTCCCGGGCTCTGTTTTGGGCTGCAACAGCCTCCTGCACTCCTCTGCCAGAGCTCAGGGAGGCTGTGCAGCAGAGGGTTGCAGGAGGCCTTCACGGCACAAAACAAGAGCCCGGGAGGGCTGCACGTGGGCTCCCCAAGTTCCATTTTCAATGGCAGTGGTCTGCAGGAGGCATCGCAGTTGAAAAACGGAGCCCGGGAAGGTCTTTGTGGCCAAAAACGGAGCCTCGATAAGTGACATCGAGCTGGCCACGCCCATCCGGGCCACATCCACCCAGCTCTGCGAGGTCAAACACAACCCTGATGTGGCCCTCAATGAAATCGAGTTTGACACCCCTGAACTAGGCAACTGTTTCACTTGAGGTTTTTCAGTATGGCGAGATAACGCAGCTAGTCCTTGACTTACCACCATGTGTCCAGTGGCCGTTCCCAGTTACAATAGCCCTGGAAAAAAGTGACCTATGACCATTTTCCACAGTTACGACCATTGCAGCATCCCGGTGATCAACATTCAGCCGCTTGGCAACGGATTCATATTTACGACCGTTGCAGTGTCCCGGGGTCACGCGATCCTCTTTTGCGACCTCCTGAACAAGCCGAGTCAGTGGTCAAGCCAGATTCACTTAACGACCGTGCTACTAACTGAACCATAGCAGAGATTCACAACTGTGGCAAGAAAGGTCGTAAAAGGAAGCCGAACTCGCTTAACGATTGTCTCGCTTAGTAACAGAAACTTTGGGCTCAGTCGTGGTCATAAGTCAAGGATTACCTGGACATCTTTAGTGTGCAAACGAGATTTCCCTGTACAAAAATCTCTCTCCTTTTTTTTGCATTCTGATTCCTTTTGTTCATTTCAAATATCAAATCATAAACCCTGTGCTGACAATGCTAGAAAAATTAGATATACTGTTAGGCAACCTTCTCTATTTTGACCTGAACTTTCCTTCCACAGAAAAATAATTTTCTTTCACAGACACATCCCTATAATGGGGATGAGATCTTGCTCAATATATCAAAAAACTAACATTGAACAAAACCCACAGTTTACGACTTTGTTGCTAACAATTATACAGAAGGCAGTGGAAACAAGTTTTCCTTCCTAGACCTTAATTCCAATTTTTTTAAAAAAAATTCTGGAAGTTATATATATATATATACACGCATAAATACATACATAGAGATGTGCATTAAAACTCAATGGCTTACATCAGAGAGACCTATCTGCTGGACAGAAGACCGAAGAGACGAAGAATGAAAATAAGTTGGAATAACGTTATATTTTTCCACAATCCAAGCAGATGCTATATTTGCTAATTCCCCCCCCCCAAAAAAAGTGCCATTTGGTGGCAGATATGCTTAAATGTTATTTTTAAAGCCATTTCCAGGGCCAGGAGTAATTTTCTCCACCATCAATGTTTTCTGTTTTTTGTTTGTTTGTTTGTTTTATAAAAAAAAACTCTCAAGGAGGTGAGAGACGAGCTCCAGTTTTTAAGAAACTTTTTCCCCCCCTGTCCTTCTGACTTTTCCCTCCCCACTTTTGGCCTTATTCTTGGAGCAGAGTTTCTCTCCAGTTAAATCCACCGGTTGGTCCGTGAGTGAGTGGTAGGATAGGTGGATCGGTCAGTTGCCAGAGTCCAGTGTCTTCAAGTTCTTCACAACAGCAGAAGCCCAGGTAGGGAATCTGAATCGAAGGAAAAGAAACGTCAGCGAGAGATTCAACAGAATAAATTATTCTCCAAAGCACCAGAGGGCAGGACAAGGAAAAAAAAATGGATGGAAACTGGTCAAAGAGAGAAGCAACCTGAAATTAAGGAGAAATTTCCTGATAGTGAGAACAATTAATCAGTGGAACAACTTGCCTCCAGAAGTTGTGAATGCCCCAACACTGGAAGTTCCTAGCAGTGAGGACACTTAACCAGTAGAACAGAAGTTGCCTTCAGAAGTTGTAGGTGCTCTCTCAATTTTTTATTCTTTTTTCCAATATATTTTGGAATGTTATTGTTAAAGATTTATACCGTGTATGGGTTCTGGGAAGGCTGGGGAGGGAAGGCTGGGGGTTGGGGGTTGGGGGGGAGGGTGGGAGGGAGGGATGAATATTAGGCTTGACGAGGGGTGTTAGATTTTAATGTAATATGATCACACATGTATACTGTCTTCTCTTATTTTTTTCTTTAAAACTAAGATATGTTAAGTATATTGATATGGAAGCATAAATACCATCAACATAGATTGGGGTTTGCTCAGAAGCTGAAATACACCAAGTGAATGAGAGGAAGAGTGGGAAACAGAGGAGAGAAGAAAGATAGGAAGAGAGGGATAGGAGAGAGGGTAAGGGGGGAAGATGAGGAGGATAAGGAGGAGCAGAATGAAGAGAGAGGAGAAGGAGAAAGGAAGGGGAAGTAGAGTAGAAAAGGATGGTGGAGGGAAGAAAGGAGGTAGGAGAGAGGTAGAAGAAAGGTGTATGGAGAGCAGAAGAGCTAATAATGGGTTTTTATCTTTGGGCGTTGATGACAAGAGGAACTGATGTAATTACTACTTAATACAATAGGATATTGGCTATGTAATAGTATACATGTGATTATATGTTATGAAAGTGGAAAATAAAAAAAGTATATTTAAAAAAAAAACAAATCCCCCCCCAAAATTAAAAAAAACAACTAACATAAAAATCACAGAAGTTGTAGATGCTCCATCACTGGAGGTTTTTAAGAGGAGACTGGACAGTCACTTGTCTGATATGGGATAGATTCTCCTGCTTGACTAGAGGGCTGGGCTAGAAGATCTCCAAGGTTCCTCCCAACTCTATTCTATTCTATGTCAGGCCGATGCTTTATGAGTTGACATTCTAACTTATTCTATTCTAGCCAAGAAGTTGCATCTCTGTAACTTGATTTCAGTATTATTGGTCCAATAACATTATTTAGGTTGTGTTTGGAGAGGGGAGCGAATACCTTTCAGCCATGCGCTTCCTCTACACCAGTGGTAGTCAACCTGGTCCCTACCGCCCACTAGTGGGCATTCCAGCTTTCATGGTGGGCGGTACGGGTTTTGTTCCGATATTGAAGCACTTTCCTTTTTAAAATTGAATTGAATTGAATTTTATTATTTGTATGCCGCCCTTCTCCGGGAGGACTCAGGGCAGCGAACAATTCAAAAGGGGAAAAAAAGGGGAACATAGAACGAAATACAGATAATTAAAATAAGCAAGAGTCACGCAACCATACAAGTCGAGAGGGGAGGGAACTCATCAACCCCAGGCCTGCCGGCAAAGCCAGGTTTTGATGGCTTTTCAGAAGGCCTGGAGAGAGGTGAGGGTCCGAATCCCTACGGGGAGTTCGTTCCAGAGGGCCGGAGCTGCCACAGAGAAGGCCCTCCCCCGGGTAGTAGCCAGATGGCATTGGCTAGTAGATGGAACCCGGAGGAGGCCAACCCTGTGTGATCTAATGGGTCTGTGGGAGGTAATTGGCAGCAGGCGGTCTCTCAAGTACCCAGGTCCAATACCATGAAGGGCTTTATAAGTTACGACTAGCACCTTGAAGCGTATCCGGAGACTGATCGGTAACCAGTGCAGCTCGCGGAGGATAGGTGTAACGTGGGTGTACCGAGGTGCACCCACAATCGCTCGCGCGGCTGCGTTCTGGATGAGTTGAAGTCTCCGAATACTCTTCAATTGACTTCCCTACTTTATAAATCACCATTACTGTGGAACCGGTGGGCGGTTAGAAAATTTTACTACTAACAGAGATACCAAAGTGGGCGGTAGGCATAAAAAGGTTGACTACCCCTGCTCTACACAATTATAATTTTGTTTCAGGAGTGCAGAAGCAACATATGTATTAAAAATAGAAGTGCAAAAGAGAAGCGAATGCTGAAATAACCTTTTCGAAACACTAAGTCTATCAGGCACAGTCTGGATTAATTGCTCTGCAAATGTGCATATCTGTGCCCAATTTCATGGTCACCGTCATGGGTTGTCCAAATGAGGTATGAGACAATCCTTTTTCCGGCAATCTTCCCTGCTCACATGGTTCTTGTGCTCAGACAATAAGCTTAGGGATCACGCCTGACTGAATAAAGCATGTTCGGACGCCTAAGAAGATTTTCATCTGGGCGCAAACAAAACCACATCTAAAGAGCTTTATCTTGTCAGCATGTCAATCACCTTTCGGACCATCTGGATAAAATCCTTCGAATTCTGCGGCGACAGTCCTTGTAGCTGGCAAGTGCAGGCCTCCAGGGAGGATGCGTGCGCGACAATCAAGATGTTATTCCCTGCGGTTAAAAACAACAACAAAACAACAACAGGTAAACACAGAATCACATGGATTTAGGTTTCCCAGGGATGAGCTCTCCGGGATGCAAAAGCAAAGCTTTGACATGGGTTTGATGAGGCTGGTAGGGTTTTCTGGTCCAAAGTGGCTCCAAGAGGCTGCCTTTTTGAGCTGAAGATAGTGAGAAGTTTAGAAAGTAGAAAACCGTTGCACACAGACACCCGTGTTTTTGTCTACTTATAATCAATTTCTTTCTATCCTGCTTTCCCACAATCTCTGGTGGGATTTCCTTTCTCTCCTTCCTTTATTCAACATAACTATTTCCATAAGTTGCCTTTCCAACCCAATGCATTGCAAGCCAACCCAATGCAATGCAACTCAACCCAACCCAATACAATGCAACTCAACCCAACCCAACACAATCCAACTCAACTCAACCCAATGCAACTCAACCCAACCCAACGCAATACAACCGAACCCAACACAATGCAACTCAACCCAACCCAATCCAACTCAACCCATCCCAACTCAACCCAATGCAACTCTCCCATCCCAACCCAAAGCAATACAACCCAACACAATGCAACTCAACCCATCCCAACTCAACCCAATGCAACACACCACACACAGAAACTGGTTTTTTTGTCTACTTATAATCAATTTCTTCCTATCTTGCTTTCCCACAGTCTCTGGAGGAATTTCCTTTCTCTTCTTCCTTTATTCAACATAACCCCCAACCCAACCCAACACAACACAATGCAACCCAAACCAACTCAAAGCAATGTAATCCAATACAAGACAACCTAACTCAACCCAACCCAACTCAATGTGGAGGTAAGCTTCGAAACATTTGAAAAGGGGAAGAAAACAGCTATCTAGTCACTAGTTGGATGAATTCCTTTGGCCAAAGTTAAATGAGCTTAAATCAAGAGCCACATAGACTTTGGGAGGAGATTAAACCACAATACATTCTCGTGCCATCTTTCCCCAAGAGTCTCTCTTTACATGGGACAGGCCTTCTTATTTTATTTTCTTAACTTTGTAACAGAATAGAGAGGTTTGCTGTTTGCAACTTCTTTAAAAAAGAGAGAAAGCCTATTTACAATGTTCATGAGCTTCCTATCGTATCTTGTAAGGCAGGATTGTGGTTTTCTCTTCTGCCTTGTCTTTACAATCACATCCTACCGTATCTTGTAAGGTAAAGGTAGAACTTTCCCTTGCACATATGTGCTAGTCGCTCACGACTCTAGGGGGCGATGCTCATCTCCATTTCAAAGAGCCAGCGCTGTCCAAAGACGTCTCTGTGGTCATGTGGCCAGCATGACATAATGCCGAAGGTGCATGGAACGCTGCTACCTTCCCACCAAAGGTGGTTCCTATTTTTCTACTTGCATTTTTTACGTGCTTTCGAACTGCTAGGTTGGCAGAAGCTGGGACAAGAAATGGGAGCTCACTCTGTTACGCGGTGCTAGGGATTCGAACCGCTGAACTGCCGACCATTCTGATTGACAAGCTCAGCGTCTTAGCCACTGAGCCAGCGTGTCCCTCCACTGCGTCATGAGTTTCCTATCGTAAACCAGGACGATGGTCTCCCCTTCTCCCTTGTCTTTACAATCCTATCCTACTGCATCTTGAGTGGCAGTGTTACAGACACAGGTTGTCCTCGACTTACGACCACAATTGAGCCCCACAATTTCGTTTGCTAAGTGAGGACACTTGTTAAGTAAGTTCTGCCCTGTTTTATGACCTCGCTTGCCCTGGTTGTTCAGTGAATCGCTGCAGGGGTTAAATTAGTAACACAATTGTTAAGCAAATCTGGCTTCCCCATTGACTTTGCTGGTTAGATGGTCGCAAAAGGGGATCACGTAACTCTGGGACACTGCGACCATCATAAATAAGATTCCATTGTCAAGCATCTGAATTTTGACCGTGTGGCCGTGGGGATGCTGGAACGGTTGTTAAGTGTGAAAAGTGGTTGTAAGTCGCTTTTTTCAGTACCATGATAAACGGTCATTAAATGAAGCGTTGCTAAGTGAAGGACTGCCTGTATCTCTTAATCTAATGTTACTGTTCTCCACTTCACCAAAGGAATTATACTTGCCTTTAGCTTTGCATTCACTTAGAATTTCCTTGGTGACCTGGAAACTTCGGCTGATGTAGGTCTCATAGGATTCCGAAATCCCTAATTTGTTCACGGCTAAATGAGGTCTGTGAAGAAGAAAAGAATCAGAAAGCAAAAAATCCAAGTAATTAATTAATTGTAATTTGTAATTTAATGAGTTTATATGCCGCCCAATCCCGGACGACTCCGGGCAGCTTACAAATACAAGATAAAAATAAAATGACAAATAGGGGAAAGAACAAAAAACAATTTAAAAACACAACATACATTAGGGTTAAACTGGGGGTTGGACCTGATTTAAAAATCAGCAACCCCAGGCCTGTCGGAACAGCCAGGTTTTGGTGGCTTTTTGGAAGGCCACGAGAGTGGGAAGGGTCCGGATTTCTGCTGGTAACTCGTTCCACAAGTATTATAAGAAGGAAAAGCTCAGCTGCCAGGGATGAAATGCTACCGGTTCGGACCAGTTCGCCGGAACAGGTAGTAAAAATGCTACCGGTTCACTTGAACCGGTAGCATAAAATATACTAAAAATGCTTTCCCCACAATCAGCTGTGACGCCTGATTTATATTAACTAGAAAGCAGGATTTCCTACTTTCTCAATTGCTAATGTAAATCGTGGGGCACAGCGGAATCCCCCCCTTCGCTGTTCGCTTACCTTTGCAGGCGCACTCAGTAGCAGGCTTCGCCCACCTGCCCGAATGCCATCCCATCCTTTTTTGACCCTCTGCGTATGCGTGGGGGGTCCTGCGTGGAGGTGGCATGTCCAACCAAGCGAGATCGTGCTCAAACGCGAGCACGCTCTCTCTCACATTGCTACTGAACCGGTAGTAACAGTAAGTTGATTTCACCCCTGTCGACTACGATTCTCTGTCTTCTCTTTTGGGGTTTTTTTTTTCTTATTATTTTGCACTCTATTAACCTCCCAGAATTGGGTTTGTGAGATGGGCCGATGCATGAATCAATCAAAATAAATAAACAAATGCAAAGAGATAAGAGAATACTGGAATTGGAAGGGACCTTGGAAGTCTTCTAGTCCAAACCCCTCCTTAGGCAGGAAACCAGAGGTGGGTTCCTGCCAGTTCGCACCAGTTCGGTAGAACCGGTTCGTCAAATCTACCGAACCGGTTAGAAGAGGTTCCACCAGTGGACCCGGAAAGCAGGCCACACCTTCAGAAGAGGTTCCAAAATTTTTTTGAAACCCACCACTGACACACACACACATACACACAAACACACACACACACACAGACTCACACAGAGAGAGAAAGAGAAAGGAAGAAATAAAGAAAGAAAGAAAAAAGAAAGAAAGAGAGAGAGATGAAAGAAAAAAAGGAAAAAGGGGCAGAGAGGCAAAAGGAAGGAAAGAGAAAGAGAGAGAGAGAGAGAGAGAAAGAAAACACATGGCCGGCAAGCCACTCCCACCAGGTCACATGGCCGGCAAGCCACTCCCACAAAGGAGGCCACATCCACAGAGTAGGTTCGAAAGTTTTTTGAAACCCACCACTGCAGGAAACCCTATATAATTTCAGACAAATGGTTGTCCAATCTTTTCTTGAAAACCTCCAGTGTTGGAGCATTCACAACTTCTGGAGGCAAGTCGTTCCACTGGTTAATTGTTCTAACTGTAGGTTGATTCTCTCCTTGATTAGTTTCCTGATTAATCCTTCTTTTCATTAAACCAGGCAGACCCAATTCCTACAACTTTTGCTCCTACCTGTATGTTGTATCGACACTCAAACTGGCTGCAGCTAAATCAGGCGGTGGGATCCAGGCTGGCAGAGAATTCCCTGATACCCATTTGGTCCATTCGAACAACCCTGGCTCAACTCGAATCTTCAGGTTATTTTCTTGTTGCAAGCCTATTGAAAAAAGAAAAGAAGGAAGGATATAAAGGGAGAGAGGGGAAGGAAGGGAGGAAAGAAAGAAAGAAAAAGAAAAGAAGAAAAAGGGGGAAGGAAGGAAAGAGGGAAAGGATGGAAAAAAGGGAGGGAGGGATGAAAGAAAAGGAGGGAAAGAAAGAAAGGAAAGGAAGGAAAGAAAGAAATGATGAAAAGAAAGAAGCAAGCAAGGAAAGAAGTGGCATAATATAAAAAAATGCAGTGGTGGCCAACGCTTCATAATAACACATGCCATTTTCAAACGTTTGTGTTTCCGATGAACAAATTTGGCCTCTTGGCTCTTGGCTGTTTTTATCAGCCGCTTGTTACTTGTGCGTAAATCACAATTCTGGCTGGATTAAACCTCCAGGCAGCAGAATTTTACAGAAACGTAGGAACAAGTGCCCCATTTCATCCCTAGGATGGACTCGGCCACGGGTGGCCCTCGGGGGAACCAACATCAACCCACCCAGCGACTTACCTTTCAGGATATGGTGTGCGGTCTGCACACAGCGCAGCGACGGAGAACAATAGATGTGGTGGATGACTGTGTTGCTCTCAAGAAGAGCCTCGCCTGTATGGAGACAGTGGGGTTCAAAATAAAGGCCACCGCAGGGTCTGCAGCACCCCGAGGGCCAAATTGGCTTCTTCAAGCTAGGAAAATTGTGACTTTCCAACAGGGGTGAAATGCTCTGAAGTCTGCTACCGGTTCACTCCTCACGTGATTAAGAAGCCTTTCCTGAGTCTGCAAAGGTACGTAGAACAGCAAGGGGGAGTGGGAACAGCTGTCCCGCACGATTTAGATTAGCTAGAAAGCAGGATTTCCTGCTTTCCAGCGAATATAAATTGTGTGGCACAGCTGATCGTTGGAACTACCGGTTCGCCTGAATCAGTAGTAAAAAAAAATGTTTAAAAAAAGTTTTAAAAAGTTCCGGTGATCAGCTGTGTGGCAATCAGCTGTGCCGTGCGATTTCTAGCAGATCATTCCCCCATTTTTTGCATTTTTGGGGAGAAAAGCCACTAAAACTGTAGCCTGCAAGGCAGTAACTACATTCAGCCTCTAGATGGCAGTTGTGCTGCAAAAAAACAATGTTCCCATCCGACGTGTATTCCTTTTTTTTTGGAAGCTTAGTTCAAGAGGTGATTTTGAGTGGGGTTATCACATTGTCAGTCTGGAAAATGGGAGACGTGCAGTAGGGCATTGCCAAGTTTCATTTTCAAGGACTCTTGGGGAGGGGGGGGGGCAGAGGTTGGAGATTATTCTGCTGGTGATGTTGTTTGATCCCGGTGACACAGTTGTATTGTATTGTATTGTATTTGGTTTATTTGTATGCCGCCCTTCTCCAGGAGGGACTCAGGGCGGCGAACAACTCAGGGGGGAAAGGGAACATAAACACAATACACATAATTAAAATACACGAAAATCACACAGCCATACCAGTCGAGAGGGGAGGGGAACTCATCAACCCCAGGCCTGCCGGCACAGCCAGGTTTTGATGGCTTTCCGGAAGGCCTGGAGAGAGGTGAGGGTCCAGATCTCCGCAGGGAGTTCATTCCAAAGGGCCGGAGCTGCAACAGAGAAGGCCCTCCCCCGGGTAGTAGCCAGATGGCATTGGCTGGTGGACGGAACCCGGAGGAGGCCGACCCTGTGAGATCTGACGGGTCTTTGGGAGGTAATTGGCAGCAGGCGGTCTCTCAAGTACCCAGGTACCCAGTTGGTGTCATTGGCACAAATGTGGTCAATGAAAAAGCTGCAGCCAAACTGGGCCAGTGGCCAGCAAGGCGCCCACGGGCTGGGGTGGGAAATGGAGGCTTTGCTGTGGTTTTGCCAAGGGGAGGCCAACAGGCACAGGAGCATTAGAGGAGCATTGGTGAGTGTGCTAGTGCCTTTATGGGTGTACAACCAGCATGGCTGTCTAAGGAATTCTGGCAGTCGAAATTCTGAAAGTTGTTACCGTGTTTCCCTAAAAATAAGACAGGGTCTTATTTTCTTCCCCCCCCCCCCCCGAAATAAGCGCTTGGCCTTATTTTCAGGGAGGAGGTCGTATTATTTTTGAGGTGCAGGAGACGGCGACCTCAGGGCTGCTGCTGTGTTGCAATATTTTCAGGAAAGGGCTTATTTTAGCACATGTGCTCAAAAGCCTGATTGGGCTTATTATACTGGGGTGTGTGTCTTATTTTCAGGGAAACAGGGTAAGACTTGTAGCCCCCAGTCTTTCTGGCTTTGCAGAGTGATGGGAGAGGAAATAGTTCCGTGCGAGCGGCAAGGGTGTGTGCTTCCACGCGCAGCTCTGCTTGCAGCACTCGCACAAATGGAGCTTCACATGGGTCTGCGAGTGCCCGTCACTCAAACAAATGGAGCTGCGTGTGCAGGCTCGCCTGCTCCTTGTGTGGCCCAGTTCCAAACAGCCCAGGGTTGGGGATCTCTGCTTTAGACCGGAGGGGGTGTCAAACTCAATTTCATTGAGGGCCGCATGAGGGCTGTGGGTGACCTCAGGGCACCGAGCAAGCATGGTTTACTGGGTGGGTGTGGATGACGGTGGGCATGGCCAGCTTCATGCCACTTACTGGGCATGGCCGACTGGGTGGGCGTGGCCAGCTTCATGCCACTTACTGGGCATGGCCGACTGGGTGGGCATGGCCAGCTTGATGCCACTCACGGCACCGAGCAAGCATGGTTTACTGGGTGGGTGTGGATGACGGTGGGCATGGCCAGCTTCATGTCACTTACTGGGCATGGCCGACTGGGTGGGCATGGCTAGCTTCATGCCACTTACTGGGCATGGCCGACTGGGTGGGCATGGCTAGCTTCATGCCACTTACTGGGCATGGCCGACTGGGTGGGCATGGCCAGCTTCATGCCACTTACTGGGCATGGCTGACTGGGTGGGCGTGGCCAGCTTCATGCCACTTACTGGGCATGGCCGACTGGGTGGGCGTGGCCAGCTTGATGCCACTCACTTGACATGGCTGACTGGGTGGGCATGGCTGACTTGGCCCCACTCCCCAAACTGCTGGCCTGTTTCCTCTTCACACTGAGTAGGCCAGGCTCAAGCGACATGGGCAGGCCCCTTACATTTTCCAGGACGGCCCTCGTCGGCCACATCCGGCCCGCGGGCCTTGTGTTTGACACCCCTGCTTTCGACAAAGAGCTTGCAAAGGCAAAGATACACCTTTTCAACGTGCCCCTTCCCGCACCAAACCTCTGAGCAGGCCGAACTCACCCACAAGCCGGGCTTGCGTGCATCCCAACACCGTGATGGGAGCATCCTTTTCATACTCCCTGAAGCCACCACTCCGTTGAGGCAAGTTGTGAGGCATGTTCAGATTTGTGCGGATGTATCTTCCTGTTGGGAGACACAGAACAGTGCCGGATAAGGAGATTCCTCAAGGATGCATGGCTGACGTCAAGATAAAAGTCAAACTCAACTCCTGGTGGCATCTGTGAAGCTTTCTTGGCGCTATTAGAGAAAGGATTTGCCCCAATCGAGTTCTGGGGGACGGAGTGGTGGTGGGATTGACCTCGAGTGTCCACAGCTGATGGCCTCTCCTTCCAAGATATAATCTGCTTTGATCTTGGTGTTCTTTTGAGGTTGGTCAGGAGTTGCCACCTCTTATACATTAATGGGATGGCCTGGCAATTTTGAGATTGCTATCCGTAGTTTTTTAAGGTGACACTATGCAACGTTCATGGGAATGATTTAGAAGTGAATTGGCTTTGTCTTCTTCTAGGCTGCCTTTTTTAATTTAAAAATCTAGCCCAGTGCCTTAGAATTTCCTGGTATTCTCTTACCCTAATACAAATCAAGCTAAGATAAGATCTGTCTGTCTGTCTGTCCATCCATCCATCCATCCATCCATCCATCCATCTATCATCTTCATCATCATCTATCTATCTCTATGTATCATCTCTGTCTCTCTCTTTCTCACTTGCTCGCTCACTCATTTGCTAGCTATCACCTAGCTATCATCTATCATCCATCCATCCATCCATCCATTATCAAAGTCTTCATCATCATCATCTTTCTATCTACGTATTATCCCTCTCCCTCCCTCTTTCCCTATCTATCTATCTATCTATCTATCTATCTATCTATCTATCTATCTATCTATCTATCTACTATCCTCTATCATCTATCTATCATCTGTCTGTCTGTCTGTCTGTCTCTCTATATATACCATCTATCTGTCTGTCTGTTTGTCTGTCTCTGTATGTCTGTCTGTCTGTCTATCTATCTATCTATCTATCTATCTATCTATCTATCTATCTATCTATCTTCCTTCCTTCCTTCCTTCCATCCATCCATCCATCCATCCATCCATCCATCCATCCATCCATCCTAGAACAACAATCAAGCAATAAACAATAACCCAATCAAGGAACTACCAGCTCAAACAAAGAAGCTAACAAATAAACAACAGCCCAATGAGCTGTTGTTAAGAACATCTCACCAACACTGACAGCGTAAGGCAGGGTATACAAACAGAGAGCAGACCCCACCCCCTCCCCACACTGACCATGTTACCCAATTAGGTAATGAAATGTCTAAAGGATCCCACGGCAGCTGTCTGTCTGTCTAGGAAGTTCCAGAATCTCAGAAATCGCCATACGTTCTCTTCCTTCTCATTCATCCTCTGTTTTTGCTCCGACCTACTTCCCATCCTCTTCTAAATCAGGTGAAACCTCATTAAAGGTGAAGATGAAGGTTCCCCTCACACATGTGCTAGTCATTCCCGACTCTAGGGGGCGGCGCTCATCTCTGTTTCAAAGCCGAAGAGCCAGCGCTGTCCGAAGACGTCTCTATGGTCATGTGGCCGGCATGACTCAACGCCGAAGGTGCACGGAACGCTGTTACCTTCCCACCAAAGGTGGTCCCTATTTTTCTACTAGCATTTTTTACTTGCTTTCGAACTGCTAGGTTGGCAGAAGCTGGGACGAGTAACAGGAGCTCACTCCCTTACGTGGCACTTGGGATTCGAACCGCCAAACTGCCAACCTTTCTGATCGACAAGTTCAACGTCTTAGTCCCTGTTTTCCCATTACATTAATCCCCATTACTGAACTCAAAATTGGCTGCCTGTAAACATAGAAGAATGAACAGGTTCCTGACGGAACGGAATGGAGAGAGACTCACCTTTGGTATCAAAACATTGCGAGAGCCAGTATTTTCCAAACACGACATCCATTCTTTCTCCATGACGACAGACAAAAAGGCATCTTTTCTGGGGTCCAGGTGTGTTGGAGATCCGTAAGGGCTGACCACAAGGAGAAAGTAGGACTTAAAAACGACCTTGGCTTGACTTCTCCCCTCCCAGCAGTCAAAACTGGGAGGCAGGCAGAGGGAGACTCACAAGCGTGAACTTTCCTTACCTGCATACTCTGACAGAAAATTGTGAGAGGCCCTGTTTCCCCTGGCCCTTGATCCTCCTGGGATCGTCGATCCATCACCCCATCAGCGAACATCACGAGAGACGAGGAAATAGTGGCATTCATAATAGAATATGACCTAGAGCCAATGCAGAAAACAAAAAAAATATGGCTAAGAAGAGCCTTGGTGGTGCAGTGGTTAGAGTGCGGTACTGCAGGCTACTTCTGCTTACTTCCGGCTGACTGCAGTTTGGCAGTTCAAATCCCACCAGGCTCAAGCCTGACTCAGCCTTCCATCCATCCAAGGTAGGTAAAATGAGGATCCAATTGGGGGCAATAAGCTGACTCTGTAAACCGCTTAGAGAGGGCTGTAAAAGCACTGTGAAGCGGTATATAAGTGCTATTCCTTGGGAAGGGAGGGAGGGAGGGAGGGAGGGAGGGAGGGAGGGAGGAAGGAAGGAAGGAAGGAAGGAAGGAAAACAAGGAGAAGGAAAGAAGCCATGTTGGTGCAGTGATCCGAATGCCGTATTGCAAGCTAACTCTGCCCATAGTTAGGAAGTTCGATCCTGACCAGCTCAAAGTTGACTGAGCCTTCCATCCTTCCGAGGTGGGTAAAATGAGGACCCAGATTGTTGGGGGAAAGAGGCTGACTCTGTAAACCACTTAGAGAGGGCTCTTAAAGCTTTATGAAGCAGTATATAAGTCTAAGTCCTATTGTTGTCTTCCTTCCTTCCTTTCTTCCTTCTTTTCCTTCAGAGCGGTTAGAATGGAATATTGCAAGCTAAGTCTGCCCATAGCCAGCAGTTTGATCCTCACCAGCTCAAAGTTGACTCAGCTTTCCATCCTTCCGAGGTGGGTAAAATGAGGACCCAGATTGTTGGGGGCACAAGAGGCTGACTCTGTAAACCGCTTAGAGAGGGCTGGAAAGCACTGGAAAGCGCTATATAAGTCCAAGTGCTGTTGATATTGCAGGGAATATAACTCTTTATGTGTAGAATGCTACCAAAGGGCCCTCAACCTGGTACCAGCTGGACTTCACCAATTCTTATGATAAAAAGAAAATAAAACTAACATTTTCCAAAGATGCAGGAAAATACAGGGGTTGGTTTTTGTTTTTTTACAACAGACAAGAATAGACGGGGGGGGGGGTCATCTCTTAGTAGCGTATCTATACAACGATCAGTATGTTTATGTCCCCTCCTTATGGCCATGGCTGCCTACCACTGACAATTGTAATTGACCTAGTTTCAAAATGTCAGCTCTCTTATGGAAGATAATTATTAAAATCTGGAGCAAATCAATTTTGCAAACTGTCTCACCAGGAAGAGCTACTACTGTTCCTTTCCATAACGCTAGTCGTTTGGAAGGAAGAACAAAGCACAACGATGAGAGCTATTTTATTTTGTGGGGCTGCCCCAGAGAGGAGGGGGGGGGTCATGCTATTCTCCAAAGCACCCGAAGGCCAGACAAGGAATAATGGATGGAAACTGACCAAGGAGAGGTTCAACTTGGAAATAAGGAGGAATTTTCTGACGGCGAGAACAATCAACCCAATGGAACAGAAGTTGCCTTCAGAAGTTGTGGGAGCTTCATCCCTGGGGGCTTTCAAGAAGAAACTGGAATGCCCTTTATCAGAAATGGTGTAAGGTCTCTTGCTTGGGTTGGGGGTTGGACTAGATGACCTACAAGATCCCTTCCTACTCTGTTAATCTGTATTTGTACTTTCTCCTACGCAGTCTGGATAATGTTCTAAAAGTACTCCAAATTACAGCGATTAAATGGGATGTAGACTGAGAGATTACTTTTTGTTTAATATCCAAGAGAGATCAGCTCTTCTCCATCAAGTGCTTCATCTTGACCTTTAACTAACATGTGAACCTGTGAACTCACAGGTTCATCTTGATCTCCCATCAATATGTATCTACTCACAAGTTCCTCTTGACCGCCTATCAACATGTTTCTATCCAAAGGTTTATTTTAATTGTCTGCCAAGGTAGGTCTACCCAGCGATTTCACAGACCCATCAACAAGAAAACTTCTATAACTATAACTACTGATTGTACTGTTATAGAGACTAACTTGATTCTGCATTTAATAATGGCAGCAAGACAGTTGGTGGCGCAATACTGGAAGAAGGAAGATTTGCCTACTATTCAAGAATGGACAATAAAAGTAACAAACTTAGCAGAGATGGCTAAAATATCAGCATATTTTAAGGACCACTCAAATGAAAAATATAAACTGGAGTGGCGAAGATGGATTGACTATATTCAAAATAAATACGGGACTAAGAAACTCCAGATAGTTTTTGACTGAAAAAGCGAGGAATGATACAATCTGTTTAGAGTTAGCCTAACAAAAGAGGAGTTAAAGCTCAAATGAAAGATGATACTAACTTTCTTTAAGTTTATTTTAGAACATCCTTGTTAAAGATTTATACCCTGTATTGGTTCTGGGAAGTCGGGGGGGGGGGGGGAGAAGGTTTGGGGTGGGTGGGCGCGGGTGGAGAGGGCGGAGGAGGGGAGGTAAATATTTGTAAAAGCCTTTTTTTGTAAAAAAAAATTTCAATTAAAAAAAACAACAAGAAAACTTCCCATTACCCCTTCTGCACAGGATGAGGGTTATTCCCCACGAAAACACTAGACAAGATGGAACATGGAATTACTCACCCGTGGTAAACCCAAGTGCCACATTCATCGGCTTTGGTGATATAATTCTCCGGCAACAATCCTGAGCACCCCGTGGCGAAAGAAGTACCATAAATCCATCCTTCGCTTGTCGTGATTTGTTCCACAGGAGACATGAAGATGAAGTCCCCCGGCACGAGTTCAAGCTCGTCATCATTCTGTGGGGTGTAGGGGTAGATGACTTGCAGGGTCTGGAGTAGAGAAAGAGGAAGAAATTGGGCACTGACTGGCAAATCTTTAGGCTCCCTTCTCCAATCCTTCAGAAGATGTGAACAATCAAAGGAAACGAAGAAACGATGGATGGAGAGAAGCAACTTAGAACCAAGGAGAAATTTCCTAACGGTGAGAACAAACAACCAGTGGAATACCTTGCCTTCAGAAGTTGTGAATGCTCCACAGTGTGGGGTTTCAAAAATTGTTGGAACCTACTCTGTGGGAGTGGCCTCCTTTGTGGGAGTGGCTTGCCACCCATGTGCCCAGATGGGAGTGGCTTGCTGCCCATGTGACCGGATGGGAGTGGCTTGCCGCCCATGTGACCAGATATGAAATTATGAATTAGTACTTAGGTCGGTCCAAGTAGCTATTCAGAAGTTAGTGGTTAGAAGCAATCGTAAAGCAAGATATGGAATTAAAAACCAGAAATATTTTGTTGGCTATTTGAAAGGGAGTATAATATATATTTAATTTTACACATGTTAGCAGCTGCTGGAATTGTGTTTGCACAACAGTGGAGAAACAGAGACATGTAAATGAATAAATATTACAATGTGCAGGAATAAATAAATTGACAATTAAAATCAAGAAGGCTTTGAATACTTTTTCACATGGGATTGGTTTTAGCAATTGCCAATTAACGGAAACAGAAATTAGAAATCCAAAAGTTTGTTTGTTTGTTTGTTTGTTTATTAGTCTTGTATGCTGCCCACTCCCGGAGGATTCCGGGCGGCTTACAATAAAAAGGGGAAGGGAATAAATAAGACAAACAAACAATTTAAAATACAACAACATTCAAAGTATGAAAGAAAACACCAATTATGTAAGGAAAGGTCCCTAAAATGTATAAGGAAATATTACTAGATCATTATTAATGTGTAGATAACTGCGGGACATTACACACCCACCAGTGGTGGTTTCAAAACTTTTTGGAACCTCTTCTGTAGGTGTGGCCTGCTTTCCAGGTCCACTGGTGGAACCTCTTCTAATCGGTTTGGTAGATTTGACGAACCGGTTGTACCAAATAAGTGTGAACTGGTAGGAACCCACCTCTGGTGCTCCATCACTGGAAGGTTTCAAAGACACTGGACAACGATTTATCTGAAATGGGATAGGCTCCTGATGGAGCCAGGGGTTAAACCAGAAGACCTCCAGCGTCCCTTCCAATTCTGTTATTCTATGTTCTATTCTAAAGGTAAAGGTAAAGGTTCCCCTCACACATATGTGCTAGTTGTTCCTGATTCTAAAGGGCGGTGCTCATCTCCATTTCAAAGCTGAAGAGCCAGTGCTGTCCCAAGATGTCTCTATGGTCACGTGGCTGGCACGACTAAACATCGGAGGTGCACGGAACGCTCTTACCTTCCCACCAAAATGGTCCCTATTTTTCTATTTGCATTTTTTTTAACCTGCTTTCAAACTGCTAGGTTGGAAGCAGTTGGGACAAGTAACAGGAGCCCCACTCCGTTACGCGGCGCTAGGGATTCGAACTGCTGAACTGCCGACCTTTCTGATCAACAAGCTCAGCATCTTAGCCACTGAACCACCGTGTCCCCATGTTCTATTCTACTTTTCCCCTAACCATGGATTCTTAGGGGGAACTTCTAAGACTAAAGCTTCTGGAATTCCCACCCCCAAATAAATAATCTTCTATTCCTACTTCATCGTCATCTTCTACTGAACCCATAATCCCTTGCGGGGGTGGAATTTGGGCAACTGAATGGAGCTAGCAGAGTGTTTTAATGGCCAGATGCCCTTCCCTGTTGCCAATGTGGAGTTTTGTTCAGCAGATATATTCTCATTGTGCCCAGAGAGAGAAATATCAGCCTCTACCCAGGATCGAACTCTCAGCCTTTTGATTGTGAGACGAGAGCTCTATCTCTAGGCTACCACGCCACCATTTTGTTCCTACTGCGCTACTTTTGCAGTATTTGAATTCTGAGAATCCAGCACAGAATTCTAGGGCTATTGACAAAACTGGGAAGTCAAGACCCTTGACTCAAGAAGCCATCCCAGAATAAGTACAATAATACAATAGCAGAGTTGGAAGGGACCTTGGAGGTCTTCTAGTCCAACCCCCTGCCTGGGCAGAAAACCCTATACCATTTCAGACAGATGGCAATCCAACATCTTCTTAAAGACTTCCAGTGTTGGGGCATTGACAACTTCTGGAGACAAGCTGTTCGTGACAAATCACTTCTATAATACTGCCAAGGAAGCATTGAGTGAGTCAATTTCAGGACACCTTCCTGGTTTTCACAAGGCATTTCTTCAAGTCCAACTCACCTCATGATTGGCAAATCTAATGTCACGGGAGAAGATGGCAGCTACCCAGTCACAGCCCAGCTTGACATCAATGCTCTGAGCCAACTTCTCAAGGGTGGGCAAGTGGTTGGCTTGGAAGTGGTAAGCCAGGGTCACATGGAGTTGCTTCTTGTGGGGCTCCACATGAACATCTACAAGAAGGAAAATGGTGGTCAACGGCACGGCATCGAGAACAGCAGGAAGTCCCAACGGGCCCAGCATTTCATTTTGCGTTATGGATGATCAGAGGTTACCAGAGGTTACTAAGCAGAAAATGAATATAAAAATACCTCTCTTTTTTTGGTAGTGTTATTGAAAGGGGAACCAATCAATGCTCTCATGGATTTTCCCCATTTTTTCCTTCTCAATCTATCTACGATAATATACGTCAATGCAGAATTGTTGGCCCTTCACTTACAATCGTTCTTAGCAGCCCTTGAAAGTTACAAGGTTACTGGAAAAAAAGTGACTTATGATGGGTCCTCGTGTTTACAACTGCCACAGCATCCAGAGCAGTTAGACTTATATACTGCTTCATAGGGGCTTTCAGCCCTCTCTAAGCCAAGGTGGCGCAGTGGTTAGGGTGCAGTACTGCAGGCCACTTCAGCTGACTGTTATCTGCAGTTCAGCGGTTCAAATCTCACCGGCTCAAGGTTGACTCAGCCTTCCATCCTTCCGAGGTGGGTGAAATGAGGACCCAGACTGTGGGGGCAATATGCTGACTCTGTAAACCGCTTAGAGAGGGCTGAAAGCCCTATGAAGCGGTATATAAGTCTAACTGCTATTGCTATTGCTATCCTCACACTCACATGATCAAAATTTGGGTACTCGGCAACTGGCATTTAATTATGATGGTTGCAGTACCCCCCAGTTCATTCGTTCACCATTTCTAACCTTCCCATCAGGTTTCCGACAAGCAAATGCAAGGGGGCGGGAAGCCAAATTCACTTAACGACTGTGTGATTCACTTAACAGCTGAAGGGATTCACTTAACAGACATGGCTGGAAAGGTCATAAAACCAGGTGCATCTCAAGAACGGTTTAGCAATAGAAATTCTAACTCCAAGGGTGTTTGTAAGGGAATAATTTTAATTCAGTTCCCTACGAGACTATGGCTAGTTTAATAGAAAGAAGGACTAGGGGGAGACATGATAGCAATGTTCCACTATCTCAGGGGTTGCCACAAAGAAGAGGAAGTCAAGCTACTCTCCAAAGCGCCTGAGGGCAGGACAAGAAGCAATGGGTGGAAACTAATCAAGGAGAGAAGCAACCTAGGAGAAATTTCCTGACTGAACAATCATCTACAACTTGCCTCCAGAAGTTGTGGATGCTCCAACACTGGAGATACAATACAATAGCAGAGTTGGAAGGGACCTTGGAGGTCTTCTAGTCCAACCCCCTTCCTAGGCAGGAAACCCTATACCATTTCAGACAAATGGCTATCCAGCATCTTCTTAAAGATTTCCAGTGCTGGGGCATTCACAACTTCTGGAGGCAACTTCTGTTCCGCTGATTCATTGTTTTAACTGTCAGGAAGTTTCTCCTCAGTTCTAAGTTGCTTCTCTCCTTTGATTAGTCTCCACCCATTGCTTCTTGTCCTGCCCCTCAGGGGCTTTGGAGAAGCTCACGTGCCTTGGAGATTTTAAAGAAGAAAACCATTTGTCAGAAATAGCAATAGCATTTAGATCGCTTCACAGCCCTCTCTAAGCGGTTTACAGAATCAGCAAATTTCCCCCAGCAATCCGGGTCCTCATTTTACCCACCTCGGAAGGATGGAAGGCTGAGTCAACCTTGAGCCTGGTGAGATTCGATCTGCCAAATTGCAGGCAGCCAGCAGTCAGCAGAAGTAGTCTGCAGTACTGCCCTCTAACCACTGCGCCACCGCAGCTCGTGGTATAAGGTTTCCTGCCTGAGCAGGGGGTTGGACTAAAAGACCTCCAAGGTCCCTTCCAACTCTGCTCTTCTGTTTCTGGAATCTCTTCAAGGCAAACCCTTCCTTGGGTTCTTCGAGATCTCTCGTCACAAGTAAACTGGATTTGAGGACAGCTTGTCTACCTGAGGTCATGGAAAGCCATTTCAAAGGAACCAGTATAGACCATTTAAGCAGGATTTAAACGGGAAGAATCATCCTGTTATTCCGCTCCCTGCTCACCAGCTTTAGCAGTGGCTTCCGCCGCAAAGTCCGAGCCAAATTTCTTCAGGATCTCCGCATAGTCCTCCTTAACAAAGAGACCGATGAAGTTTGATGAGGTATAGAGTTCCAGAGGCAATGGGAGAGGGAATTTGCACCTCCACCTGGTCACTGTTGCCTGAAGGGCTTCACAGAGGGCATCCACCTTGCTGTCTTCACACTGCAAGACATCCCATAAGAAGGTGAGATGCAGACCTCAAAGCCGCGTCGACAATTCAGGAGGAACTCCGGTCCAGACTCACCATAAAGAACTGGCAGAGTGTGATGTGGGGGAAGATGTTGTGGGCCTTATTTTTCCCACACAACTGCTTCGACTGCTGCCAGAAGTCGGTCAGCTTCCGCGCTAAGGGGCCAGTGGGACGTAGGTAGAGGACGTATTCCCGAGGAAGAGGGTCATCGAGGAAGGGGTCACACACGTGGGAAAAGAGCCTGTAAGGAAGAACAAAGGGGACGGACGGTCCTTTCAGGTCCATGGAACAAATCCAGATTAATACACAATAGAATTCCTTATGCTACTACCGTATTTCCCCGAAAATAAGACAGGGTCTTATTTTCTTTTGACCCCCCCAAAAAATAAGTACTAGGCCTTATTTTCAGGGAGGTCTTATTATTTTTGAGGTGCAGGAGGTGGCAAGCGTGGTCACCTCATGACTAGGGAATTCTGGGAGTCCAAACTTCTTAAAATGTTCCAGTCAGGGTCCTTGCCATTCTGGTTGCCAAATTTGAAAAAAAAAAAAACACTGCTCTGGGAGAACCCTTTTTCTCATAGACAAGTAGTCCTCGTATTATGACCACGATTGAGCCCAAAGTTTATGTTGATGTGAGTTTGCCCCATTTTGCGACTTTTCCCTCCCACAGTTGTTAAATGAATTTACTTAAATAGTAAACTCGTTGTTATGTAAATCTGGGTTCCCCGTTGACTTTGCTAACCAGAAGGTCGCAAGAGGGGGAAATCACATGACCTCAAGACACAGCAAGTGTCGTAAATACGAGTCAGTTGCCGATCATCTAAATGTTGATCACGTGGGGATGCCGTTGTAACTTTGAGCAGTCACTAAATGGACCGTTGTAAGTCGAGGACTACCTGTATATTTTATTTACATGTTAGGTTTTTGTTTAATACCTCTATAATCAAGAAAGGCACCTTTGACTCTAAAGACCAAGCCAGGAGATGCCGCATAGTATAAATAATAATATCTAATGTAAGTAGCCGATGTGAATTGGACAGCTCCAACCTTAGTAAAGTTATAAAACCGGCTCTTATTTTCATCGGTGGGATGCCCAAGAGATCATAATGGCTTTGGATGTAGTCGCAGAGATCAACACCAGAGGACCATGCCTGCCTACACACAAAGCCACCAATTTTATCCCCGGTTCTTCCAGGGACACAGGGGGAATTTTTATTTCCCACAATGCTGGCCGTGTTCGAGATTCCATAGTACGTGAATTCATACGCACCAGTCGCAAGCCGCTTGCACACTCCGACCTCCGGTGGATGCCAAAGCTTTCTGCCTGCAGAAAAGCAAAGAGAGAGAGAGAGAGACATGAGTTGTGGGTTCCGGCTCAGAACACTAGATGGCAGTCAAGAAACACATCCTTCTCTCAAGGAGGGAAATACAGTCTAGGTGTCCCTGGATAATTTCTATTTATTTATTTATTTATTTATTTATTTATTTATTTATTTATTTATTTATTTATTATTATTTATTAAATATATTTATATGTCGCCCAATCCCGAAGGACTCCGGGCGGCTTACAAAAAATATAAGGAAAAAAAAGAACACATAACGATAAAAGAAAACAGTTTAAGAACAGCAACACCCTCATGCATTCATTCTAATCGGGGCTGGACCTCAACAGTGAGGTCAACAGCCCCAGGCCTGCCGGAACAGCCAAGTTTTTACAGCTTTCCTGAAGGCCATGAGAGTGGGTGTGGTCCGGATCTCCGGGGGTAGCTGGTTCCAGAGAGTCGGAGCAGCCACAGAGAAGGCTCTCCTCCGAGGGCCCGCCAGCCGACATTGTCCGGCTGACGGCATCTGAAGGAGACCCAATCTGTGGGATCTTACTGACCGCTGGGAGGTATGTGACAGCAGGCGGTCTCGAAGGTACCCTGGCCCTAAGCCATGTAGGGCTTTAAAGGTGATAACCAACACCTTGAATTGAGTCCGGAGACCAATTGGTAGCCCGTGCAGCTCACGGAGGACAGGTGTAACGTGGGTGTACCTCGGCACACCCAATATCGCTCGCGCGGCCGCATTCTGAACTAACTGCAGTCTCTGAACGCTTTTCAAGGGTAGCCCCGTGTAGAGTGCATTGCAATAATCCAGTGGTGGGTTCCAGATCCCATTGCAACCAGTATGGTGCAACGCGGCCAGGCGTCCAACTCATAGTCGCGCACAGCATGCGCATTCGTACTTACCGCCTGCGGCGCTCCAGCTGCTTGGTGGAGCATCATGCAGGCGCCGTATGTTCCGCGCGCATGTGTGTAAGCCCCGATCGGCTTAAATACAGGTAAGGAAGGGCAGGCGGGTGGACTCTCTGGAGCATTGTACCTGGTACCTGGTGCACCAGAACGGTACCTGGTGCTCCCAGCAGGCACCGGTACCCCCGTACCGGGGTGTACCGGTCATATCCCACCACTGTTGGGACCAGAGATTTAGTCTTCCAAGTTTTTGGCCCCATCCTCAGAATGTGTGAAAGAGAAGTTCTGGCGAGAGAGAAGTTGACTGAGGATGGGCTCCAGCATGAGTCCAAAACAGTGGTGGGTTTCACATTTTGTTACTACCGGCCAGATGTGGGTTCCTACTGGTTCGGACCAATTTGCCCAAATAGGTAGTAACTTGGCAGCCTGAGTCCCTGGAACTGGCAGTGACCGAGGCCTTCCACACCCTCAAACCATTTCTGTTGGTGGCGGCATACAGAATGCAGTGACATGCCCTTTCATCCAGGTTGGGTTGGTGGCCTTGCAACTCTACTCTGTGCTGGGTGTCTGATACTAAAAAGAGAAGCTGGAAGCCACCAGCAGAAAGCCGTGGTCCGTTTCCCACAAGTCCTTTTTGGTTTTTCTCGCAAAACAATCATTTCAGGAGAAAGAATTGCCAATGCGCCACACTACCTCTGCCGCGGCACGCTGAATTTCATCCTCTGCGTAAGACACGGTCGCACACAGACAATTGGCACAACCACAGCTGGGCTGAGCGGTGATGTGCACATCAAGGATTGCATAAGCAGAACTCTCCGGAGCCCTTGAAACCGAAGGGCCATCACGAGGCCAAGGAGGAAGGGGAAATGCATGTGAACGAAAGCGTTTTGACACAAAGATTTGGGAAGACGTTTCCTGTTCCCATTGGCACAACTCGCCCTCTGGGTTTGTTTGAGAGGAAGGGTGGCAGAGAAACAAATCCGTAACCTTTCAAGGATTTAGGAGTTGGGGGGGGGGAAGCAAACAAGAAGAGCAAAAAACAAAGCATAATATCGGCCAGAGAAATAACTACCAGCAGAGATAAGTTAAGAGTTGAAAATGGTTGTCCCAAAGGTGCTTTTTCAAAAGGCAACTGGACTTTTTTCTTCTTTGAGAACGTTTTGCTTCTCATCTCAGAAGCTCCTTCAGTTCTGAAAAACTTCAGTTCTTCAATTCTGAAAATCTGAAGAATTTAACTTCTGGAGATCTGAAGAAGCTTCCAGAATGAGAAGCAAAACATTCTCAAAGGGAAAAAAAAAAGCAGTTGCCTTTTGAAAAAATACCTTTGGGGACAACCACGACTTGAATGACTGAGAATCTTCACAGACGTTGGGAGCTTCCAAGCTCTCCAATTGTGGCTCTCACGATGCATGTGTTGTGGCCCACCAGCAGCAGTAGATTTGGACAGTGCGGAGGTTGGGGAGGAAGATGGGACAGTCCTGGAGTCTGGGGAAGGCTCTGATGAAGGCTCTGTGTCGGAGGCAGAGAGGGGGCCAGGGCCGTATGCCAGTTATCAGCTGCCTTCAGAGTCAGACATCAGTGAGGCAGACAAACAGCTGGAGCCTGTTCCCAGTGTGCGCATGTGCAGAGTTGCCAGACGAAGGGAACAGCTAAAGAACAGGGGTCGTCTTGGGAGTAAGGCCACAGGTGGACAATGAACGGTCCCTCCCAGAGGAGATAAAAGAGGCGTGAAAGCGGAGTGGAGTTTGCAGGAGACAAATAGTTCGCTTAATTGGTTCCAGATTCTCCAAGACTCCTTGCCAAGTTCTGCAGATCTCGGCCTGGCAGCTCTCCAAGCCAGATAAGGTCTGTGACTGTAAATCCTCCCTTGAAAGACTTTGCTGGAGGTGAATGAGCAGAATTCAGAGTGAATTAACAAAAGGGGGTTTTGACAGGACAAGGAGTTTGCTTCAGGCTCTCGGAAAGCCTCGGTCAGGACAGCATGAAGTGGACATGGAATAAGACAATATAGAACGGAAGAGGAGCAGCAAAAGCAAGGTCAGAATCTAAGTGAGTCTAAATAACACGACCTCTGATGGACTTGAAGGCCTGCCAAGGGAAGAGTTGGGACTCTCCTGTCCATCAGCTGCTCCCTGGCACTCTCTTTGAAATGAAACCCATAGATGGAAAGAAGAAAAAAGAACGGGGGTCTCAGAAGAAGCAAAACAGCGCCGGAGTGGAGAAACATTGGCTGGGATCAGTGGAAAATGTTCTGTGGTTAATTCTTGCTTTCGAAAGGGCTTCACTGTGCCCAAAGTTGGTGATCTAGAGGAGGAAAAGGGGATATTAGGAAGGTGTAGATCGCCAGACGTTTGGCTCAGAGGCAGAGGAGTCGAGAGGCTGCAGCAGAATCCGAGGGGGGCCTGGAAACGTGCAATCGATTAGTCCCGCCAGGGCAGTGGTGGGTTCCGGATTCCGTTCCAACCGGTACGGTTGGAACAGCCCCGGCGGCGTCACCTACATGCATGCACACGATATGTGCATGCGTTGTAGCATCAAATGATGCTTTCGCAAGCCTCTGGGACATTCCAGCTTCTCAGCGGAGCGCCGTGCAGGCGTTGTATGCACTATGCATGTGCGTGGAGGCGCCAAATGCTTAAAGCACAGGTAAGGAGTGTGGGCGGGCGGGTGGGCCCTCCGGAGCACCGTACCTGAACGGTAACCAGTGTTCTGGGCCTAGATGAGCCGAGGTGGCGCAGTGGTTAAATGCAGCACTGCAGGCTACTTCAGCTGACTGCAGTTCTGCAGTTCGGCTGTTCAAATCTCACCGGCTCAGGGTTGACTCAGCCTTCCATCCTTCCGAGGTGGGTAAAATGAGGACCCGGATTGTTGTTGGGGGCGATATGCTGACTCTGTAAACCGCTTAGAGAGAGCTGAAAGCCCTATGAAGTGGTATATAAGTCTAACTATTGATTGCTATTGATCCGGTATGCCCATCCCGGGGAGTACTGCCTGCAACCCACCACTGCGCCAGGGAGAAGTCCTGCCCTCTCCCTCCCATTGCAAAATGCAAAGGGTTTCCATCCATATGGCTTCCATGTGCCGCTTTGCTCGAGGTTGCTCCTTCAAAGGCAGAGCCACACATCCTGAGAGGAGGCCTGTGTAAGGAATGCCTCTATATATCACCAACCCCAGCCGGCATTCTTCCAGAGGACATGAAAGCAGATCCCACAAGTGGAATGTAGGGGGACCCTCCCTCTCTTCCCCCCGCCCCACACACTTAAAAACCAGAAATGTGGCCACGGGGAGGAGAGGGGGGAGAGGGGCAAACGAGAGCGAGTCAGATGAGCTGGGGAGGTTCAAGAGAAACCATCTGGAGGAGGAGCCCTAGGAAAGGAAATGCTTGTCGTGTGGATCTGAGAACAATAAATTTCTCACCGTCTTCTGCCAGATCAAAAGGAGATATGACATCTCCCCTCCCACTATCGACATGAAAGGAGGCAGCTCCCACCACCAGATTGAGATAGAATGACAGGTAGCCCGGGACCCATAATCGTAATTGGGGCCAATCTTCCCATTTACTCAGGGTTGTTAATGAACTGTGCCTCATTTTATGACCTTTTTTGGTCACGGCCGCTAAGAGAATCACTGCAGTCATTAAGTGAACCTGGCTCCCCACCCCCTTAAAGTTGCATGTTGGAAACCAGCTTGGAAAGTTACAAAAAAAGGTAAAGGTTCCCCTTGCACGTACATGCTAGTCGTTCCTGACTCTAGGGGGCGGTGCTCATCTCCGTGTCAAAGCCGAAGAGCCAGCGCTGTCCGAAGACGTCTCCGTGGTCATGTGGCTGCCATGACTTAACACTGAAGGCGCACGGAACGCTGTTACCTCCCCACCAAAGGTGGTTCCCAATTTTTCTACTTGCATTTTTTACGTGCTTTCGAACTGCTAGGTTGGCAGAAGCTGGGACAAGTCACGGGACCTCACTCTGTTACGCGATGCTAGGGATTCGAACTGCCGAACTGCCAACCTTTCTGGTCAACAAGCTCAGTGTCTTAGCCACTGAGCCACCGTGTCCCTGGTAAGAGTTAAGGAGATAAGGCTAATTAGGGAAGGGGTCTAGGGCAGTAAGAAATACACAAACCTAATTGAGAGGCCAGAATTGATTATTTCAACTGTTGCTTTATGACGTTTCTGATATTTTTATAACATTTCTAACAGTATAAAATGGAGACCATTCCCTCTCTTGGCTGTGGCTCTTCCAGTGGTGAAATTCAATTTTTTTTACTATCGGTTTTGTAGGTGTGGCTTGGTGGGTGTGGCTTGGTGGGTGTGGCTTGGTGGGTGTGGCTTGGTGGGCGTGGCTTGGTGGGCATGGCAGGAGGGAAATACTGCAAAATCTCCATTACCACCTACCTCACTCTGGGGCCAGCCAGAGGTGGCATATTGCCGGTTCTCTGAACTACTCAAAATTTCCGCTACCGGTTCTCTGAACTACTCAAAATTTCCGCTACCGGTTCTCTGAACTACTCAAAATTTCCGCTACCGGTTCTCTGAACTACTCAAAATTTCCGCTACCGGTTCTCTGAACTACTCAAAATTTCCGCTACTGTTTCTCCAGAACCTGTCAGAACCTGCTGGATTTCACCCCTGGGCTCTTCCCTTCATATCCTTGTATGTGTTTGGAACTTGCCCATGCCCTTTGATCTGCTGATGCTTATTCTTGCCTCCGTGTCTAAGTCTCATTTTTGGCTCATTGCGGCTTAAACGTATTGTCAGACCTAACACCACAACGTTGCACCCAATGGGTTGGCTTCAAAGGCTGCCTATCAACCTGTTGCCGAGGCTATTTTTAAGCAATTTAGCAAAAGTTTATGCCAGTTTCCAGGGAATATTTATAAAAATATTCCCAGACATTGGGGGGCTGTTTTCAGATCCGCCGAGTCCCTCATCCATGTTACTGAAAAGATTAAGTTGGGTAAGAGGAAAAAAAAGGGAAGTGTTTGGCCTCTTGAGGAAGTATCCAGTTCCAAGAAACAAGGAAGGAAGACGATTGTACATCAGGTTTCCAAATTAAGACAGGCCTTCTTCCCATTCGTTCAGGAAGCTTTCGGCTATTTTAAGACTCTTGTGCTGATTTTCCTCCAAAATCCTGTTTAGTTTCTTTAGCTTGTTCCCCCAACAGTTGTAACTGTGAGAGGGACCTTAGTGGATGATCCCTTGAATATGAGTCAGCGCTGTGCAGCCGCTGTCAAAGAAGCTAATACGATCCTGGGTTGTATACCCAAGAGGCATAGAATCAAGATCACGTCAAGTATTAGCACCGCTTTATAAAACCCTAGTGAGACTATTATTATTTATTATTATTATTATTTATTAGAGTTATAGGCCGCCCATCCCGGAAAACTCCGGGCGGCTTACAAGTAAGAAAAAAAAGAAGAAAAATAAAATAAAAAATAGTTAAAAGATTCCCAACACGCATACATTCTAATCGGGGCTGGACCTTTACAATAAGGTCAACAGCCCCAGGCCTGCCGGAACAGCCAGGTTTTAACAGCTTTTCTGAAGGCCATGAGGGTGGGTGAGGTCCGGACCTCTGGGGGTAGCTGATTCCACAGGGTCTGAGCAGCCACAGAGAAGGCTCTCCTCCAGGAGCCCGCCAGCCGACACTGTCTGGCTGACGGCACCCTAAGGAGGCCCACTCTGTGGGATCTTATCAGCCGTTGGGAGGTATGTGGCAGTAGGCGGTCTCGCAGATACGCTGGTCCTGAGCCATGTAGGGCTTTAAAGGTAATGACCAACACCTTGAATTGCATCCGGAGACCAATTGGCAGCCAGTGCAGCTCGCGGAGGACAGGTGTAATATGGGTGTACCTCGGTACACCCAATATCGCTCGCGCGGCCGCATTCTGGACTAGCTGTAGTCTCCGAACGCTTTTCAGGGGTAGCCCTAGAACCGTGGAAGACTAGAAGACTTCCACGGTTCCTTCCAACTCTAACCCTAACCCTTCCGACTCTATTCTGATTGATGTTGATATTGACCTCACTTGGAATAGTGCAACCAATTTGGGTCACCATTGTACAAAAAGATGTTGAGACATTGGAAAAAAATGTTCAGAGAAGAGCAACTAAGATGATCGAAGGCCTGGAGACTAAAACATATTAAGAACGGCTGAAGGATTTGGGTCTGGCTAGTCTAAAGAAAAGAAGAATTAAGGGATGACAAGATAGCTGTATTCAAGTATTTGAATGGCTGCCCTCAAAGAAGAGGGGGGTCAAGTTATACTCCAAAGCACTAGGGAAGGGGGATAAGGCAAGAAATAATGGTTGGAAACTAATCAAGCAAAGAAGCAACCTGGAATTAAGGAGAAACTTCCCAACAGTGAGGACAATTAACCAGTGGAATAGAAGTTGCCTTCAGAAGACATGGGCGCTGTGAGGCAGAGGAACAGCTGGAGCCTGTTCCTAGTGTGCGCATGCGCAGAGCTGCCAGAAGAAAAGAACAACTCAGAAATCAAGGTAGACTTGGGAGTAAAGTCACAGGTGAAAGGTGATTGGCCCCTCCCATAGGACACAAAAGAGGAGCAAAAGGGGAGTGGGCTTTTGCAGGAAACAATTTGTTCATTCAATTGTTAGATTCGTTTCAGGAGTGTGAAGATCTGTCCGTGAATCTCAGAGACTCTGTGCCAGGGGTGGGTTTCAACCGGTTCACGGCGGTCCCCGCGATCCGGTTGGTCGCCGAACCCGGAAGTAAGTAACTTCCGGGAACGGCGAAGGCCCCCCCCGCGCGCCCGCGTGCCCGCGCGCCTGCGCCTGCTCCTTACCCGGTTTTGCCGAATTCTGCGCTTCCACGCATGCACAGGACGCATACAGCGCCTGCGCGATCCTCCAGGAGCAGCTGGAGCATCGCACAGACGCTAGTACGCATGCGCGCAGCGCGCGCATGCGCGAGTTCGCCGCCGGCCTCGTTCCAACCGAACCGGTTGGAACGGGGCGAGAAACCCACCCCTGCTCTGTGCCCAGCCTTTCCTTGCACAGCACCACATTTTGAAAATATTTACATGACAGCTTTCCAAGATAGATAAGGTCTGTAGTCATAAATATTCCCTTGAAAGACTGTTTGCCAGGCCTTTGCTAAATATGAATGAGAGGAATTCCCATTCGTTTAATAAAAGGGGTTTTGTCGGCCAGGAATCTGCCTTGTGCTTTTCGGGGAAGCCTGGATTAGAACAGACAGTCACGTGATTGCAGGATGTTGTAAAGAGCTATGAATGTAGGCTAGTTCCCAAGAGCATGCTGGCTGGGGAATTCTGGGAGTTGAAGTCCACAAGTCTCAAGGTTGCCAAGGTTGAGCACCCCTGCTTTAGAACAAGGGGTGGATTATGATGTCATAAGACTGGTATCAAGGCGGCATCTCACCCAGAGCTTCTTCTGAACCCCAGCTCAGCCCCTAGAAAGAGGCTGAGCGGAGAAATGTAGAACTTGTGCCTAGTTCCATTTTTGGAAGTTTCACAAAACCCCAACCAGATCTTCGCAGCCCGTCTTCACATTTTGATGAATTGTGTTGTTAAGGAATCTGTTTACTTGTGACAAGGAGCCCAGGATCCTAGCCAATTTCCTTCAGATTGGCATTTTATGGCTTGCGGGGGGGGAAACAACCCAAGTCTGTTTGTACTTTTCTTAAAAAGCAAAAGACAGTGAAACACAACAAGCCAGGGGAAAAAAAAACTCCACAACCTGGCAGATTGACTAATGATTTGCAGAATGCAGATTAAGCAGCACTGACAGCAGAGAATGCGATTAGCAGATTTCAGATTAAAAGGCCACGAAGGACTTTGAGGGTCGGGGGGGGGGGACAAACATTCTGGATTGGGCAGCCTTATTTTTCATTTATTTTTGATCGTGTCGGCCTTCCAAATTGCAGGCTGAGTTAGGGGACCATGGAATTTTAGCAGGAGCACCAACCTATGTGTAATTCATGGCAGCACCCGGGATGGGTCAATTGTGCCAGGCAGGGATTTTTGCACAAACTCAATCCTTAGCTACGTAACATGCCCTGTTTCATAAACGGAATTGTAAGGAAGAGACTGAATATGTTAACTCGCTTTGGTAATGAACCATCTGCAAGGGAAACAATCAAGCGAAGAGAACACCGAGAACGCAACGGAGGTGCTATAAATTTTGGATTCTGTCTTAAATTTGGCATGAAGCCGTTGAATGGGAGGAGGAAAATAAAAACAAAAAAAACAAGATCCCCCCATTCAGGATTCACTCCACATTGTCTCTTTAACAAGATTAACAAGCATGTTGGGCAACAATCGCATCTATTCTTTCAGACCGCATTAAATCTGCTTAGGCCACACAGATGCTAAAGGGGAAGCGATTGAGATGGTAACCCCCAGCTAATTGCTCTCAAAATGATCTAACTGGCAATTGTAGCCCCGTTGGACATCTATCTTAGCATGTTCCATTCAGCGCCGCCATATTCTCGACGTAAGGATGAACCTGAAAATGTGACTTCCAGTTAGAGGAGCGGTACTCATTTTTGGAGAAATATAAGCCTGTTTTTGTTTTTTCTAAAGATATCATCTCATGGGTTGAACTTCAGTATCATAGATTATCTCGGGGAGCAGCAATCCATGGCTCTGGAGCCGCATGTGGCTCTTTCATCCCTCTGCTGCGGCTCCATATCGCCGGTCGGATCCACAATTGATAGGGCTTTTGGTTAGGACAGGTAGAGGAAAAAGGACACCGCGCTAGGAGGAGACCGTACGGTGGGGGAACCGGACTTCTGGTCAGCTCCAGAATTGAACAGGGGGTGTTCCAGTTACGACCTTTGTGGCTCTTTGAGTGTTTAAGGTTGCCGACCCTTGGATTATCTCCTTGGGTAGACTCTTCGTGAATTCAGCCAGGCAAAAATGAAATCAAGAACTTTAGAAGAGCCCAAGGATAGATCAATCAAAGGTCCACTTAGCTCAAAATATGGGCCATGGAACATATTCCCTTCGATGCAGAACTGTAAACAACACACAACATGAGGTAGGTTGGGTTGAGAAAAAGCAATTAGTCTTAAGTCCCATCCAATGTGATTACATAGCTGAGGATGGCTTGATCTTGGGGCTAAATAGATCTTACGTTACCCACTATTTGTGGCTTTCCTTAGCTTAAAATAATGAATGAGTCCAGCTTTTCCTTATATCTACTGGCCAAGTAAGACTACTACCAATAGAATATTTGTGGTTCAGGATCGAACTGCAGGGGTCCTTAGTGGTCAGTGAGTTTTGTGGTTCTCTTGCAGATGTCGCATTACCCAACTAGGTAACATCATCAATGCATCAATAAGAATTCTACTTTCCAGTATGACCTTTATAAAGGACAAATAGTCTTTGATCAGATATTGTTGAACTCTGATGAAAAATGAATTAAGAACAAGAACTATCAATTGACTTCTTATAAAGAAAATTTATATCAAATGTTCTAAAGATGGCACTTACCACCCACTAGGTTAGCTAAAGTGTTTAAAAAATTGTTTAGCAAATATTGGAAAGGTAACCGAAAAACGAGCACATATTATTATAGGTGGTGGATTTGGATTAAAGTAAACATTGTTTTGGAAAATTGTTTTCTTTAGAAAAGATTATTGGAAAACAGTAGATCTTAATCCTGAACTGTTTTTATTAGGCATAATAACAGAAAAACTAAGAGGTGGAGATTAAGAATGTAATCTATTTTGTCAAACAAATTAAATAGCCCAGACAAAATGATGTTTGTTAAGCACAAACAAAATGTAAATAACCAAAAATCAATAAAAATATATATCTATATATATATGTGTGTGTGTGTGTACATACATACATATATACATACATAAACAGTGTATATATATATATATATATATATATATATATATATATATATATACACACACACACACACACACACACACACATATATGTGTGAGTGTCTGTATGTATGTATGTATCTATGTATGTATATACATACATACATACACATACATACATACATACATATACACACACACACAAATACACACACATGATTCTATCTTCCCAAATTTTCTGTATTTCTGAAAAAAAGAGAGTCTACAATTTCTCAGAGCCATTCACTCCAACTGAATGGTAGAAATAGAAGTGGCTACCCAAAAGTCCAAAACGCTGAGCTTGTCGATCAGAAAGGTTGGCAGTTCGGCGGTTCGAATCCCTAGTGCCACATAACGCAGTGAGCTCCCATTACTTGTCCCAGCTTTTGCCAACCTAGCAGTTTGAAAGCATCTAAAAAAGCAAGTAGAAAAATAGGAACCACCTTTGGTGGGAAGGGAACAGCATTCCGTGCGCCTTTGGCATTTAGTCATGCCGGCCACATGACCACGGAGACATCTTCGGACAGCGCTGGCTCTTCGGCTTTGAAACGGAGATGAGCACCGCCCCCTAGAGTTGGGAACGACTAGCAGACATGTGCGAGGGGAACCTTTACTTTACCCAAAAGAATTTGCACCGAGTCTTGATATTAAAGAATAGAACGAATTTGCGTTCTTTATTAACAAGTCATCAAAGATCCAATATCCGAAACACAACCAGATGCCTGCTCCTCTTCTAAACCATTTTAAGTGCCACCATTAAAAGAAAGTGGAATGCGAATGGACTAATTGCATCTCCACTGCTATATCACCCTCCTCAAATAACTAGCGAGCGAGGATTCCGTAGGAGAGACTCTGAAATTGCATGGCTATTAACTCACTTTAAAAAAAAAAAGCCTCTAAAAAAAATGTAGATGAAGTTTGAAAACCACAGCAAGGGAAAGCAATAACATTCTCATTAGAGAGACTCCAGGAAGGAAATGGCTTTAGGAGCCAAGTCTCAAGAGAGAAACAAATCTTTTCCAGAACCTTTCTTGGGGGAAGGGGGAAGAAGGGAAGAGAAACTCTCCATGGGCTGCAAGGAATGGAGAGACTCTGTGAAGACATTTCTACTGGCGAAAAGGATGGAATCCCAGCCCCAGAAGATGTGGAGGCATTTGTGCATCACTGTGTGGCCCTCACAAGCCCTTCTGGAGAGCTTCAAACTGTGTCTACGGGTGTGGAAGAGGCAAGGAGTAAAGTCCTTTGCAAGCAGGAGTTTGAAGGAGAAATGCTGAAGCAACATTCTGGGCAACGGTCCACCTCCCCCACACAGCTGGAAATAACTCAGATTAAACAATTTAGCCTGGAATAGAATGGAATGGAACGGAACAGGACAGGATAGAGAAAAATGCAGAATAAAATAGAGGAAAATGCGGAATAGAATAGAATAGAATAGAATGGAATGGAACAGGATAGAGAAAAATGCAGAATAAAATAGAGAAAAATGCAGAATAGAATAGAATGGAATGGAATGGAACGGAATGGAACAGGACAGGATAGAGAAAAATGCAGAATAAAATAGAGGAAAATGCAGAATAGAATAGAATGGAATTGAAAGGAACACGACAGAGAAAAATGCAGAATAAAATAGAGAAAAATGCAGAATAGAATGGAATAGAATAGAATGGAATGGAATGGAAAGGAACATGACAGAGAAAAATGCAGAATAAAATAGAGAAAAATGAAGAATAGAATAGATAAGATATTGGAATGAAGAATAGAATAGAATAGAAAAGAAATATATATCGTACCAATTCAGTACAATAAAAAAATGCCGAATCCCTTCTTCATAAAATACAGAAAGTTTGAGAAGATAGAATTCTTATTTATGTACTAAGGATGTTGCCTACTTGGGTAATGAAATGTTTGCAAGAAAACAAGCAAGCTCAGAGAGCACCAAGGATTCCTCATTTCCACCCTGAGCTACAAATATTCTCTTCGATTGATGTAATTCTTACTTAGCCATTAGCTGTAGGGAAAATTGGACTTATTCATCATTTTAAACGGGTTTGTTGGCATGGCATTGAGCACAGCCTTTGCAATAAAGTCAAAA
Organism: Thamnophis elegans; assembly: GCF_009769535.1. Lineage (NCBI taxonomy): Eukaryota > Metazoa > Chordata > Lepidosauria > Squamata > Natricidae > Thamnophis > Thamnophis elegans. Next base: position 44,996,959 of record NC_045553.1, read on the forward strand.
AACCATATTAATAAATCAACTTGTGGCTCTGTCAGACGTGAATCTCTTTTCTGCGGATGGGTATATGTAATTTGATTTATTCAAGAGGTCCTTCCGTGATGGGATTTTGAGACAGATGATTGTGTGTGCTTTCTAAAATTGATAATGGCTGCCCATCTTGTGGAATAGCAATAGCAGTTAGACTTATATACCGCTTCATAGGGCTTTCAGCTCTCTCTAAGCGGTTTACAGAGTCAGCATATTGCCCCCAACAACAATCCGGCTCCTTATTTTAACCACCTCGGAAGGATGGAAGGCTGAGTCAACCCTGAGCCGGTGAGATTTGAACAGCCGAACTGCCGAACTAGCAGTCAGCTGAAGTAGCCTGCAGTACTGCACTCTAACCACTGCGCCACCTCGGCTCTAGTGGCTCACAACAGAGGTGAGCTCCTACCTGTTCGGCAGCCTGGGTCGAAAACGTGAGAGAGATGAAAGGAAAAAGGGACAGAGAGACAAAAGGAAGGAAGGAGAGAGAGAGAGAGAGAGAAGAGAGAGAGAGAGAACACATGGCCGGCAAGCCACTCCCACCAGATCACATGGACGGCAAGCAACTCCCACAAAGGAGGCCACACCCACAGAGTAGGTTCGAAAATTTTTTGAAACCCACCACTGGACCAGGTGCCCAATCCTTCAACTGCATCCATTCACCTATGCAATCCCGAGCTTCAGTTTTATTTCAGCGCAATTCCTGGCACAAACAGCAGCTCTTTACCCCTTTTCAGAAAGTTAAGAGGATGGTGACCCACAGGTTTCAAAGGGAAGATGTTCCACGAGGCAAATGCAGCCGTATGAATGCTTGTAAACCATGTTTTATGGCTTAGTGCAATGTGTAACCACAAGCCATGGTTAGCAACACCTTAGCACCATGCACAAAGCCAACCCATGGTCCATTAGAGAGCCTTTGCTGCAGGCGCATGCACACATCTGTATGATAACAAGAATTGTGAGGTGCAAAACTGCCTTGCAATTCCTGTTATGGTGCCCACCGAGGTCTTCCATCTGCCCCAGGGACCGTTGAAGCAGCCACACTCCAGTGGTGGGATTCAGCCAGTTCGCACCTATTCGGGAGAACCGGTTGTTAGCTTTCTAAGCAGTTCGGAGAACCGGTTGTTGGAAGAAATCTCCTTTTGTTTTTTATTCCCACTTTGCAGGGCTAATCCTGTAAGGAAGGCAGGAAGGAAACATTCTGGTGTTGTTTCTAGCCTCATCTTGATTGCCCTCCTTACAGAAACTGCCTCTCTGGTTAACCCTTATTCCATTGTAACAGCTAAGGCGAAGCTCCCATCGACGTGAGTGACATCCAGTTGGCCAACCCACACGGTCACATGACCACTGAGTTATGCCTGCCCGGTCATTAGGGCAGAGAACTGGTTGTTAAATTATTTGAATCCCACCACTGCCACACACCACTATCACCAAGATCACGTGAAGTTTTACCACAATGTAAAACAGATATGGAGACTCTAGAAAGAGTGCAGAGAAGAGCAACAAAGAGCATTAGGGGACTGGACCCTAAAACTTGAAGAACAGTTGCAGGAACTGGGTATGTCTAGTTTAATGAAAAGAAGGACTAGGAGAGACATGATGGCAGTCTTCCAATATCTCAGGGGCTGCCCCAAAGAAGAGGGAGTCAAGCTATTCTCCAAAGCATCCAAAGGCAGGACAAGAAGCAATGGGTGGAAACTAATCAAGGAGAGAAATAAACTACCGTGTTTCCCCCAAAATAAGACAGGGTCTTATTTTATTTTGACCCCCAAAACCTTATTTTCGAAGATCTTATTATTTTTGAGTTGCAGGAGGCTGCTGCTGTGTTGCAATATTTTTGGGGAGGGCTTATTTTGTGGGGGAGGAATTATTTTAGTGCAATAGCAATAGCAATAGCAGTTAGACTTATATACCGCTTCATAGGGCTTTCAGCCCTCTCTAAGCGGTTTATAGAGTCATCATATCGCCCCCACAGTCTGGGTCCTCATTTCACCCATCTCGGAAGGATGGAAGGCTGAGTCAACCTTGAGCCGGTGAGATTAGAACCACTGAACTGCAGATAACAGTCAGCTGAAGTGGCCTGCAGTACTGCACCCTAACCACTGCGCCACCTCGGCTCTCTCTTGCATGCACTCAAAAGCCCGATTGGGCTTATTATCCGTGGAGGTCTTATTTTCAGGGAAACAGGGTAGAACTAAGAAAAATATTTCCTGACAGTGAGAACAATTAACCTGTGGAACGACTTGCCTCCAGAAGTTGTGAATGCTCCAACACTGGGGCTTTTTAAGAGGACATTGGACAATCATTTCTCTGAAATGGTGTAGGGTTTCCTGCCTGAACAGGGGGTTGGACTAGAAGACCTCCAAGGTCCCTTCCAACTCTGTTGTTGTTGTTGTTATTGTTGTTGTAAACACAGGCCTTTTCTGCAGTGGGCCAAAACTAGCCGAGCCAATTGTCGTCCCGCATCTGTTAACAGGAATTGCATTCTCAGCCAAGCCAGCCCAATCTTTTAAAGACCATTTTCCCCTCACTGATAAACAAACAGCACAGAAGGGCTAATTATAGCCTCTTTTCCTTCAGGCTGGCAATTACCAATGACACGAAATAACCTCCACTCACAAGCAGCGGCTGCTAGAGCTCATTATCAAGAGGCTTTCTTTCTTTCTTTCTTTCTTTCTTTCTTTCTTTCTTTCTCTTTCTTTCTTTCTTTCTTCCTCCCTCCCTCCCTCCCTCCTTCTTCCTTCCTTCCTTCCTTCTTTCTTTCTTCTTTCTTTCTTTCTTTCTTCATTCTTTCTTTCTTCTTTCTTTCTTCTTTCTTTCTTTCTTTCTTTCTTTCTTTCATTACCGCATCAGCTAAAAATACATTGAATTATCTCTATCTTATCTATCTCCAAAACCAAGGTTGTCCCTTCCACAATTGCCAATCATCCCTTCTGCAAGATGAAAGAGCAATAGCAATAGCAGTTAGACTTATATACCGCTTCATAGCGCTCTCAGCCCTCTCTAAGCGGTTTACAGAGTCAGCATATTGCCCCCAACAACAATCCGGGTCCTCATTTTACCCACCTCGGAAGGATGGAAGGCTGAGTCAACCCTGAGCCGGTGAGATTTGAACAGCCGAACTGCCGAACTAGCAGTCAGCTGAAGTAGCCTGCAGTGCTGCATTTAACCACTGCACCACCAAATTTGCAGGGTCTGGGTGAAATGACGCTCTTTCCCACCTGCTAGATTCCATAACTGGGAGAAGGGATGGAAACTGACCAAGGAGAGATTCGACCTAGAAATAAGGAGGGATTTTCTGACTGTGAGATCAATCCACCCATGGAACAGAAGTTGCCTTCAGGAGGAGTGGTAGCTTCATCATTTGCGTCTTTCAAGAAAAGACTGGACTGCCATTTATCAGAAATGGTGTAGGGTTTCCTGCTTCGGCAGAGGGTTGGACTAGATGACCTACAAGGTCCCTTCCAACTCTGTTAATCTAATTCATTGGGATTTGTTTTGTAACACGTGAGTTTTAAAAAATGAATTTTGAGGGCACTCCTAAGGACTATGTTCTCTGATATCCTGGAATAGAGGCAGCTATGGGTTCGTAGGCGTTTGGGAGAACCTCTAGCTAAGATTCTCTGCAGTTCGGAGAACCTCTAAATCCCACTCCTAGCTAGGGGGGGGGCAAAAACGCCCCCCTGCCATGGTGCAGGAGGCCAACTAGGCCACGCCCACCCAGGAACCAGGCAGAAAACCCCTTGCTAAAATTTTTGAAGCCCACCCATGAAAAGCAGTAGTAACTGGCTGGGGAATTCTGGAAGTCCACAAGTCTTTAAAGTTGCCAAGATCGGACACTCCTGATAAAGGCTGTTCCTTATGGTACAAGAACCGGCCTTCTCTTCCCACTCCAAAGCAAAGTGGAAGTTATTTAATTGCCAAACACCATCTTGCTTTCCCTGCAATCTGTCAGTTTTCCTTCTTTCCCTTCCTCTTCGCCTCCCACATTGCTTGCACAGCCCTTGGCTTATCTGCATAGTCAATTAACTGCACGGCAAAGCCAGATACCAATGCCAAATCTGAATCAGCTGCATCGGAAATGCAACTAATCTGGGCACATCCCGAAAAATGACTTCAATCAAACGCGTCTCAAACTCTGAATGAGGCCCAGGTATTAAGGTAAACTCTGAGGGCAAGGATCGGCTTCTTGCCCCGCGAGATTCTGTCACAGCAAATGGCATTACAAAGATTTATCTGCAGGATTAAACATCGTAAATGAGAATACAATGGAGATACACAATTAAATCTTGGCTAATCTCACAAAAGCTTAGCTGGGTTCTAATTTAGACTGGTTTTCTATAGTTGGTTTTCTGGTGTAAAATGTGTTTTTATTTTCCATTTTTCATTTTCATACAGTCACAGCATTAGGAATATAAAGTGCTGCGGGAGGAGTTCATTTTTGTTATCAGCTCCAAAAGCACCCATCATCCTTGGCTATATATTGCTTCCTTTCCTCCATCATGTTGACTACATGCCTTTAAATGAAAAGGGTTGGACATTTTTATTTCATACTAGCTGATAACTCAGCACTGCCCAAGTATTTATATAACCCTAACCCAACCTTCCTTCCATAAAGAGATATTAAGTGCTATTGTTATTTAATCTGGCAGTCTGAGATACCCAGAAATCCCATCAATTCCTAAACTTGGTGTGTGAACCTTGTCATCCGGTACATGCCCACTGTGGTTATATTTCCCATCACGTTTGTTTACTATTTTACCTCTGCCATCGTGGCTTGTGTACCATAATTTACGGCTCGAAGTGTGAGGTTAAGCTAATTGTGGCCGAGTCAACCAGATATGTGAGAGAAGTTAATTAGTTACTGCGCACGATCCTTAATTATGGTGAGTCTGGAATGCATTTCTCTGCACCATAAAAAAGGGCTCTTTAAACCACAGGGCTTGTCAACGTGACTGACAGGAGGTTGACGTTTTGCAGGATGTAAGGAGCCGATGCCCTAGAGCAGGGGTGTCGAACTCGATTTCATTAAGGGGGCGCATCAGGATCTTATTTTCGGGAAAACACGGTACTAATTTAACAACTGCAGTGATTTACAGTGTCCAGAAAGGTGGCCAAATGGGTGAAACTCGCTTAATCACTGTCTTGCTTAGCCACAAAAAAATGTGTGGTTGTATGTCAAGAACTGCCCGTAGTTTGCCATGAGGTCAACAGGAATTGATCTTGAATACAAAAGAGATGTTTACTTCACTTACAAATGGCCGGCCGAAAACACCTCCAAGATGCTAGAAGAATCTGGCACCAGCTTGTCTCTCTCGTTCTTGGCTCTGCCCTCCGCGCTTCATGGGGAGGAAACCGATCTCTTGGGCCCTCCAGGCCGTCCTTTAATTGCCACCCTGGTTTGAAATGCCCTCTAATATGCCAGATGTTCTTGGATGTTCTTTCACTCTGTCATCTGTGGTTGGGAAGATGGAGAACAGATGACTCCAAGCTGACCAACGTTGTAAGACAAATGGGGGGTTGTAAAAGCCACCGCCAGCCTTTTTCTCTCCCTTGTAATGGCAACCTACACTAGAAGTCACCACCGATTGCACGAATACTGTACGTGCATTGCACCCTGTTAACTGCCACGTTTCTCTTGCCTTCTTCACCTTGGTGCACAGACAGCCTCTCTCGCTCGGCTCCGCCAACGTTTGCTGATGGAAACCTCCATCATGTCCTTAACAAAAATAAAAATTAAAGGTGGAGGAATCAAGGCTGAAATTCCAGATGTGGCCCTTCGGTCAAGCAAGACTAAAATGGGAATTGAGCAGCCCTGCAGGAGAGAAAAGGGAGTCGCGGAATTCTCTGGGATTCAACAATATTCCGCATGTGTACATTCGTGAAACTGTGAACAAGCCATGGCTTAGCCTGGGGATTTCCCAGTTCCATCAGGATGAGAGTTATGTCAGGCTTTGTTCAGATGTTAAGAGGATCTCTTCCTCCTCCTCTTCTCTCTTCCTCTTCCTCCTCTCTCTTCCTCCTTCCTCCCCTCCTCCTCTTCTTCTTTCTCTTCCTCTTCTTTCTCCTCCTCCTCCTCTTCTTCCTCCTCATTCTCCTCTACCTCCTTCTCTCTCTTCCTCTGTCCTCCCCTCCTCTTTCTCTCCACTCTCCTCTTCTTCTTCTTTCTCCACCTCCTCCTCTTCCTCTTTTTCTCCTTCTCCTCCTTCTCCTCCTCCTCTTCTTTCTCTTCCTCCTCTTCTTTCTCCTCCTCCTCTTCTTCCTCATTCTCCTCTACCTCCTTCTCTCTCTTCCTCTGTCCTCCCCTCCTCTTCCTCTCCACTCTCCTCTTCTTCTTTCTCCACCTCCTCCTCTTCCTCTTTTTCTCCTCCTCCTCCTCCTCTTCTTTCTCTTCCTCTTCTTTCTCCTCCTCTTCCTCTTTTTCTTCTCCTCCTCCTCCTCCTCTCTCTTCCTCTGTCCTCCCCTCCTCTTCCTCTCTACTCTCCTCTTCCTCCTCCTCTCCTCCTCCTCCCCCTCCTTCCCCAGTCTCCTGCAAAAATCTGGCTTGTTCAATATAATTTTTAGTGCCTCCTTGCTTCCATCTACTGGCCATCTGGATTGTTGCAGTCCAAATACGTTCGATATAATTAGGGAAGTTAAACAGAGGTGGGTTGCCAACTTTTCTACTACCGGTTGGGGTGTGCTCCCATGTGCCCTTGCATGTGCCCCTAACACTTCTGGGCATGCGCAGAAGCATCTGGGCAGAGCCTCCTGCTACCACTTCTACCGGTTCACCCGATCCAGGCCGAACCGGGAACAACCCACCTCTGGAGTTCAACCTCTTTACATTTCCCTACTTCTGTCTAACTAAGGTTTAATCTGAAATGTTGTGGGAATTGGGGAAAGGGATCCTGAGCCGAGGTGGCGCAGTGGTTATGGTGCAGTACTGCAGGCCACTTCAGCTGATTGTTATCTGCAGTTCAGCGGTTCTAATCTCACCGGCTCAAGGTTGACTCAGCCTTCCATCCTTCCGAGGTGGGTGAAATGAGGACCCAGACTGTGGGGGCGATATGCTGACTCTGTAAACCACTTAGAGAGGGCTGAAAGCCCTATGAAGCGGTATATAAGTCTAACTGCTATTGCTATTGCTATTGCTATCCTGGTAGGCCCTATGGCTGTCCTGTATGAACTCCAAGCTTAACCCCACGGGCAGCCACAGTCTTGATGAAGAGAAGGGCTGTTTGTGGCTCTCTGCGTCCCAGGTAAAGCATCGCGAAGCCTCCTCTCCTTGCTGGATGAAATGAACAGAAACCCTCCAACGCACACCAGAGACATCCAGCCAAGCTTCTCGGAGACTAAATGTCACACTCAGGGAAGGTCAGCGAGAAGCAAGCCACTAACCACTCTCAGAGAGGAAATCAGCCTTGCAACTGTCAGCAAACAAACCCTCTGTGCGAAAGCAACTTGGGAAAGCCACAAAGGCACGCTTTGGAGTGCTTTCTGTGCCAAAGCTGCACACAACAAACCCCGGGAGGGACTTGGCTTGAAAATGTTTATCAGAACACGGCCTGACTCTTTGCCAACCAAGAGGAAACACACACACACACACACCCCTCTTTCAGTTCAAGCTCCTGGGGCAATATTTTCTTTTGAGACTTTTTTTTTAATTATTACCATGACGCTCCCTCCTTTCATTCAGGAGCTTAAGGCGGAGCCGATGATAAGCATTTCCTCCTGCAATTTATTTATTTTTTTTCTCCCCAAACCCCAAACATCCTGTGAGACAAGTTGGCCCGGGCTGGCAGCAAAACCATCCAAACTTGCTGAGTTTTGAGGACGAAGCTGACAAGGAAAAAGCCCCCCACCCCCTATTTAGAGTCCAGCACCCCCTATTTAGTATCCAGCACTTAATCATTACACCGCCCTGTTTCCCCCCCCTCCCCCTGCAAAGAGAAGCGGTCAAATCGATTCCTTGATCCCAAGGAAGAGAGAATATGTTTAACCTTTTTTTCTGTTCTGAAATTGCTTCCGGATTTTGGGCGCTTGGGATGAAAATTAAATAAATAAACGAAAGTTTGTCTTTGTTAACGAGAGAGGCTGATTGTTCTAGAAATGGCTTGTACGTACTGTGGTGTAAATTGCAAAAAGTTGTGGTTGTGCTGTTGTTATCTTCTGCTGTGCTAAAGGATGTTGGTACTTTCTTCTTTCTTCTTCTCCCTTCACACTATCTCTCTCTACCCCCCCCTCCCCCTCTTCTTTGTTTTCCATTTCTTTTTCTTTCTTTCTATTTTATACTTTGATAAATTAAGGGGGGGGGGAACATTATACATTAAGGGCTTCCGCAAAGCCCTTAAAACCTGGCTGTTCTGACAGGCCTGGGGCTAAGAGCTTTTGCCCCCCTCCTCGAATGGTATGACTGTTGTGTGCTTTTAAATTGTGTATTGTTATGTTCATCTTTTTTATTCCCTGTCTGTACCCCCTTCCCTGATTTGAATTGTGAGCCGCCCTGAGTCCCCTTCGGGGAAAAGGGTGGCATATAAATGTAATAAATCCAATCCAAATCCAATCTTGCTAGAGATTTGCAGCAAGACAGAGGTCACACACGTTCATTCAGGCACTGCTGAGGCCTGGAATTTCCATAGGGCATTAAGAGAGAGACACTTTGGTCTAGTGGTTAAAGTGTCAGGCTAGGAACCAACCAGGAGACCGTGAGTTCTAGTCCCCTTCTGAGGCACAAAAGCCAGCTGGGGGACTTTGGACCAATCATCAGGAGATGGCGAGTTCTAGCCCTGCCTTAGGTATGAAGTCAATTGAGTGACTTTGGTTCAATCACCGGGAGACTGTGAGTTCTAGCCCTACCTTAGGCACGAAGGTCAGCTGAGTAACTTTGAGTCGGTCCCTCTGTCTGAGCCCAACCCACCTCACCACGTTGTCGTTGGGGGGGGGGGGGGAAATAGGAGGAGGAGGGAATATCAATTGTGTTCACCGCCCTGAGTTATTTATAAAAAGAATAAAGACTGGGTCTAAGGGGAAATCTAGACAGCATCCTAAAAAGCAGAGACATCACCCTGCCAACAAAAGTGCGTCTAGTCAAGGCTACGGTTTTCCCAGTTGCAATGGATGGCTGTGAAAGTTGGACTATAAGAAAGGTTGAGCGCCAAAGATTGGAGGCCTTTGAACTCTGGTGCTGGAGAAGACTCCTGCATTGAGTCTCTTGGACTGCAAGGCCATCCAACCGTTCAGTCCTAGAGGAGATCAACCCTGACTGCTCTTTAGAAGGCCAGATCCTGAAGAGGAAACTCAAATCCTTTGACCACCTAATGAGAAGGAAGGACTCCCTGGAGAAGAGTCTCATGCTGGGAAAGATGGAGGGCAAGAGAAGAAGGGGACGACAGAGAAGGAGGTGGCTGGATGGAGTCACCGAAGCAGTCGGCGTGAGCTTAAATGGATTCCAGAGGATAATAGAGGACAGGAAAGCCTGGAGGAACGTTATCCATGGGGTCGCGATGAGTGGGACACGACTTCACAACTAACAACTACAGAAATAATTAAAGCAAGCATAGGAAGAACCCTACAGAAGCTGCTGATGCAACCCGGATCTCTTTTTTCCACAATGGCCATGCAATATCCTCCCGTAAAGGTCATTCGTGGAACATGTTGCAAGCCTCTTCTTGCTTCTAACACGCACAACAAGCTGGGCAACTTTGCAGGTGAGAAGCACTTCCTGTTAACTCCAGAGCCTAGAAACCTCTGTGGGAGCACAGCTGAATTGTAAAAAAAAATCTAGGTTGATATAACCCGGCTAGTTTTCCTTGAAGCTTCCGTGTCTACACATAAAGCATCCTGAGCAAAACCATCTTGGAGCTTCAGTGCTGCTGAGAGATAGGGATGAGGGGGGGAATTGAGATCGCTGGGGTTGTGTAGCCAAAATAAGATACTTTCTCTTGGGAACCAAGGCCGTTCTCACACCTGGTCGGAGGAAGGAGGAGCGATGTCACCAGGCAACCAGACAGCGCCTTGATTGGACCATGTGACGGATTGTTTGGGGAAGGGGGAAAAACAGTTTAATTAGGTGAAAACCGCGGGAAACTTCAGAGTCGGTTTTCACCAGCCTGTGCCAATATGACATATCCAATAAATGCTTCGGGAGCAAAGTGCCAGCATCGTAGACAGGGCGGGAAAGAGGAGCGCATGGGAGGTGGAAGGAGAGGGTAGGGATGATGGGCATGGGAGTAGGGGGAAGAAAATCCCCTCTCAATGGCTGCCTGTCAGACAAACGCTTCAATGTCTATAAATACCTGGGCAACGCCAGTTTGTCAGCTAGTATCAGGGGTGGGTTCCTGCCAGTTCTAACCTCTTCTACAGAAGAGGTTCTACAAATCTACAGTGCCGTTTAGAACCAGTTCCAGCTCCCTCCCCCCACCCGTCCACACATCATCAAGATGAAGAGCGAGAAGAGGAATTCTGGGAGTTGAAGTCCACAAGTCTTAAAGCTGTCAAGTTTGAACACCCCTGGGTTTTTTTTTCTAAAGGGTGAGGGGTGCAAGGGTCTTGTAACTTGACAGCTTTAAGGCTTGCACGCTTCAATGCCAGAGTTCCTGAGCCAACATGACTGGAGGAGGAATTCTGGGAGTTGAAGTCCACAAGTCTTAAAGCTGTCAGGTTTGAACACCCCTGGCGGTTTTCTTTTCTAAAGGGTTAGGGGTGCAAGAGTCTTGTAACTTGACAGCTTTAAGACTTGCGTGCTTCAAATGCCAGAGTTTCTGAGCCAACATTTTGGTTGCTAAGCAAGAGCGTTGTTAAGTGAATTTCACCACATTTTACAAGTTGGTCACGCCCACCCAGTCACATGACTGCCAAGCCACACCCACTCAGTCACATGGCCAGCAAGCCACTCCCACAAAGCAGGCCACACCTACAGAAGAGGTTCTAAAAAACTTTGAAACCCACCACTGGCTAGTATCCAATAAAACTATTCTTTGAGGAATCTACCTGCCTTGGGAGTTTGTTGCTGTGAGTATGTTATTTGGAACTTTGATAGCACTTGTAAAATATGAGTCATTTTCTACCTGGCAAGCAGGATCAATCGCAACGCTCCAAAACCGCTCATTGTATCTCCTCTTCTCTCTCCCCCACACCCACCAATTTTGAAGAGTCCTTATCTGACTTCATCAATACCCCCCCTCCCTTCAGGGCTGATTCAATCCAGGACTACCAGGCTGCACAGTCATAATGGAAAGATCTAACTACGACACGCACAGGAGCTGAATGTGTCAACCATTCCAGCTCGTTGTCAAACGATTGTTTGATCTTTAGATCATACCAAACTTTTAACCCAAAGGGGAAGGAAGCCCCACTCACAAGGTTTGGCCACCAAAAGTTTAAAGAAAGGAAAAGAAGACAAAGGAAAAAGAAATGAGACCAAAAAGAGAAGGAACATTAGTTGCCCAATGACAACTAACGAAGAGGCATTCAAGATGGCAACAGCAAACTGGCCGAATATGAGCCTGTTGCACCGCTACATTCCTCTTAGGGCATGATGGCGAACCTTTGGCAGGTGTGCCAGAGGTGGCGGGCAGAGAGCCCTCTCTGCCGGCACATGCGTCATCGCCCCATGTCAGATTTCTGTGTCGTTTCTTTCGTGAGCTTCTGCTTCCCTGCAAATGGTGAAACAGAACTCACAAAACAAAAAGATCTTACCTCTTGCTGCGTTGATGGTGTTGTGATGCCCCACCTCCTGTGGGCCAGCTGGTCTTTGGGTCTCTGCTGTGCATGTGCACATGTCCCCCAGAGGTGGGATTCAGCAGGTTCTGACCAGTTCTGGAGAACCGGTAGGGGAAATTTTGAGTACTTCGGAGAACGGTAAATACCACCTCTGGCTGGCCCCGCCCCTATCTATTCTCTGCCTCCTGTGGCCCAGTTGTCGGGAGGGAATGGGGATTCTGCAGTATCTTTCTCCTGTCACGCCCACCAAGCCACACCACGTCCACCAAGCCACGCCCACAGAACCGGTAGTAAAAAATTTAAAATTCCACCACTGATTTCCATGCACGCGCTCATTCGTGCATGCGCACACACCTTTCAGTTTGGGCATGCCCGTGTACAGTTTGGATACTCCGTGCCTAAAAAGTTTGCCATCCCTGCTCTACGTAACGAAGTGAAATTGCCAGGCTCAAATAACCAAGAGCATCGATTGATTTCCAAGTACAGAAGAGTTCATTACTGCTATCTGAGCCGAGGTGGCGCAGTGGTTAAATGCAGCACTGCAGGCTACTTCAGCTGACTGCAGTTCTGCAGTTCGGCTGTTCAAATCTCATCGGCTCAGGGTTGACTCAGCCTTCCATCCTTCCGAGGTGGGTAAAATGGGGACCCGGATTGTTGTTGGGGGCGATATGCTGACTCTGTAAACCACTTAGAGAGGGCTGAAAGCCCTATGAAGCAGTATATAAGTCTAACTGCTATTGCTATCTCTACACATGGATTTAGTCAGCTAATGGTCAAAGCTAAAATTGGCGCTAGATAAGGCTCAACGAATTTAGAGGTTGCTGGGCTCGGGTCTCTTATGGCAACGCAAGGACTCCAAACTGATAACACCTTTAACTCCACCTCCCAGATCAGCCTCCTCTTCTCCTACACAAATTGAAAAGCAACCCAATGAATATATTAAATAAAATAGCAAAAAAAAAAAAAAACATGCACAGAGATATAAATAATAATAATTATAATAATAATTTCATTTTAGGAAGGAATGTGTAACACTGGTCAAGATGGTAAATGAAAAAGTAGTGGCACAAAGTTGGAGGGAGTTGCTTTCTCTTTGGGGCAGTTAAGATGTCGTTGTTAGCTCTACCACCCACTCCCCAAAACATGTGCGTCTGACCAAGGCTGACTCAGCTGAAGGGGGGGGGGAATACTTCCAAGCACAATGCAGAAGTGATAGTCATGAATTATCAGCATTTGCACAAGGCTTAAAGTATGTTCAAAGCTCGTCTTGTTGACTCTTACCCTGCAAACTAGGTCAGCAATATTATCCCGAGCTTGCAGAGGAGAAACTTAAAACGTAGACAAAGCAATATGATTAAGGGCCAAACTAGATTAACTTGCTACATCTGGGCCTTATTTTTTTCCTCCCTCCAAGGAACTTAAGGTTGAGCAGCTGTCTGGTGCAGCTGTTCTGTCAGAGGGAGAAGATTAATGGTCAAGAGCGGTGAACCTCCCCAAGATTATAGGGGAAAGAGTCTCGTTTAAAGGTTGAGGCCCAGATAAGTTATCATCCTAAGCCAAAGTTTACCTCCCCTTGCTCCAGACCTTAAAGTCAAACCTCGGAATAAGCTTGTGCTATATTCTTATATCTCCATGCAGTGGCTCAGGGGCTAAGACGCTGAGCTTGTTGATCAGAAAGGTCGGCGGTTCGAATCCCTAGTGTCGTGTAACGGAGTGAGTTCCCGTGACTTGTCCCTGCTTCTGCCAACCTAGCAGTTCGAAAGCACGTAAAAATGGAAGTAAAAAACTAGGAACCACCTTTGGTGGGAAGGTAACAACGTTCCGTGCGCCTTCGGCATTTAGTCATGCCGGCCACATGACCACGGAGGCGTCTTCAGACAGAGCTGGCTCTTCAGCTTTGAAACGGAGATGAGCACCGCCCCCTAGAGTCGGGAACGACTAGCACATATGTGCAAGGGGAACCTTTACCTTTTTATATTCTTATTATTTGAAGAGTGAAACACAGCAGTTATGGTGAAATAGTTTGGAAGTGTGGATGAAGAATATACATGACTATGTATGTATGCATGTATGTATGTATGTATATATTCATAATGAGGATGTTTGTATGCTTGTATGCTAACATCATGGACACCTAGAGAGAGGACTGCTCAACATAGAAAGGAAATGTATGATATAAAACAATAAAAATAAGTTTTTTAAAAAAAAGGAATGCTAGTGTAGCTTCTGTGCACAAGGAAGAATTTCTACCCCATTTGCAAACAGCTAACAGAAATGTAAAAGCAAAAACTCTCTACTATGAAATAAAGAGAAAGAGAGCACTTGTCCCTTGGATATTTATCACAAACTACTCAGAAGATGCAAAATGAAGAAAAGGGAATAGGAAAGGATAAGCATAAAATTATAACAGGGTTTGAGGGAATACCATCCCAAAAATACACCAGTTCAGAGTTGATAAAAGATAACCACAATAACAGAAAAGGAAAGGGAGAGAGGAGGAGAGAGGGAAGGGGAGAGAAGGAAGAAAGAGGAAAGGAGAGGAAAGAGGGAAGGGATAGAAAGAGAAGGAGAGAGGGTAGGAAGGGGAAGAGAGGGGTAGGGGAAAGGAAAGGGGAAAAAGGAAAGGGAAAGGAGGGGAGGAAGGAAGGAAGGAAGTAGAGAAGGGAGGGAGGATGAAAAGAGAAAATAGGGTGATGATAATACAAATACAAAATAAATGTATGGGATGGTAAACAAAGCAATCCAGAATGTATATTTTAACCTTTTATATGGAAAAACAAATATGTAAAAGTGATAAAGATAAATAAGAATAATAACTATGTGAATATATACCCGTAACTATATATAAGAGAACAAAAATAAAAGAATTTTTTTTTTAAAAAAAGGAAAGAAGATCCAAAATTTGAGCTACAGTTGTCTTATAGTTCATAGCATAACACAGAAGGCCAAAGGAGAAACTCTCATTCTGCTGATAACCTAAATCCAAGGCCCTTCTTTCTTTAAAGGCGGCGTTTCAAATTCCACCCCATGGTTTGCATAAGCCTTGGGAAGTTTTCCCCTAAACAAAAGTCCTCTTGTCTTTTTATCTGATCCTCGCAAAACCCCAGTCTCCTAGAAGAATACCTGATAAACATTATGTTTGCTCTTTCCTTAGTCACCCTATTCGGTCCTTCTGCTCCAAACATTCCCAGCGTTATTTATTTATTTTAATTGCAAAAGAAATAGTGCTCAGCTGGGGAACAGGTTTCCAACAACACAGACGTTGAGCAACTGTGGAAAACTGCAATTCCAACAACTCGGTGTTCGGTGCGCCAACGGTTTTCTTCCCACAAACATTTATGAAAATTAAGAGCGAGCCAGTTGGGTATAGTAGTGAAGGCGCTGGCCCAGAAAGTGGGAGACTGTGAGTTCTAGTCTCGGGCGTGAAAGCAGGATGGGTGATTTGCAGCCAAACACCAGGAGACGGTGAATTCTAGTCCTGCCTTAGGCATGAAGGCCAGCTGGGTGACTTTGGGCCAATCATCAGGAGACTGTGAATTTTAATCTGGCCATAGGCTTGGGAAAACAGCTGGGTAATTTGGGGCCAATCACCAGGAGACTGGGAGTTCCAGTCCAGCCTTAGGCAGGAAAGCCAAGCGGGAGGCCTCGAGCCAATTACTCCCTTTCAGCACCTCACAGGGTTGTTGTGGAGAAAACAGAAAGAGGCAGGAGTATTAGGTACATTTGGTGTTGTAGGAAGTTAGCATCCACCCCACTCCTAGAAAAATGAAATATTATAGGAAATATTAAAAAGGCAGAATATTATATTTCCCCAGATGAGAAAAGGAGAAACATGTTTTTAAAGACAAAGCAGCTTCCTGAAGCTCCCTGCCCGCCCCCACTTCAGCTCCAGGGTGATAGGATTAAGACATGGTCCTCAGGACATGATAGGATTCGCCTGCTACCCATCTCACCACATGATGTTCTGACCGAGGCTTCCTCAGACAGTAAAAAGCACACGCTTAGTCCCCAAAACCCTCTTTTTATTTCAACGGCTGTGAATTATGTACATTCACAGCCCGTAATGAGTCACAAATAGTTTGCAAAGAGTCCGACCGAAGTCTGCCAAAGTCTTTCTGGATAAGGCTGATAAGCACCCATCTTTATCCCCCTTGAAACGCTGCCAAAGGCCTAATTGGCAATTAGCTTTGCAAGGCCACACGGAGCACAGAGCTTCAGAGTTTAAACCGACCAGAACGAACAAAGTTGCTTCCTGCAAAACGCATGTGTCTTTGCTACTCCTTTATGTCTTACGGGCGGGGCCAATCATCTCTAAGCCTTACTCCCGAGTTTCCCCTTTTGTCTTAACTGTTCTTGCCTTCTGGAAGCTCTGTGCATGCGCGCACTGGGAACAGGCTTCCCCTTTTCCTCTGCCTCACTGCTGTCCGACTCTGGAGGCAGCACATAACTCCCAGATGGCCCTGGCCCCACTCTCTGCCTCCGACACAGAGCCCTCATCTGAGCCTTCCCCACCTCCAGGACTGGCCCATATTCCTCCCCAACCTCCTCACTGTCCGACTCTGCTGCCAGCTCTGCAAGCCGCTGGTGGACCACAACACGTGGCACCTGGGGAGATTGTATCACCAGCAAGGCTCAACCAAGCCTGGGGATGCAGACAGCCTAAAAAGTTAGGTAAGACCCCCTCTGCCTGGGAGTCTGGCCACCAATCAGAATACATTTATTGCACAGGAACAGGAAGCTCCAAGGCGAGGCCCAAGACAGGGTATAAAACTGAAGCTCACACAGCATCTCTTTCCTTTGTTACTTCAAGATTTTCAAGGCACGTGATCCCCATTTTCCCCCAGGACCTCAAACCACGTGGTCCTGTCCATCATCGATAAACCTTCTTTCCAAGCAACTTCCATGAATCCAGTGTCTTTGTCCCCACTTGGGAAAAAGATGGACATTTCTTCTAACGGTATTATTTATAAATTAATAAAGGTGGCATAAATCAATCAATAAACTGTCTGGCACTGCAGAATGCATCTTTGTATGTCCCCCATGTGTTAATAAGAAAAACCAATCCTCAAAAAAACATAACAGGGTTAAAGGTTTTTCATGAGACTCTTAATGCACCCCCAATTCCAAGCGTACTCATTGATTGGCCAAAACAACTCCGTTTTTTTCCAGTTTTGAACACGCAATCAATAACCAGATCTTGGACTACAAACACCTTGGTTTTCCCTGGCTGTGACCATGAGGTGTGACTCACAACACCCGTTGCAATTAACATTGATTTATTATTTTTAGCCAAAGGAAACATGTGGAATAGCACTAACATATTCTTTGTTAAAAAGGAAGAAAACAAGAATCTCCAATCCCAATTATACCATCTATTCGACAGGTGGTATAATTGGCTTGAAAAGAGATGTAAAGCCAATGCATAATGAATAGATAGAAAATATAGTAACAGGAGATGGTATATATTCAGACAGTAATAGAGATGTAAATATTGTGTGTGTGTGTGTGTGTGTGTGTGTGTGTGTGTGTGTAGGCAACAGTAAAAATATTGGGTTTCTGCCTGGATGGTCTCTTGTGACGAGCCGAAAGACAGAGAATGGAAGTAGTGATCTTCCTCCCATATTTGGGCATACCGGGGGTTGTAAAATATATAAATATATATATACACACACACACACAACATACACAGGTTCAATTCCCAGTAAGGGTATGGCTAGCTGATGAGAGCTAAATAGTTTGAAATAGATCTGTACTAGTCTCCCTTTATTTATTTATCAGCACAAATATAACACAAAATGTGTAACAAAGGCAACAGTAAAAATATTGGGTTTCTGTCGTGATGGACTCTTGTGACGAGCCGATTGACAGATGATGGAAGCAGTTAGCTTCCTCCCATAATTGGAGCTTACCAGGCGTTGTGACTCTAAATATGTATGTATGTATGTATGTATGTATGTATGTATGTATGTATGTATGTAGTAACAAAAAGGCAACAGTAAAAATATTGGGTTTCTGTCTGGATGGTCTCTTGTGACGAGCCGAAGGACAGAGAATGGAAGTAGTGATCTTTCTCCCATATTTGGGCATACCGGGGGTTGTAAAATATATATATATATATATATATATATATATATATATATATATATATATATATATATATATATGAAATTATGAAACAAAGAGGAATATGTATAAGACAATATGTTGTAGAATGGAAAACCCAAAATTAGAAAAAAGATAACAGAAAACTGTAAAAGCGTACTTGTGATTTTTAATGTTTGGAAAATGTTGAATAAAAATAATTTTTAAAAATAAGAATCTTCAACACCTCCAAAAGATAAATCTCAACCATGCAACCTCCTGTTTGATGCGTCCCACAACATCGATTTAAACATCTCCCAAGAAACGTGATTGGAATTCACCGGCTAACCCCTGGTTGCCTAAGACTTCTGCAGCTGCAACTTACAACATCTGGAATAGTCATCAGATACAGACCGAGAACAGTAAACAAAGCAACCAAACAGGAGATAGAAACATCTGTAGCTGTATTCAGACTCTACAAACCGAGCACAAACTCCCCATAACCGGCTGAGAAATTATAGAGAGCGTTGAAGCCCTCCAATTAAAATCAGAACGGAGAGGAAGCCTCTTGACAAATTCAAGAAGATTCTGCGGCTACGGAGGAGAAACCACCCCATTTTCAAACCCACAGCTCTCTGGCCTCCAAGTATCCTGTTGTTCTGACCTGGGGGAAAAGGTAAAAGTTCCCCTGCACATGTGTGCTAGTTGTTCCTGACTCTAGAGGGCAGTGCTCATCTCCATTTCAAAGCTGAAGAGCCAGCGCTGTCCAAAGACGTCTCCGTGGTCATGTGGCTGGCATGACTCAACGCCGAAGGTGCACGGAACGATGTTACCTTCCCACCAAAGGTGGTTCCTATTTTTCTACTTGCATTTTTTACGTGCTTTCAAACTGCTCAGTTGGCAGAAGCTGGGACAAGTAAAGGGAGCTAACTCCGTTACGTAGCGCTAGGGATTCAAACTGCTGAACTGCTGACCTTCTGATCGAGAAGCTCAGCATCTTAGCCACTGAGCCACCGCGTCCCTCTGTTCTGACCTAGGCGTCGCCAAATCCCGAAGCAGACTCCTTGGAGCATTCATGGAACAATCTACAACACAGTCCTTTTAACAGTTCCAAAAAGGTCCCACGCAGCGGTGGGTTTCAAATTTTTTTCGAACCTACTCTGTGGGTGTGGCCTCCTTTGTGGGAGTGGCTTGCCGGCCATGTGACCTGGTGGGAGTGGCTTGCCGGCCATGTGTTTTCTTTCTTTCTTTCTTTCTTTCTTTCTTTCTTTCTTTCTTTCTTTCTTTCTTTCTTTCTTTCTTCTTTCTTCTTTCTTTCTTTCTTTCTCTCTCTCTCTCTCCTTCCTTTTGTCTCTCTGTCACTTTTTCCTTTTTTTCTTTCATCTCTCACTTTTTCTTTCTTTCCTTTTCTTTATTTATTTCTTCCTTTCTTTCTCTTTCTCTGTGTGAGTCTGTCTGTCTGTCTGTGTGTGTGTGTGTGTGTCAGTGGTGGGTTTCAAAAAAATTTGGAACCTTTTCTGTAGGTGTGGCCTGCTTTCTGGTGGAACCTCTTCTAACCGGTTCGGTAGATTTGACGAACCGGTTCTACCGAACTGGTGCGAACTGGTAGGAACCCACCTCTGGTCCCACACCCATTTGCGCCACTCCCCGTGGAGATCCGCACCCTCACCACCGCCCAGGCCTTCCGCACGGCCCTTAAGATCTGGCTATCCCGTCAGGCCTGGGGATAAAAAATCTTAGTTTGTCCCCTCCCGAATGATGAATGAATGTTGTGCTCTATTTTTAATATTATGTATTGTCTTATGTTTTTTGTCTTTTTACCCCCTTCCCCGCATTTTGTAAGCCGCCCTGAGTCCCCTCAGGGAAAAGGGCGGCCTATAAATTATAATAAACATTCCAAACATTCCAAACACTCAGGTGACCCTGAGGACAGAGATAAACCTCCAGGCGGCCTCAACAACAACTCTCTAAAAAGATGCAAATGATCAGCTGTCTGCAAGGAGTACAAATCTTTCCACTCCCCACCATCCAGTCAGAGCTGAAGAAGCTTCTTGGATGAGAAGCAAAACGTCTTCAAAGAAAAACCGGAAAGTCCTCTTGAAAAAAGCACCTTTGGAAGGCAATGACATGTTAGCACAAAACTGGTTATCAGCTCAGGATGAGAAGCCACGAACCATCTCCACCACAAAACGTGGCCCAATTATTCCCTGGATCAAGTAGCTGGGGGTGTTTTTGAGATGGGGGGGAGGAAAGAATCTTAGTCTCGTTGACATCTGAGCAAGCGATCCGTCCTTGAAGCTATTTTGCAAATCTGCTAGATTTCATTTCGAAGGGTGAGAGGGACAATATGCAGCCCAGTTCGCTGCTATTAATAAATGTCTCGCCTCATTAGCTTAACAGAACATCCTCGGCGTACTAATTATTCCTCAACCTAACCTCATTCTATCTCGCCTTACTTTAAAGGCATTTTATATATTTTAGGATGTCGAACCGGACCAGGAGTCACACGCGTCCCCCAAAGCTGAACTGAACGTCGATGTTTTTATAACTTGGGCCTTGTTCTTTTCATCGATGAATCTTGCCACAGAGTTACACCTGTATTGTTGTGATTTTGTTTGAAAGTCCCTATCAAAATCATCATTGCAGTAATTGTAACATTGCAGCCTGAACAATAACAAACTGATCGAACTTTTCCAATCTGAACAGGGATAGATCAGGCATCCAGGCCTTGCTTATCAATGGAGACCGAGTGGAGCGAGTGGCCAGTTTTAACTTTCTGGGTGTTATCCTAAAAGAGGGGTGCTCACATTTCAGCCCTGGTCAAAAGGGCCCAGCAGAGAAGATTACCTCTCTCAGACCAATTAGATCGCACAGGTTAGGTCTCCTCCGGATTCCATCTGCCAGCCAATGTCGGCTGGTGACTCCCCGGGGGAGAGCCTTCTCTGTTGCAGCTCCGGCCCTCTGGAATGAGCTCCCTGTCGAGATCCGGACCCTTACTACCCTCCCGGCCTTCCGCAAAGCCACCAAGTCCTGGCTGTTCCAGCAGGCTGGGGGGGGGGGGGGGGGCTGAGAAGCATTTACCTCCACGGAAATTGTGAATGTTGGTTTTGTTTTTAATATGTTGTCTTTGTCTCGTTTTCCCCCTTTCCCTTGTCTTTTGTGAGCCGCCCAGAGTCCTCTGGGAGTGGGCGGCATACAAGACAAATAAATAAACAGATAAATAAATAAATAATAGATAAATAAATAAATAAATAAATAAATACTTGAGCCTTCTCAGGAAACAACAACTGCATGAAAAAACCTGCCCGGTGACCTTCTACCGATGCACCATAGAGAATATTTTAACTTACTGCAGCTGTGTCTGGTTTGCCAATTGCCCAGTGGCAGATAGGACAGCGCTCCAGAGGGTCAACGTCATTGCCCAGAGGATGATTGGCTGCCCTCTCCCCTCTTTGGAAGAGCATTAGAGCTCCCGCTGCCTTAAGAAAGTTCAAAACATTCTCAAAGATCCATCTTATCCTGGGCACTCCTTTTTTTTTTTGAACTATTACCACCTGGCAGACGGTACAGGGCAATAAAAAACAAGGACAAATAGGTGGGAGAAACAGTTTCTATCCCAGGGCAGTAACTAGACTGAATTCTATGGTATAGTGCAATATTAATGCAATATCAGGTTTTCAATTTCAATTACCATATTTTTTTGGAGTATAAGATGTACCGAAGTATAAGACGCACCAAGATTTTGAAGAGGTAAAATTTAAAAAATAGTTTTTTGCACTCTGCAGGCTTCCTGAACCCTTTGCACGCCTCATATTTTGTGCCTGGGGGCCGGGGAGGGCAAAAACTGGATGCGCAGAGGACAAAAGTTATTTTTTTTCCTGTTTTCCTCTTTGACATCTAGGTGCGTCTTATAGTCAGAAAAATACGGTATAACCATTGCAGCATCTCCAAATCCCATGATCAAGACTCCGGGGTTTGACAATGAATATATGTTTACAAAGGTTGCACCGTCCCTGGGATCATGTGATCCCCACTTACAACCTTCCCAGGGGGATTCCGACAAGGGACCCTTTGGTTTGCTTAACCGTCATGTGTTTCGCTTCACAAATGCGGCGACTCGCTTAACGACCTTGGCCAAGAGGGTTGTGAAATCAGGCCCAACTCATGAAGCCCTTGCCTTAGCTATGGAAATTGTAGCCTCTCGTTGTGGTTGTAACTCAAGGATTATCTTTTACCACGTTATGATTTTTGATTGCCGGTATCTATCAAGGCATCAAAATAGGTCAGTGGAAAAAGGAACATCAAAATATCACACCAGTGGGTGGAAGAAGAGACTATAGTGAGTTTGAGGCCCAGGCTGCCAACTGCACAGATATGCAAACTATTTCACTGTGCTTTTTTTTTTTTATGGGTTTGGCTTCTAAACAATGGCTGAGAATGAGAAAGAACCTGAAATATTTTCCAAGGTCTTGGCTAGCCTCTTCTTAAAATCTGGGGAACGTAAAGCATTCATTGATACAAATTCTGCTATTAAATCAAACAAATATAAATATACCGTATTTCCCCGAAAATAAGACAGGGTCTTATTTCTTTTGCTCCCCCCCCCACTGGAAATAAGCGCTTGGCCTTATTTTCGGGGAGGCCTTATTATTTTTGAGGTGCAGGAGGTGGTGAGCGTGGTCACCTTATGGCTTCTGCTGTGTTGCAATATTTTTGGGGAGGGCTTATTTTGAACGGAGGGATTATCTTAACACATGCGCTCAAAAGTCTGATTGGGCTTATTATCCGTGGAGGTTTTATTTTCAGGGAAACAGGGTAGATATAGTTTAACAGAGTTGGGAGGGACCTTGTAGATCATCTAGTCCAGCCCCCTGCCAAAGCAAGAGGCCCTACAGCATTCCGGACAGATGGCAGTCCAGTCTCTTCTTGAAAGCTTCCAGGGATGAAGCTCCCATAACTTCCGAAGGCAACTTCTGTTCCATTGGTTGATTGTTCTCTCTGTCAAAAAATTTCTCCTTATTTCCAGGTTGAATCTCTCCTTGGTCAGTTTCCATCCATGAATGAGTCGGTGGTTTAAAAATTACTCTGGGTATAACATCCCCAAGGTTAGTGAGTAGATAGTTAGTCCTTGACTTATAACCACCATTGAGCCCCAAATCTACACTTCTGAGCGAGACATTCGTTAAGTGAGTTTTGCCTTGTTTTATGACCTTTCTCGCTGCGTTTGTTAAGTGAATCACTGAAATTGCTAAGTTAGTGGCACGGTTCTTAAGTGAAGCTGGCTTCCCCATTGTCTTCCCTTGTCAGAAGGTCGCAAAAGGGGAGCATGACCCCGGAGCATTGCAACTGTCATAAATATGAGTCAGCTGCCCAGCATCTGAATTTTGATCATGTGTCTGTATGGATGCTGCAGTTGGAAAAAGGATCATAAGTCTTCAAACATTCTTCAAACATTCAACTTCAAACATTCACTAAACTTCAAACATTCACTAAATTTCAAACATTCACTAAACTTCAAATATTCACTAAACTTCAAACATTCACTAAATTTCAAACATTCACTAAACTTCAAATATTCACTAAACTTCAAACATTCACTAAACTTCAAACATTCACTAAACTTCAAATATTCACTAAATTTCAAACATTCACTAAACTTCAAACATTCACTAAACTTCAAACATTCACTAAACTTCAAATATTCACTAAATTTCAAACATTCACTAAATTTCAAACATTCACTAAACTTCAAACGTTCACTAAACTTCAAACATTCACTAAATTTCAAACATTCACTAAACTTCAAACGTTCACTAAACTTCAAACATTCACTAAATTTCAAACATTCACTAAACTTCAAATATTCACTAAACTTCAAACATTCACTAAATGAAACTTCAAACATTCACTAAATGAAATGTCGTAAGTTGAGGGCTATCTGTAGTAGGTCCCGACAGACCAGTAGCAGAAGATCAAAAGCAAATGAAAACTTATTCTTTCCCCAGCCATTTCCTAGTTTAATTTCACCGGAAACTGAAAAGCAAAGAATACTTCCGTTCACTCACATCAAATTCCCAATTGTCATCATCCAAAATCTACATTACGGTAAGAAGGCTTCCCGAGAGAAGTAGCTACTGAAATACAGTACTAATACAGAGGGATACAATCAAGATCAAGGGAGGTAATAACACCACTCTATAAAGCCTTAGTAAGAACACACCTGGAATACTGCATCCAATTTTGGTCACCACAAAGAGAGTCTCCAAAAAAAGATTGAGACTCTAGGAAAAAGTGCAGAGAAGAGCAACCAAGATGATTAGGGGACTGGAGGCTAAAGCATATGAAGAACGGTTGCAGGAACTGGGCCTGGCTAGTCTAGTGAAGAGAAGGACCAGGGGAGACAGGAGAGCATCTTCCAATATTTGAGGGGCTGCCACAGAGAGGAGGGGGATCAAGCTATTTTCCAAAGCACCAGAAGGCCAGACAAGGAATAATGGATGGAAACTGACCAAGAAGAGATTCAACCTGGAAATAAGGTGAAATTTTCTAACAGGGAGAACAATCAATCCATGGAACAGAAGTTACCTTCGGAAGTTGTGGGAGCTTCATCCCTGGAGGCTTTCAAGAAGAGACTGGACATAAAACTTTGTTTTCGGTTTAATGCTATGACTTATGAATTAGTATGAATAGATTTTTATCACATTGCTGGTTGTTTGAAATTCAGCATATTGGTTGTTTTTTTAAGCAATTGCCTGTATAAAATAACTGATGACGTGGAACCTTAATTCTTTAGATCAGTGTTTCTCAACCTTGGCAACTTGAAGATGTCGCATTCGCTGGCTGGGGAATTCTGGGAGTTGAAGTCCGGACATCTTCAAGTTGCCAAGGTTGAGAAACACTGCTTTAGATAGTAAATTGTGACTTAACTGGATTGTTCTTAGAACTCTCATATGCAAATGTACTGCATAGGGAATGGAATGTTACAGATATTGCGTACGGCATATGTGCTGTTGTCATTGGAAGAAATGCAAATTATTTGCAACCGTGATACCAAAATAATAAATCATTTATTAAAATGAAAACAAAAACAAGAGACTGGACAGTCATCTGTCAGAAATGGGGTAGGGTCTCCTGCATGGGTGCGGGGGGGGGGGTTGGACTAGATGACCTCCAAAGTACCTTCCAACTCTGTTAATCGGTTAAGCCAAAACCACCAAGCGAGGGGGGGGGAAACCCCTCAAGCTTTTGAAATTTCCAAATATTCATCAGACAGTGTGAAAATGGAAGGAGTTGATCACCAGCCAAACAAACAACATGCATTTACTTCTGTCGGCTTCTTCCTTTTTTTTTTTTTCCCTGATTCCATTAGAGCTCTTGATTCTGAGATGATGACTCGGCAGAATTTGTGACTAACGCATATCCGCAGCTTCCTTTTTCTTTCGCCATTTCATCTGCCTTTCTTGACCCCTTGCCGGATGAAGCAATCTAGGCCCCTTGGAAGCTTGCTCAGTTCCATTAACCAGGGGAATGACCCGCCTCCAGAAATTGTGGGTGCTCCAACAATGGAGGTTTTAAAGAAGAGAGTGGACAGCCACTTGTCTGAAATGATATAGACTAGAGTTGCCTTCTTCAGCAGTGGGTGGGACTAGAAGACCTCCAAGGTCCCTCCCAATTCTGTTATTCTGATAAAGCGAAGGAGTAGAAGTGATATACCACTTTATCATGCCTTGGTAAGGCCACACTTGGAATCCTGCATTCAGTTTTGCTCGCCACGATGTAAAAAAGATGTGGAGACTCTGGAAAGAGTGCAAGGAAGAGCAACAGAGATGATTAGGGGACTGGAGGCTGAAACATATGAAGAACGATTGCAGGAACTGGGTATGTCTAATTTGATGAAAAGAAGGACTAGGGGAGACATGATAGCAGCGTTCCAATATCTCAGGGGCTGCCACAAAGAAGAGGGAGTCAAGCTATTCTCCAAGGCACCTGAGTGTAGAACAAGAAGCAATGGGTGGAAACTAATCAAGGAGAGAAGCAACCTAGAACGGAGGAGAAATTTCCTGACAGTTAGAACAATTAATCAGTGGAACAGAAGTTGCCTCCAGAAGTTGTGACTGCCCCAACACTGGAAGTCTTTAAGAAGATGTTGGATAGCCATTTGTCTGAAACGGTATAGCGTTTCCTGCCTAGGCAGGGGGTTGGACTAGAAGACCTCCAAGATCCCTTCCAACTCTGCTATTGTATTTATTTTATATGATAGCAGTGTTCCGATATCTCAGGGGCTGCCACAAAGAGGAGGGAGTCAAACTATTCTCCAAGGCACCAGAGGGCAGAACAAGAAGCAATGGGTGGAAACTAATCAAGGAGAGAAGCAACTTAGAACTAAGGAGAAATTTCCTGACACTGAGAGCAATTAACCAATGGAACAGAAGTTGCTTTTAGAAGTTGTGAATGCTCCTACAGTGGAGGTTTTAAAGAAAAGATTGGACAGCCATGTGTCTGAATGGTAGAGGGTCTCCATCTCGAGCAGGGGGTTGGACTAGAAGACCTCCAAGGTCCCTTCCAAGTCTCGAAGAGCTGAGATGGCGCAGTGGTTAAATGCAGCACTGCAGGCTACTTCAGCTGACTGCAGTTCTGCAGTTCGGCTGTTCAAATCTCACCGGCTCAGGGTTGACTCAGCCTTCCATCCTTCCGAGGTGGGTAAAATGAGGACCCGGATTGTTGTTGGGGGCGATATGCTGACTCTGTAAACCGCTTAGAGAGGGCTGAAAGCCCTATGAAGCGGTATATAAGTCTAACTGCTATTGCTATTGCTAAGTCTGTTATTCTGCTTCTTGTGACTTTTGAGGGGGTGGGATCTAACCATCCAGCAATTCTCACAGACTAGCATGGCGGCCAACAGGAATGTCTTCCCTAACCTCTGAATTAGCTTGCAAGTAATTCTCCCTGTAACAGAACCTTTAAAACTCTTGCTGTGGACCGAGGATTACTAATGAGGTTTGCAGACAAGGTTCACAAAACTTGATTAATCTCTCGATGGGAAGAAGTGGATTATGTTCAAAATTTTAGGGGGGAGTGAGAGGGAGGAAATATTAATCTCAGAGGGAGAGGGGCGGTTAGGAAATATGAAATATAAATAAATAAACTTTCCTTGAACTTGCTGCAAAGGCTGGGAGTCACTTATTAAAATATTCTGTTTTTTTTTCTTTTTCTAGTTTGACTTTTTCTATTTTCTTTCTTTCTTTTTGCACTTGGGGTTTCTTTTCTCTCTTTCTCTGCCTTCCTTCCTTCCTTCCTTCCTTCCTTCCTTCTCCTTGGATTCTGTTTCTTTCTGCTTTCTTTTTCGTCTTGTGCTCCTTCGGAGCCTTGTTCAAACCCTTAAGGAAAAGCATTTTTAACAAACACCTAAATGAAACTTTTCATATGTTCACTACATCCAAGGTTAACCGAAGTGGAGAGGATGGTCTTGTTTGGGACACTATCACTTTCAGTTCTACCACCTGCATTGGTCAAACAAGACTTTTTTTAAAAAAAAAATAAAGCATGCTCCTGTGCCTTAAATCAGTGTTTCTCAACCTTGGCAACTTGAAGATGTCCGGACTTCGACTCCCAGAATTCCCCAGCCAGCATTCGCTGGCTGGGGAATTCTGGGAGTCGAAGTCCGGACATCTTCAAGTTGCCAAGGTTGAGAAACACTGCCTTAAATGACACCTGGGTGCTGTTTGCTGGATAAAACTAATGATGCCAAAGGTTAGCGTTTAAGTCCTTCCGAAAGATATTTTAGAATGGCATAACCGGTTTCCCCAGTTGCAATGGAGGGCTGTGAAAGTTGGACCATAAGAAAGGCTGCGTGCCAAACAATTGGGGCTTTTGAACTCTGATGCTGGAGAAGACTCCTGCGAGTCCCTTTGGACTGCAAGGAGATCCAACCGGTCAGTCCTAGAGGAGATCAACCCTGACTGCTCTTTAGAACGCCAGATTCTGAAGAGGAAACTCCTAGACTTTGGCCACCTAATGGGAAGGAAGGACTCCCTGGAGAAGAGCCTCATGATGGAGGGCAAAAGAAAAAGAAGGGGACGACAGAGAATGAGGTGGCTGGATGGAGTCACCAAAGCAGCAGGCGTGAGCTTAAATGGACTCCAGAGGATGGAGGAGGACAGGAAGGCCTGGAGGAATGTTGTCCATGGGGTTGCAATGGATTGGACACGACTTTGCAACTAACAACAACAAACCGGTTTTTCCCCTTACAATCCAGACTTTCCCTTGACACTTGACTGGCTAATATCATTCCTGAGCTGCCCTACCTACAGCTAGAGAGAAGGCGAGGGAAAGGCCTGTAGGAAAAAACGCAGGCTTGCCAAGCATAAAAACATCCCCATTAAGGCCAGCAAGCTTGAAACGCTGGAAGCCAGCATTTCCAACCCTGCGGGCCTTTAGGACTACATTTCCCAGCATTCCTCCGCAGCCTCACCAACCCACCCTGGGTGCCTGGGCAGGTTGGGAAGCCGAGTTCCAACACACAGCTGGAGGGCACCGGCTGGAAAAGCTGGCGTAGGAGGAGATGCCCAGCGAAGGGGAGCAGAGGGCCCGACTCCCCCGCCCGGAGAAAACGCTTGTGCCATTCCCCCCAAAGTGGAGGCGATGGACACTTGAAGGGGTGCCAGACAAGGGCTGGCTTTTCCGGGAGCCAAGGATGCTCCTGGACCACAACCCCCCCCATCACTCTCAGCCTGAAGGGCGGGGGCAGAGAGGGGAGCAACCCAGGTTCGATTCCAGCTGCGGGCTCAGTCCTGCTTATTACGGGCCGAGGTGGAGGGGAAAAGGAGACAAGGAACCGAAGTGAGAAGCCAGATGAGAAAGCGGCGAGGCACAGATGTTGGCAGCGCGCTGGTCCCTCGTCGCCGAGCTCCCCGCTGCCTCGCTCCGGCCACCCGGCAAGCAGCTTGCTTGGCCGGCTGCCGGGGCTGGGCGAGTCCATCGCTCGGCCTCTGCACTGCGGTGCAACAGAGCGCAGTCCAGCCCAGCCCATCTCCAGCCACCACGGCTCCCCTGGAAAAGCGTCCCGGCGGGCCAAAGGATGCTCAGCACCGCTCCTCTCCAGAACCCCATCGCCCAGCCCGGAGAGCAGCTTCCCCTTGCCCCCGCTGTCCGACAGGCAAGGCTGGACGAGAGCATCGCCCGGCCGGCTGGGGAGAACCAAGACCCCGGGGATGCGCGCTTTGCTTTGGCACGCGTGGCGGGGCGCGCCAGTCCAGCTCCGGGAGAGGCAAACCTGCGACCCCCCCCTCTCCCCTCCAGCCCTCCCCTCCAAAAAGCAGATTCCTCCCACCCTCCCTCCCTTTCCCAGGCCTAACTCACGCTCGCGCTTTGGGGAAGCCCATGGAGAGCAGGATCTCCAGCGATGAGCCCCGCTTGATGGTCCCCGCTCGGCTCTGGCGGCTTCTCCACGGGGCCACTTGGCTGTACAAGTCATCCTTGGCAGCCATGGCCAACGGGCGGGGGGACGGTGGCAGGGGCACGGCGGCACGGCTGCCCGGCCGGCGCTCACCCGACCATCACGCCCCCCCTTCCCTCCCAAGCCGGGCCAAAGCAAGCGGGCCCGCTCGCTGGCTTCTTCGCAGCTTGGATTGCGCCCTGCAAGGAACCGGCTGGCTTTTTGCAAAACCCCCCGCGGGTGGCTGGGTGGGTGGTTGATGCGTGCCCGGCCAGGCCAGAGGATTGCGCGGCTCCTGTGGCAGCGGCAGCTTCCTGGGTAGATGGCGAAGGGAGCTGCCTTGCCCGGCCTTCCTCCTCTTCCTCCTCCTCCTCCTGCTGGCTCTGCCTCCGCCAAGGTGGTGCCAGCAGCTGCTGACGCCCAGCGCCCTCGCCTCTTCCCGTCCCTCTCCTCCCTCGCCCCGCCCGGATGCTCAGGTCCCGAGCCGACCAATCCACGCGCGTCCTCCTCCTCCCCCCCACTTTCCTCGGGCAGCTCCCTCGTCCTTTGTCGTCCCCCCCCCCCCAGTTTGGCCACCGGGAATTTCTGAATGGATCAAAGGCGAGCGCGTCAAAGCCGACTCGGCTACTCCATTTCCGCCTTGCTTCCGCCCCCTCCCCCCATCTTTGGCTTCCCTCTGCACGCATTTCTCTCCTCCCCCATCCCAACTCCTCCTCCCCCCTCCCCGCAATATTTCAAAAGAGGCAGAAGAACTCAAGAGCCGGTTCCGTCCACGCGCAAGTGTTACGCAAGGACCTTTGGGGATCGGCTTTGAGGAGCCTTTGATGGATTGCCGCAAGGCTGCATTGGATGACCCAATAGTCAAGTTTGGGATTCGTGCCAGGGGAAGAGACTATTTATAGCTCAAGCTTGAACTGGGTGATCTTTGGAGCTGGTTTTCCCTTGAGCTGGGTGGTTTTCCAGATGTTTCGGATGATGTGACCAAGTTGGGTATTGAAAGGGTTTGCAAGAAAACAACCACAGATTCTCCTTGGATTACCAGATTACTAGAGCTGGAAGGGGCCTTGTAGGTTTTTTAATCCAACCCACACACCCATCACCCAGCCTGTCCCACCCTGCTTTGCCCCACACGCTCATCAAGCAAGGGGCTTGTCTGTATCAGACATTGCCTTATTCCAGAGTGGGTTCCTACCAGTTTGCACCTATTTGGTAGAACCGGTTCGTCAAATCTACCAAACCGGTTAGAAGAGGTTCCACCAGTGGACCTGGAAAGCAGGCCACACCTACAGAAGAGGTTCCAAAATTTTTTGAAACCCACCACTGGCAAGGATCTTGTAACTTGACATCTTTAAGACTTGCATGCTTCAATGCCAGAGTTTCTGAATAGCTACTTGGACCAACCTAAGTACTAATTCATAATTTCATATCCGGTCACATGGGTGGCAAGTCACTCCCATCTGGTCACATGAGTGGCAAGCCACTCCCACAGAGTAGGTTCCAACAATTTTTGAAACCCACCACTGCCTTATTCACACAACACGGAAAACTGTGAATTTAAGAGAGACATTCTTGGAATGAAATTTGATCTGTGTTCACTGAATCTGTTCGGTTTTCTTGGCACTGCTATGCTACAGAGATGGTTTGTCATTTTTTTCCCCCTAGCTTGTATCTGTACCCAGTTTACTTTTGTTGTTGTTAGTTGTGAAGTCATGTCCGACCCATCGCAACTCCATGGACAACGTTCCTCCAGGCCTTCCTGTCCTTTACCATTCTCTGGAGTCCATTTGATCTCGCGCCGGCTGCTTTGGTGACTCCATCCAGCCACCTCATTCTCTGTCGTCCCCTTCTTCTTTTGCCCTCCATCGTTCCCAGCATGAGGCTCTTCTCCAGGGAGTCCTTCCTTCTCATTAGGTGGCCAAAGTCTTTGAGTTTCCTCTTCAGGATCTGACCTTCTAAAGAGCCGTCAGGGTGGATCTCCTCTAGGACTGACTGGTTGGATGGCCTTGCAGTCCAAGGGACTCGCAGGAGTCTTCTCCAGCACCCAAGTTCAAAAGGCCTCCATTCTTTGGCGCTCAGCCTTCCTTATGGTCCAACCTTCACAGCCATCCATTGCAACTGGGAAAACCATCGCCTTGACTAGATGCACTTTTGATTGGCAGGGTGATGTCTCTGCTTTTTAGCATGCTGTCTAGATTGGCCATAGCTTTCCTCCATAGGAGCAAGCATCGTTTAATTTCTTGGCTGCAGTCCCCACAAACAACAACTAAAATTGGATCCTCTTGAATCCTGTGGGCCACTGAAGTGATCCAAAGTTAACCAAACCACAAATTTAAGAGAGTCATTCTTGGGATGAAATTGGATCTGTGATGACTGAATCTGTGCATTTTTCTTGGCACTGCTGTGCTACAGTTTGAGCCGAGGTGGCGCAGTGGTTAGAGTGCTGTACTGCAGCCACTCCAGCTGACGGTTCTCTGCAGTTCGGCGGTTCAAATCTCACCGGCTCAGGGTTGACTCAGCCTTCCATCCTTCCGAGGTGGGTAAAATGACGACCCAGACTGTGGGGGCGATATGCTGACTCTGTAAACCGCTTAGAGAGGGCTGAAAGCCCTATGAAGCGGTATATAAGTCTAACTGCTATTGCTTTGTCCTTCCCCACCCCCCCACCCCAATTTGGGCCTTTATCCATTTTACAGCTCTAGAATTCCCAGATCCCCATCCAAACACTAACTAAAATGCTGCCCTCTTGAATCCCGCTCACCACTGAGGGGAACACAAGTTAACCAATCTCAGTTCTGGGAGTTGAGGTCTTTCAGCCTTGGAGTTGCCAAAGTTGGAGACCCCTTGATTAGAGCATAATTTATCTATATATAGTATTGCATTTGTAGAGCAGCTGCTATACTTTTAAACCAATGTTTTTTCTAGCTTGCTCAATATCTGATCTCTGGGCTGCTGCAATGTTATCCTGCCTGACATTTAGATAGCACTATGGAGTTACGTAGCATTATGTAAGGACATGGAGGCCCAAGGGGCATGGTGGCTCAGTGGCTAAAACGCTGAGCTTGTCGATCAGAAAGGTCGACAGTTCGGCGGTTCGAATCCCTAGCACCGCGTAACAGAGTGAGCTCCCGTTACTTGTCCCAGCTTCTGCCAACCGAGCAGTTCGAAAGCACTTAAAAAATGCAAGTAGAAAAATAGGAACCACCTTTGGTGGGAAGGGAACAGCATTCCATGCACCTTCGGCATTTAGTCATGCCAGCCACATGACCACGGAGACGTCTTCAGACAGCGCTGGCTCTTCAGCTTGGAAACGGAGATGAGCAACGCCCCCTAGAGTCGGGAAAGACAGCACACATGTGCGAGGGGAACCTTTACCTTTATGTAGTTACATTCCAGGCAAATGGATTGTAATGTCAATTTTCCCCATTGTGTTTCTGTTGGGCAGAGCAGAGCATTTGAATGTGTTTGTATATATACACAGCGTCTCATTTTCCATAACAAATATGGGTGACTCTGGCCAGCCACAGAATTTTCTCCTGTTCTCTCCTGCTTAAATGTGTGCTTTAATGTTGCATATAATAAGTGTATACAACTGCAGGGAAAAAAGTTAACCAATCACATTTGAGCCCAGCAGACTTGAGCTGAACCCAACGCCCCATGGGTTGACAGTACCCTTCAAATCCAGGAGTTTGGGACTAACCACGGTCCCGTTAACTCTGCATAAGAGGGCCTTGCAAACACAGTGTAGGAAGTTGAAACCCACCCCATTCCTAGAAAAGTGAAATATCCTGGGAAATATTGAAAAGGCAGAATATTATATTTCCCTGGATAAGAAAATGGAGAATTATGTTTTTGGGCAGGAAACAGACTCACTCTTAATAACCTTTGTCAATGGGCCATTACAAAAGCCTGAGCTAGTCTACTCTACATAACAAAGGTTAGGGTTAGCCTTCCACAGAAACTCACCACATGGCATCTGGTAACTCAACCAAGCTTGGGACTCAAAAGACACACAACCTACAAAGTTAGCTAAGACAGCCCCCCCCTCTCCCCTGCGGCTGGGAGTCTGACAACCAATCAGAATACATTTCTTACACAGGAACAGGAAACAGAGAGGTGGAGCCAAACAGAGAGTATAATAACCCAGGAACTCCCATTCATTCATTCATTCATTCATTCATTCATTCATTCATTCATTCATTCATTCATTCATTCATTCATTCATTCGCTATGGAGTCCTTGGTGTTCTCTGAACTCAGTTGTTTTCTTGCCCACGTTTCATTACCCAACTAGGTAACTTCATTAGTGGTAGAAGGGAGAGGAAGGAGTCTGATCTCTGTTTATATAGAATATAACCCCACTCCGTTCTAGCACTGCTGATGTTATCTAGTTGGGTAATGAAACGTCTGGAAGAAAACAACCAAGCTCAGAGAGCACCAAGGACCCCACAGTTGTCGTCGTCCTCCTCCTCCTCCTCCTCCTCCTCCTCCTCTTCCTCCTCCTCCTCCTCCTCCTCCTCCTCCTCCTCCTCCTCCTCCTCCTCCTCCTCCTCCTTTCCACAATCCCCATTCCTTTCTAGTCCTGATGATGTTATCTAGTTGGGTAATGAAACGTATGCAAGAAAACAACCAAGCTCAGAGAGCACCAAGGACCCCACAGTCCTTCTATTCTTCCTCCTCCTCCTCCTCCTCCTCCTCCTCCTCCTTTCCACAATCCCCATTCCTTTCTAGTCCTGATGATGTTATCTAGTTGGGTAATGAAACGTCTGCAAGAAAACAACCAAGCTCAGAGAGCACCAAGGACCCCAGAGTTTTCCTCCTCCTCCTCCTCCTCCTCCTCCTCCTCCTCCTCCTCCTCCCCCCCTCCTCCTCCTTTCCACAATCCCCATTCCTTTCTAGTTCTGATGGTGTTATCTAGTTGGGTAATGAAACGTCTGCAAGAAAACAACCAAGCTCAGAGAGCACCAAGGACCCCACAGTCCTTCTATTCTTCTTCCTCCTCCTCCTCCTCCTCCTCCTCCTCCTCCTCCTCCTCCTCCTCCTCCGCCTCCTCCTCCTCCTCCTCCTCCTCCTCCTCCTCCTTTCCACAATCCCCATTCCTTTCTAGTCCTGATGATGTTATCTAGTTGGGTAATGAAACGTCTGCAAGAAAACAACCAAGCTCAGAGAGCAGCAAAGACCCCTCAGATAGCCAAATATCTGGAGTGGCTTCACCAACATGCCAACCACAGCTTCACAAGGTCTTTGCTATTTGCCTAAAGCAAAGTTGCCCTCCGCAGGAGCAGGAAGTCTCTTTAGCTCCAACTGGCTCCCCTTTGAATGTTCTTCATGCTTTCCTCTTTTTCTTTCTCTTTTCTTTCCTATCGGTGATTTTCCCAGCCCCTAGACTCCTTCTTCTGCCCCAAGCATTTCTTTTAGGCTAAGGGCCTCCTGCTCTATTTCTCCCTTCCTCAGAGCAGCAGGGAGATCAGTTCAACCTGCTCCCTCAGACCAGAAATGGTCAAAGCAAGTCAGCGGCAAAGATGGATCCATCCTGAAGACATCCGATCACCTCTTTGTCCCTTTGTAGGGTTCATTCCATCCCTGGAGACTGGACAACCCTTCTAAACATCCAGCTCTTCTTTCTCAGCTGGTTGCTTTTCGGAGATGAAGGCATAGATGTTAAATATTTGCTTTCTTCCAAGATCCTGGAGCTCCCTCTGGTGTCCGAAGAAGCTCTTTCCAGTCCTTTTCCTGAAAGTTGTGCTAATGTGCAAGTCATTTAACAGATTTCCAACTCCCATCTCTACTTCCATCCATCCTTCAATCCTTCCTTCCATCTATCTATCTATCCTTCCATCCATCCATCCTCATCCTTCCTTCCATCCATCCATCCATCCATCCCCATCCTTCCTTCCATTTATCCATCCATCCCCATACTTCCTTCCTTCCATCCATTCCCATCTAGCCATCCATCCTTCCTTCCATTTATCCATCCATCCCTATACTTCCTTCCTTCCATCCATTCCCATCTAGCCATTCTTCCTTCCTTCCATTTATCCATCCATCCCCATACTTCCTTCCTTCCATCCATCCATCCCCATCCATCCATCTCGTCTGTCCACCCAACCATCTATCCATCCATCCATCCATCCATCCATCCATCCATCTTGTCCATCCACCCACTCATCCTTCTATCCATCCATCACATCCATCTATCCATCCATTCCTACCCATCCATCCATCCTGTCTGTCCACCCATACATCCACCCACTCATCCATCCCGTCCATCCATCCATCCATCCATCCATCCTGTCCGTCCAACCACTCACCCACCCACCCATCCATCCCCATCCATCTTTAAGAGCCAAGGTGGCGCAGTGGTTAAATGCAGCACTGCAGGCTACTGCTAGATCAGCAGGTCAGCGGTTCAAATCTCACCGGCTCAGGGTTGACTCAGCCTTCCATCCTTCCGAGGTGGGTAAAATGAGGACCCAGATTGTTGGGGGCAATATGCTGACTCTCTGTAAACCGCTTAGAGAGGCCTGAAAGGCCTATGAAGCGGTATATAAGTCTACTGCTATTGCTATTGCTATTGCTATCAATCCATCCATCCATCCCGTCCATCTGTT
Source organism: Thamnophis elegans (assembly GCF_009769535.1). Lineage (NCBI taxonomy): Eukaryota > Metazoa > Chordata > Lepidosauria > Squamata > Natricidae > Thamnophis > Thamnophis elegans. Next base: position 45,032,808 of record NC_045553.1, read on the forward strand.
TGTCCGTCGGTCCATCCATCCATTCATCCATCCATCCATTCATCCATCCATCCCCATCCATTCATCCATCCCATCTGTCCACCCATCTACCCATCCATCTATCCACCCATCCACCCATCCATCCTGTACATCCACCCACCCACCCATCCATCCCTCCCCATCCATCCATCTATCCATCCATCCCTTCATCCATCCCCATCCATCCATCCTGTCCGTCCATCCATCTGCTGCAGTTCTAATTCTGCAGTTTATTAGAAGATAGAAAAAAAAAACCCCACACAATTTCCAGTATCTTGGTCATGTGGTAATGTTGGAATTAACCAGACCAGTGGCCCTAAGAATGGGTGAGCAGGTATAGGATGATTTTATTTTATTTTATTTAAATCACTGCCAGTTTAATCTAGGTTATTTTGCATTTCTAAAGAAATACACCAATTGAAACATAATTAACATTCAAAGTGCACTGAATTTTCAGTGCTTTCTCTCTCTCTCCATGCCCCTCTTTCTCACACTGCCTCCTAGGACCTGTGTGTGTGTGTGTGTGTGTGTGTTAGTTGTTCCTGACTCTAGGGGACAGTGCTCATCTCCGTTTCAAAGCCGAAGAGCCAGCGCTGTCCGAAGACTTCTCCGTGGTCATGTGGCCGGCATGACTCAACACTGAAGGCGCAGAGAACGCTGTTCCCTTCCCACCAAAGGTGGTTCCTCTTTTTTCTACTTGCATTTTTTACGTGCTTTCGAACTGCTAGGTTGGCAGAAGCTGGGACAAGTCATGGGAGCTCACTCCATTACGCGGCGCTAGGGATTCAAACTGCTGAACTGCTGACCTTTCTGATTGACAAGCACAGTGTCTTAGCCACTGAGCCACCCTGTCCCTTTTATATATACCTCATATGAGCCAATATATATATACCTTCATGAAAATAACATAGAAACTTCCAGCAAGCCAGATTTAAGGAGAAACAGTTCAAACGGAAATGGCCCTCATTGTGTTGTTGTTAGTTGCGAAGTCGTGCCCGACCCTTCACGATCCCATGGACAGCGTTCCTCCAGGCCTTCCTGTCCTCTACCATCCTATGGAGCCCATTTAAGCTCACACCAACAGTGACTCCATCCATTCCACCTCATTCTCTGTCGTCCCCTTCTTCTTTTGCCCTCCATTGTTCCCAGCATGAGGCTCTTCTCCAGGGAGTCCTTCCTTCTCGTTAGGTGGCCAAAGTCTTTGAGTTTCCTCTTCAGGATCCGGCCTTCTGAAGAGCAGTCAGGGCTGATCTCCTCTAGGACTGACCGGTTGGATGTCCTTGCAGTCCAAGGGACTCAATGCAGGAGTCTTCTCCTCCAGGACCAGAGTTCAAAGGCCTCCATTCTTTGGCGCTCAGCCTTCCTTATGGTCCAACTTTCACAGCCATCCATTGCAACTGGGAAAACCATAGCCTTGACTAGATGCACTTTTGATTGGCAGGGTGATGTCTCTGCTTTTTAGCATGCCGTTGGCCATCGCTTTCCTCCATAGGAGCAAGCGTCGTTTAATTTCTTGGCTGCAGTCCCCACAAACACCAACTAAACTTGGATCCTCTCGAATCCTGTGGGCCACTGAAGTGATCCAAAGTTAACCAAACCACGAATTTAAGAGAGTCATTCTTGGGATGAAATTGGATCTGTGATGACTGAATCTGTGCAAATTTTCTTGGCGCCGTAGCGAGGAAGAGCTAAAGAACCAGGGTACAAGCAGACACGAAGGTATTTGCACAAATACACAAAGGAGAATTCAGAATTGCCCGCTGGCAAACGGTTCCACCACAAAACCGTGTTCGACTAAAGCTTGCTCGACTAAACCGCGTAGCTGATGTCATCACAGGGCGACAACAGCGCGGAGACAGAAACACGCTGTAAACGCTAAACCTAAAATTAACCCCTAAACCTAAACCTAACCCCCCTAAACCTAATCCTAAACCTAAACCTAACCCTTAACCTAACCCTAAACCTAATCCTAACCCTTAACCTAACCCTAACCCTAACCCTAACCCTAACCCTAACCCTAACCCTTAACCTAACCCTAACCCTAACCCTAACCCTAACCCTAACCCTAACCCTTAACCTAACCCTAAAGCTAACCCTAAAGCTAACCCTAAAGCTAACCCTTACCCTAACTTGAATCGGCTTGCTTTCGAAGCGCTATTTAAAGTGCCCTTCTTTCTCCACGCTCGCTGTTGTCGCCCTGTTGATGACGTCAGCGACGCGGTTTAATCGGGTGCGCTTTAGTCGAGCGCGGTTTTGTCGTGCCACGCTGGCAAACAGATCAGGACAGAAGGACTTCGGGGAAGCTTTATCTTCATCCGTCTTCAAAACGCAGAACGTGCGACGTTCCCCTTTTACGCATCTCTGCCATATCTGACCCGTCTCTTTGGAAGCTGAACCAGCTCCATTTGAAACCCGCCAGAAACGACGAAGAACAACAAGGCTTCTGGCTCTCCGGGCCTTGCATTAATTACTGGTATCCATGGTGACGGAAGAATTCTCGGAGCCCGGCTTCCAGACCGTCAGCATGGAAAACATAAGGCCAGCGTGATAAAAGACCTATTGTGAGCATCAACTTCTTATACCCCCCCCAGTGAAAAAGGGACACGGTGTTTCGGTTACCGCCCAGAGTGCCAACCTCTGATGGAATGAGGGCCGGACAGTCGCTTCCTCGGGGGGGGGGGGAGTTCATGAAGAGGCCTCGTGCTTAGACCATGACGTAACTCCGTCAGGCATTGCTGCGAACTTCGATTGCTTTGCAAAAGCTTCCCGCAAAAGGTTTCTGTGCTTCTTGCACCCATTCGTGGTGAGAGTTCGCATCGTCAAACAAGGTTCATTTCAAGGTTCAAGGTCCATTTTATTTATATGCCGCCCTATTCCCAGCGGGACTCAGGGCGGCGCACAAACCCAAGGAGGGGGGAGGGAAAAAACACAAAAACTACAAAAAGTACAGGGCATTTAAAACAACCAACAGCCACACAATTCGAGAGGGGAAGGAAACTCATCGACCCCAGGCCTGCCGACACAGCCAGGTTTTAACGGCTTTTCGGAAGGCCTGGAGAGAGGTGAGGGTCCGAATCTCTGCGGGGAGCTCGTTCCAAAGGGCTGGAGCCTCCACAGAGAAGGCCCTCCCCCGGGTGGTAGCCAGATGGCATTGGCTAGTAGACGGAACCCGGAGGAAGCCTAATCTGTGTGATCTAATGGGTCTTTGGGAGGTAATTGGCAGCAGGCGGTCTCTCAAGTACCCAGGTCCAATACCATGAAGGGCTTGAAGGGAACAAGCAGGTGGCGTGGGTGCTTTGCTTCGTTTACTGATTAACAGAGTAGGAAGGGGCCTTGGAGGTCATCTAGTCCAACTCCCCTTGCCCAAGCAGGAGACCCTACACCGTTTCTGACAGATGGCAGTCCCATCTCTTCTTGAAAGCTTCCAGTGATGAAGCTCTCACAACTTCTGAAGGCAACTTCTGTACCATGGATTGATTGTTCTCCCTGTCAGGAAATTTCTTCTTATTTCTAGGTTGAATCTCTCCTTGATCAGTTTCCATCCATGATTCCTTGCCTGGCCTTCAGGTGCTTTGGAAAATAGCTTGACCCCCTCCTCTCTGTGGCAGCTCCTCAAATATGGGAAGACTGCAATCCTGTCTCCTCTGGTCCTTCTCTTCACTAGACTAGCCATGCCCAGTTCCTGCAACCGTTCATTGTATATTTTATCCTCCAGTCCGCTTATTGTCTTTGTTGCTCTTCTCTGCACTCTTTCTAGAGTCTCAACATCTTTTTTATAGTGTGATGACTAAAACTGGATGCAGGATTCTAGGTGTGGCCTTACTAAGGCTTTATAAGGTGGTATTAGTAGCCCCCTTGATCTTGATTGTATCCCTCTGTTAATGCAATTTAGGATTACATTGGCTTTTTTGGCTGCCGCTACACACGGTTGGGTGATATTTAGCTGGTTGTCCACTAAGACTCCAAGATTGTTTGTTTGATGATTTAAATTGATTTTTCTCTTGAATACATTTCTTGGTGCTTTATAAACATTGTGCTGTCTGGGCATTTAATTTGCTTAATAATACATATTTACATTCTTCACTCTCCACCCCTTTTTTTCAACCATTGGTCAAATAGTTTCTATGTTTCATAATATTCCATATCGTCTTTCTGTTTAATTTTCAATGTCAATCTATCCCTTTCTGTATAATCTAGTACAGTGTTTCTCAACCTTGGCGACTTTAAGTCCTGTGGACTTCAACTCCCAGAATTCCCCAGCCAGCATAGCTGGCTGGGGGATTCTGGAAGTTGAGGTCCATAGGACTTAAAGTCACCAAGGTTGAGAAATACTGATCGAGTATCTTCCTGACTATCTTTTCATCTCCTGGTCTATTTTCATTTTTACAGTATTGTGTGCTGCTGCTGTTAACCCATATCATCTCCTTCTCCTTCTGCTTCAGAACTCATCCGTACTTTCCCCCTTCCTAATCCAGATGTTTTGCTGAGCTGTTGTGCCTATTCTGTCTGCTTCTATTGAGAATTTAACCTATCCCAATCAAAAACAGATGCTTCCCAGCCGTCCTTTACAACGGCTTGGAAAACGTGGCCCCAATGAATCCTTTTAAGGCGATGCTATCAAAAGACGGAGAGTTTTTAGATCCACGACCGGGTGAAAATTCCCTTCTAAACATTTCTCCTGCTCATTTGTAGCTCTCAATTATCTCTCTGGAAATCGAAAGAACCTATTTTTATTCTCTGGATTACTTTGCTAGCGGTCTAGCCACTAGGGGGCACCATTGCATCACATTTCTGTGCGCTGATTTCCCCCCCCCCTGCAGAATTTGTGTTTTTTTTTTTTAGCAGAAAAACAGTTGGGTAGGACACAAAGGACTTGGAAATCCCCCTTTTTTTGACTCCAACCCCCCTTAAAGGGAAGCCAAACGGAAGAGAAAAAAAATAGCCTTTTTCTATCTATCTAGAATTTTTTTTCTTGATAGGGTCACACCAGAACAATCCAAATTACAGTGGTCCTTGATAGTGTTGTGCCCCCCCCCCCCAAGCAGCCAGTGCAGCTGGAGGCAGACAGTGAGGAGGGTTGGGGAAGGAACCTGGGCCAGTCCTGGAGTCTGGGGAAGGCTCTGACGAGGGTTCTGCATCGGAGGCAGAGAGGGGGCCAGGGCCGTCCGACAGTTATCAGCTGCCTTCGGAGTCAGACCTCAATGAGGCAGAAGAACAACTGGAGCCTGTTCCCAGTGTGCGCATGCACAGAATTGCCAGGAGAAGGGAACAGCTAAAGAACAGGGGTCGACTTGGGAGTAAAGCCACAGGTGGAAGGTGAATGGCACTGTGAGAGATACAGGAAGTAGAGGGTTTGTAATAGCCCTTAGATCTATATACCACTTCGCAGTGCTTTACAACCCTCTAAGCGGTTTAGAGTGTTAGCTTATTGCCCCCAACAATCTGGATCCTTGTTTTTTTTTTGACCTTGGAAGGATGGAAGGCTGAATCAACCTTGAACTGATCAGGATCGAACTCCTGACTGTGGGCAGAGTTAGCCTGCAATTCCTTCCTTCCTTCCTTCCTTCCTTCCTTCCTTCCTTCCTTCCTTCCTTCCTTCCTTCCTTCCTTCCTTCCTTCCTTCCCACTTAGCAATAGCAGTTAGACTTATATACCACTTCACAGTGTTTTACAACCCTCTCTAAGCGGTTCCACCACAAAACCGCGGTAGACTAAAGCGTGCTCGACGAAAGCGCGTACGTGACGTCATCACAGCGCGACGAAAACAGCACGCTGTGAGCGGTAAACTTAAAATTAACGCGTAAACCTAAACCTAACCCCCCCAAACCTAACCCTAAGCCTAACCCTTAACCTAACCCTAAACCTAACCCTCAACCTAACCCTTAACCTAACGCTAAACCTAACGCTAACCCTTAACCTAACCCTAAACCTAACGCTTAACGTAACCCTAAACCTAACCCTAACCCTTAACCTAGCCCTAACCCTAACCCTTACCTTTATGTGAATCGGCTTGCTTTAATTTAATTTTAATTTAATTTATTTTTAATTTTATTTGTCGCGCTGCTGATGACATCACGTACGCGCTTTAATCGGGCGCGCTTTAGTGGACCGCGGTTTTGTCGTGCCACGCTCTAAGCGGTTTATAAGGCAGCTGTAAAGCACTGTGAAGCGGTGTATATAAATCCAAGGGCTATCGCTATCTCTCTCCTACCTGTATCTTTCCCAGGCCTATTTAACCAACCAAACCAGGATGGTGGGAATCTAATTTTAATTTATTCGTTGGTTGATGCAGCCACCTGATGGGCTTCTCTTTTCTGATGGTGCGTTTTGATGAGCAAGAAAGAGGGCAGGTGTTGAAATAATAATTTAAACACACACACACACAAACCTGCAAAGAAGATACTTTAATGAGCAATTTCCATTCCTTTCTCTCCCCACTTCCGGGTTGAACCTTGTCATGTTTCGGGAAAGGGAGAAAAAAAGGGAGGACGGAGCCTCCTTGAGGGATGTCAAGCCGGAGGCTCATTAGGGCCCGCGATACCCTTCCAGCCGCCCCGTTGTCAGCTCTTAAAAATAATTGGGCGCTGCGCGTTTTGAGCAAAGCTTTCCAAAGAACGAGAGAAGGAGGAGACGCCGCGCAGGTTTGCTTGGATGGAACAAAGGAGGGGGAGAAAAGCATCCGTATGCAAACGCTCACCTCCAACTTCGTCTTAAAGAGGGGTGGGGGGGACGATTCAGACGTTGGGGATGGGGGAGTGGGTGGGCTCCCAGGGTGGGGAAGGAGGGAAGGGATGCGGGAGCTTGGCTTCTGCAGATTTCCCCAAACGCTTCATGGAAACTTTCTCATGCGTAAAAAAGGTAAACCTTCTCCGCAACCTTTTCAGACCACGCTGGGGGAATGAGGTCACCTGCTTTCCTCCCCCCTCCCACCCCAAACGTTTCAAAACAGGGGCAGATGAAATGGGAAGCCAACACCCCCCCACCGGTGATGGGGGAGGGGTGGAAAGGGAGCCTTTTCCCACGTGTGTCGAAAACTCATAATTGGATGAAAAGGCAGATCGGTCTAGTGCGTAACGGTGGATAAAGCGCGCTGGCCAGAGATTGTCCCTTTTCCCCCTTTGTCTCATTGATCAAACTCCCTGGATTACATTGCGGTTTGGGGTAGGGGGGAGAGGGGGGGGGCGTTTTGGTGCCCCTCGGTTGGATCTCATTAAGGGGCCCTCCTTGAGGGGAAGAACAAGTCTGGGCTTTAAAAAAAAAAAACTTTGATCTGAAGAAGGCGGAGAAGAAAAGATCGGAAATTGCTGCAGACCGCAGGAGAGGTTTGATTAGCTAGTGCGGATAGATAAAGTTTTCTGCTTGGGTTGGGGAGAATTGGCCCTTCGGAAGCACCCCGAACAAAAGAAAGAGGAAGACAGCTCCTGTGTGGTTGTGATTGGCAAGTTGCCGTTGTCTGGTGTTTGGCAAGGTCTACACAACAGACTGGCTCCCACAGCCGGAATGAACCTTGAACCCTAAATGTGGCCGAAATATTTTGGTGCTGGAGATGGAAGGGAAAGAAGAGACGGGCACCAAGAAATGAAATGTTCTTTAGCTGTTCCCTTCGTCTAGCAACTCTGTGCATGCGCACACTGGAAACAGGCTCCAGCTGTTCTTCTGTCTCACTGATGTCTGACTCCAAAGGCAGCTGATAACTGTCGGACGGCCCTGGCCCCCTCTCTGCCTCCGACCCAGAGCCCTCCTCAGAGCCTTTCCCAGACTCCAGGACTGGCCCAGGTTCCTCCCCAACCTCCTCACTGTCCGAATCTGCTGGCAGCTCCACTGGCCACTGGTGGGTGCTCCCTGGCAAATGAGGTTGACTGATCTGCCATTACAAAGAGATATTGTGCCCTGTCTGGTGCCCTGAACTTTTTTAATGTTCTAGATCTCTCTATGTGTGAATATCTGCATTTTTGCACATTAATCGCTAGGAGAACTTTTGCAACAAGTTGGATGGAACCATTTGCACATAAATAAAATTCATTTTTCTGCAGGTCCTTCAGGCTCGCCTTTCCCCAAGCCTCTGGGCCCGTGTTTGTGTGTCTATGCACGCTTACGGTTCTGGTAAGAACTTTAGCGAGAGCATCCTGTTGCATTGTGGAGTGGGGGGAAAAACGCGATTTCCTGCGATAGGGAGGGATTTTGCAGTAGGAAGCGTGTGGCACAGGCCCAGATCAAAGGTGCTAATCAGTTTTGTGTATATTCATATTGCAGGAAGTTCCCCGGATTGTGTTTTGACAGAATAAACTGTAGGTGGGGGCGACCTTGCCAAGCGCAGGTTGGGAGAGGGAGAAAGCTTGGGAAACGAGAGAACTTGCAAATAGCACATTTCAGATTTGGAGGGTTGCTCAGATTCAGGGCTTATTTCCTATAAAGAACAAGGGCGGTGGGATATTTGGGCAGCTTGAATGGACTGAATATTGTTTTTTTTGTGTGTTGTTTCTTTCATCACCTATACCGTTTCCCTGGGTTAAGGTGGCTTGGTGAGGTGGAGTTCAGTTGGGATAAAAGAGGGGAAAATTGAAAAATAGAAGCATATTAAATAACTGAAACTAGAAACATTCACTCTTTCTCTCTCTCTCTCTCTCTCTCTCTCTCTGTGTGTCCGTGTGTCCGTCCGTCCGTCCGTCTATCCTAATCCTCCCTCCCTCCCTCTCTTTCTCTCTCATCTATCTATATCTATCTATATATTTGTGTCTCTGTCTGTCTGTCTATCCATCCATCCTATCTCTCTCTCCTTCCCTCCCTCCCTCTTTCTTTCTCATCTCTCTCTCTATATCTCTCTCTATCTTTATCTCTCTGTCTGTCTGTCCGTCCATCCTACCTACCTACCTAACTCACCCACTCACCCACCTATCTATCTATCTAGTCATCTATCTATCTATCTATCTATCTATCTATCTATCTATCTATCTATCATCTATCTATCTATCTATCTATCATCTATCTATCTATCTATCATCTATCTATCTATCTATCTATCTAGTCATCTATCTATCTATCTATCTATCTATCTATCTATCTATCATCTATCTATCTATCATCTATCTATCTATCTATCTATCTATCTATCATCTATCTATCTATCTATCTATCTATCTATCTATCTATCTATCTATCTATCTATCTATCTATCTATCATCTATATCATCTATCTATCTATCTATCATCTATCTATCTATCTATCTATCTATCTATCTATCTATCATCTATATCATCTATCTATATCTATCTAGCTATCAATCATCTATCTATCATTATTTATCTATCTATATCATCTATCTATCTATCTATCTATCTATCTATCTATCTATCTATCTATCTATCTATCTATCTATCATCTATATCATCCATCCATCTATCTATCTATCTATCCATCCATCCATCCATCCATCCATCCATATCTATCTATCTTCTATCTATCATCTTCCAAGGTTTGGAAGCCCTGTCCTATTTAAATCTTAATTAATAGGACTTGCCTTTTCCCTGGCAATTATAGACGTTTTCTTCCAATAACATGTTGGTGGCAACACATAATTAGATCTAAATTTTACGAATCCTGACAAACTTTAGAAACATTTCTGAAAGAGATGCTTGAATGTATTGTCTGCAAATAATTTCTGCGCTCTGTTTGCAACATTCTGGAAAGAAAGAAAGAATGAAAGAAAGAAAGAGAAAGAAAAAGAAAGAATGAATGAAAGAAAGACAAAGAAAAAGAATGAAAGAATGAAAGAAAGAGAAAGAATGAATGAAAGAGAAAGAAAGAATTAATGAAAGAAAATGGGAACCAATAAATTTGGGGCCACTTTTGTAAAGTTACCCATCAAGGAAGTTGCCAACAAAGAATTTCAGCTCCCGGGAATTATGAATATGAGCCAGTGGGGGGCAGGAAATGCCAACCATTAGAATAAATAAAGAAATGAAATACGGTGTTATTTCGCTCTAGATCCACCAGGCGGTTATCTAAGCCTGCTTTCTTGCAGAAGAGTACGCGAAAAGATTGGATTTGAATTTTGTCTCGCCTCCTGGGGAAAAAAAAAAGAACTTTAGAAAATATAGTCCTATGCATTTTTATATACATTTTTAATTTTTTTAAAAACGAAAATTGAGTTCCAGTTCCTTCGCTGCAGTTTCTTCAGATTAATTTGGGCAAGATAGGTAAATTCAGAGAGCGGAGAAGACCTTTCCTTTTCAGTGTAGTTTAGAAAGGAGAAAAAGGGTTTTGAAAAAAAGGGAAAAGAAAATGCATATATCCATCCCTATTTCCCCCCATGTCTGCTAAACACTTAATTTCCACAGCATTGTCTTATGCGTCTCAACTTTCCTACTACCTTCCCCTATTGGTATCTTACAATTGATCACATTGTTGTTTGTATCTTATGGTTTATGATGGTTATCTTATGATTTATCACTTCATTGTTTCTATGTACACTGAGAGCTTATGCACTGGAGACAGATTCCTTGTTTGTCCAATCACACTTGGCCAATAAAGAATATTCTGTTATTGTTCTGTTCTGTTCCCTTCCCTTCTCTTCTCCTCTCCTTTTCCCCTTCTCCTCCCTCCCATTCTACTTCTAATTCTAATCTATTCCTATTCCTATTCCTTTCCTATTCCATTCCATATTTTCTCTTCTCTTCCCTTCCCTTCCCTTCCCCTCTTCTCTCCTCTCCTTTTCCCTTCCCTTCCCTTCCCTCCCATTCTAATTCTAATTCTAATCTATTCCTATTCCTTTCCTTTCCTATTCCATTCCATATTTTCTCTTCTCTTCTCTTCTCTTCTCTTCTCTTCTCTTCCCTTCTCTTCCCTTCCCTTCCCCTCTTCTCTCCTCTCCTTTTCCCTTCCCTTCCCTTCCCTCCCATTCTAATTCTAATTCTAATCTATTCCTATTCCTTTCCTTTCCTATTCCATTCCATATTTTCTCTTCTCTTCCCTTCCCTTCCCCTCTTCTCTCCTCTCCTTTTCCCTTCCCTTCCCTCCCATTCTAATTCTAATTCTAATCTATTCCTATTCCTTTCCTATTCCATTCCATATTTTCTCTTCTCTTCTCTTCCCTTCCCTTCCCCTCTTCTCTCCTCTCCTTTTCCCTTCCCTTCCCCCCCATTCTAATTCTAATTCTAATCTATTCCTATTCAATTCCATTCCATATTTTCTCTTCTCTTCTCTTCTCTTCTCTTCTCTCTTCTCCTCTCCGCTTTCCTTCAATTCTAATTCTAATCTATTCCTATTCCTTTCCTTTCCTATTCCATTCCATATTTTCTCTTCTCTTCCCTTCCCTTCCCCTCTTCTCTCCTCTCCTTTTCCCTTCCCTTCCCCCCCATTCTAATTCTAATTCTAATCTATTCCTATTCCTTTCCTATTCCATTCCATATTTTCTCTTCTCTTCTCTTCCCTTCCCTTCCCCTCTTCTCTCCTCTCCTTTTCCCTTCCCTTCCCCCCCATTCTAATTCTAATTCTAATCTATTCCTATTCCTTTCCTATTCCATTCCATATTTTCTCTTCTCTTCTCTTCTCTTCCCTTCCCCTCTTCTCTCCTCTCCTTTTCCCTTCCCTTCCCCCCCATTCTAATTCTAATCTATTCCTATTCCTTTCCTTTCCTAATCCATTCCATATTTTCCTCTTCTCTTCTCTCTCTTCTCTTCCCTTCCCTTCTCCTCTTCTCTCCTCTCCTTTTCCCTTCCCTTCCCCCCATTCTAATTCTAATTCTAATCTATTCCTATTCCTTTCCTATTCCATTCCATATTTTCTCTTCTCTTCTCTTCTCTTCCCTTCCCTTCCCCTCTTCTCTCCTCTCCTTTTCCCTTCCCTTCCCTCCCATTCTAATTCTAATTCTAATCTATTCCTATTCCTTTCCTTTCCTAATACATTCCATATTTTCCTCTTCTCTTCTCTTCTCTCTCTTCTCTTCCCTTCCCTTCCCTTCTCCTCTTCTCTCCTCTCCTTTTCCCTTCCCTTCCCCCCATTCTAATTCTAATTCTAATGTATTCCTATTCCTTTCCTATTCCATTCCATATTTTCCTCTTCTCTTCTCTTCTCTCCTCTCCTTTCCTCCCTTCC